>NC_136266.1:132270652-132615652 GCF_964187855.1 Myxine glutinosa | reverse complement strand
GTGCCATGACGTCGAGACGGAGTGGCGTCAGTTGTGCAGTTGGTGCTTCTCTTTTTATGAATGATTGCATTCATCATGTTTTTAGAAACTTGAAAGGGCCACATTGATGTGCACACGACACTGGCTTACCCGTGTTTGCCCTGGTTTTGTTGGTATACCAATATGCAGATTGTTTTTGTTGTTGGGAATAATTCTGTGCACACTTCAGTATTTATGGTTTAAAATCGTGAAGAACCTTCGCAGGTGCATTTCTCATGCAATTGCTGCATCCACCTTGCCTTATTTACATTCCTTTCTCTCTAATCCTCACATCCATCCCTTCCAACTCCTTGAGCTCCATCCCTTCACTCTGTCGTCCTCAAGCGTCAGATCTCCATGTTAACCTCCAAATCTCTTCTGCCAGGTTGAGGCTGAAACAGATAGGTTTCTCACCCACAATGTCCCTGATTTTCTACTATATCTCCATAACTCCTTTCTCACTACTTCCTTGATGGTAGAGCTGCTGTCTTTATATCAATCCCTCACGTATTGTGCTTCATATAAATTTCCTTCCATCCCTTACCATCTCCAATATATTTTGACTCGCGCTCACACAATAATCTGTTTTTTGTACACGGTTTAGGCACGTGGAAGAGCTCAGACACAGAGCAGATCAGGACACAACATACCAAAGGGAACAGGACAGGAGAATGAGAGAAAGTGGAAACGCCAAACAGCAGGGTGGATAGAGAAGGTAGACAGAGATGGACAAACAAGGGATTCAGGGAACAATGAGGGGTAGGAGAGAACGCAAGGTGTGGACAAGATGGATACATGAGCAAAATTTTGAGGGGGTAAGGGTGGTTTAACTGGTGTAGAAAACATCATTCTTTTGGATGGGGGATGACCTGAGATGGTTGTGAACAGCTGTCTTGAAAACCCGGAGGGAAGAATTTGATTGAAAGTGTGGAAGGTGGTTCCAAGTTGGGGAAAGAGAGGGATAAACGAGTGGATATGAGCTGTGGTTCTGGATTTAGGCAGTTTCACTCGGAGGGGGTTGCTTGTGGACTGTGCATCCTGCAGATACCTGGGGATGGAGGGAGTTTGGCGACAAAGCACGGAGAGGCCAGAGGGTGCAATACCAGAAATGAGGGGAAATAAGACAGAGAGCCCAGCAACCTGTCGGCGATGGTAAAGTGAATGGCCCATAGGCAGTTTCATTGTGAGATATTCCAATGATCTTGTGCCACCGAAGGACTCTGGAGGAGGAAAACTTTAATATGTGGCTCGCCCAAGAGAGATCATGGCTGAGAGTGAGACCCAAGAGTTTTAGCGACTGAACCTCTTTGAAATGGTTGTTGAGAAAGTAGATGGGAGGGTTTGCGGAATGGTCCTTTCGGAGAGGGAGTGAGTGTGTGGGATTAAAAGACATGTTCCAAGTGTTTGACCAGTTTGTGATTTTGTCAACGTTTTAGGAGAGTGAAGAGGCTGCTGCCTCTTCTTTTATAAGGATGAGGGCTGTCACGGCAGAGAGTGACGTCATCAGCAAAGAGATTATAGGATCTTCCAGAGAGTCCGTGAAATTATTGATATAGATTAGGAATAATAATGGGTCTAGAACACTGCCTTGGGATATTCCAGACTCAACAGGGAGAAGAGAAGAAAGGGTTCCATTGAGAGCCACATGTTGGCTACAAGAGTTGAGTTGGCCTTGGGTTCCATAGGCGGATAGTTTGTAGAGTGAGGTGGGATGCCAGACTGTATCGAAAGCTCGAGATATGAAACGTCCCTGATCTCATGACTGTTCTTATATAATCCTCTTTGTGATTATGATTCTCCCTGCAATTCTCAACAACCCATCCACCCAGTGCTCTTTCCTTTGCGATTTCAGCCGCAATTTGGAATATCAAATGACAGCATTCACGATTTTCAGCAATGAAGTTTGTCCCTTCATTACACTCCTTCAGCACGTTTCCTGCTCGGATCAAAGCTAATGAATTGGATCTCGCTACCAGACCGAGTATTATTCAACTTTCTCGCTATACCCTCTCGTCTCTCCTCCATTTGGCTCTTCACACATGCCTGGCTCCCTTGAAAGCTTTTCACCGTTTGCTTTCAGAAGCTGCCGATTGAAGAGTCTGCGAGATGACTTGTGATCCGGTTGTGGCCCAGACAAACATATCCTTTGCATCGAACACTTGATAGCCCCTAAGTTTGCCTCTACAAAGCACAAGCCTTCTAATTCACTTAACTTCTCATATAATTTGTACAAAGTTCATTAGAGTATCCCCCTCTCCTCCCTCCATTTGGGCTGAGCCCCCCCCCCCCCCTGCCCTATGTCCTAATTTTCACTCCTGGATCGTGGAGGCAGGAGCTCTGAGCATTAATGCCATTATCAATTTAAGATTCTTGAGTTTGAAGGCGTAGCCCTCTCCTCAGATTGTTTGCAATGCCCAATTTTCTTATTCATTATGAATTTTTTTTCCCTCCCTTCGAGTTGTTTCAGCCACTCATGTTCAGCATATGCAGGAGATGTAAAACACTTACTTAACTTTGGCCTTCCTGTCTCCTTTTATATTTTATCTTCCTCTGCATTTGTTTTCTAACCTCTTTTATATTCATTTTTATCTATACCTTTGCTTGCAGTAAAGGTGTTTGTGTTTGCCGACCCACGCACTCCCTAGATTACATATTTGAACTTTCTGTTTTTGTTCATGAACCTATTTTTTGTTCATAAAGCCAAACTGTTTTGTAATCCATATATATATTACTGAACAATTTGATAATTGTAAGGATTCTTATTGTCCAGAAAGATTCAGGAATATCGACTTGGTGAATTGCCTTGAGATGTGCATGATGTACATCGATGATTTGCCTGCATATCTACCCAATCTCTAATCATTTCGCCATCACCACTCCAACTTTTGCAGCTTCACATTCTCCAATATAATTCCCCTTGCATACCTGTAATGTTTGCTAACTAACACCTGTGTGTACTATCCCATGGCCCCCGTCCTCTCTGCCTCATTTTGTGATGCTCTCTCGCTCTAAATTTCAAATCAAATTTGGTGAAGCATTGTGTATGTGGAAACGTTAAGTGGTTGTGTTGTGCAGATAGAAGGACTCGTAGTGGAGTGGTAAGGTGATGTTTGGAATGAATGGACAGAAGTAAATAGGACTGGTTACCTAGAAGGAAGTGTCGAATTAGTGTAACACGTGTGAACTCGGCCCAAAGATTATTTAAATATTGTGCATGTTTTTTTGTTTTTTTTCCATTTGATTTTAGTTTGGCCTTTAGCGGCTTCTGCTCAGGTACTTTTACATGATTTAACGACTAATCGTCCAAAAAAAAAAAAAATTCCGTGTGCATTTTTCGAGGGGATTTCATTGACCCACGTGCTTGTGTCTCGGGACGATCGACACGGAAACGAGACTTTTCATGTGCACAGGTGAAATGGTTTTATTTTAACATCTCGAGCTTTTGCTCTGTTAATACTTAAAACATTTACAAAATGACAGTAACGGATCATGTAAACAAATTGCACTTACCGCACAAAGGGGCACCTGTAAGAATAAAAAATAAAGACGAATGTTCCAGCTTCCACTGAAATACTTTGTGGTTTTTTTTTTTGGTTTTTTTTCAGTTTTTTTTTTAAATCCATTTTACACAAGATGTTGATGGAGCTTTGTGGATACATGCTGGACATGGGAAGCCACATAGTTTATTTATTTATTTTTATTTTCTCTCTAGCATGCTTTCTGTACACAAAGTGCTGCATTTACCACCAACACAACACGTCACAATACACTGCTGCGGAAGCGGTTATACCAAGCGGTGCGTGGTGTGGCACTAATGATGCAATGACCTAGTGCTTGTTCTATTGTGGATGTGATCGATTGTTAATGATGAATTACAATATTGCAATGGGAGTCAGGTGGAGGAGATAGAAAACGGATCAAATAAGTAGTCCATTAATTGATCCAGGCATTTAAAAATATTTACTGATGGCACTTTGTAGTTTCATTTGCAATATCTGAACATTTCATGGCAGGTTTGCTTGGAGCTGTGTAGAGAGCAAACTTTCAGCCATTTTCTTGCGACGCTGAGTTGCAGAACTCTTAAATGACGAGCTGGTTATGGATTCGCTTTTACTGTTGGTGAAGAATGGGGCCAACTGCATCTGCTTGTCACTACATTCTCTCTACAGGGAAACAGGCAAAATAAGTACTGTGGATTATCGACGACATACATTCCAAAACTTTAGATACAATGAAGGGTTAAAACTCTAATGGGAATGCATTTCTGGTTCACTTATATAAGTCTCAAAGGTGTATAAAAAACATGAGCTAGATGTAAATCTCAGACAAAATTCCACCTGTGACCGTCTAATGAGGAATGAGGGAGCAAAATGTCATGCAGATAAGTGTATTTTACACGGCGTCGTTGAAACAGCACGGGGAAGGAGAGCGAACAGGATTGCTGCACAAACGATAGAAAAGGCAGCAAGTTTGTCTACTACAGCAACGCGACCCGGAATTCAAGTGCTGGAAGTCTCGTCACAAGAGGATGGAAGGTAAGGACATTCCGCCATCTTTTCTTTTTCATAGGTGTCAAACACCATGATTATTTTGTCTCCTGGGTCTGGCCATCTTGTTCCTTTGAGGAGTCGGACACCGAGACCTGCGGAGGAGCTGCGCCATCTTCCACGAGCTGGTCAACATCTTGTGTTTGGCCAGTCATCCTTTCCTGGTCGTTATCGGTACAAATGAGAGGTGGGCAAGGTGGACTTTCCGAGGAAGATGGCCGGTCTTTCTCCAGCGCTGCGTCCTGTTGAAACATTTTGTATTGTTTCTTAAAGCAATATTTAAATAAGCAAATATTCTTAAAGCATTAATTCTTAAAGCTTAAATATTCTTAAAATAAGCAAATATTCTTAAAGTTGTGTTTGTGTGCTTCCCCTTCTCTCCCCATGTTGTCTTCCGCTCCCTCTTTTTATATATTTTGTTTGTCTGGTTGATTTGTTTGTGAAATAAATGTAAGCTCTTTCACGAGCCTCGATTCAGTATACAAAAAACGAAGAATTCAGACCAAATTGAAGCACAAAAAAATTAACATCTAAACACCAAGGTGGGCCATCTAAGTACGTATTACATAAAATGTTGAAATTTTTGAACCGCTCTCCCCAGCTCACCCACCTTTCTTTCACCCCTCAAATCGACCTTCTCCCCTTTCAAACACCTTTCCTTGTTCTTTCTTCCAACCTGCCCTTCCCCATCATAACCTCCTATCTCCTTTTCCTCCATAACCCCTCAATTCCCCTCTACACAAAATTAATATGTTTTAGCGGTTGCCAAAGACGATAAGAAGAGGCCATTTCGTTGGGTACAAAAGGTTGTTTATTGTACAGAAATCTCCAGCAACTGCTAGCGAACGTAAGTCGTAACGGCTTATATAAAACCAAGAACCCCCTTCGGAGGGCGTGGCTCCAACAGCCGCGCGTGCGTCACGACGACACAACAAAAAGCCCGCGTGCGTGGGTTAGTCCAAACCCATCGTAATGGTAACCGTCACATGCGGATAAGTTAACCGCGACAAGTGAATAAGGTAACCGCGACATGTGAATAAGGTAACCACTACATGCGCCCCCCGCACCCCCAGAAGGCACGCCACGGGCGTGTACGTAGTTCACGGGTGGAACAGAGCCGGGCCGCGGGTGGAACAGAGCCGGGCCGCGGGTGCTGAGCAGCGGTAGCCGTTGTAGTTGCAGGAGCATCAGCCTCGGGATCCGCCGTAGGAGCAGTAGTATGAGTGGCGAGCAGCAGTACTCGGCCTGTGTGCGCGAAGGCGACGAAGTAGCGGTGCCGCCAACGCCCCGTAACGGCGTTCCTTCGGAGGGTCCCGGAGCTGGTTCGCCCCTCCAGTCGTAGAGGAGGAACCGAGCGCGATGCGTGAACCACATGGTCGCTCGTCGTTGCTAAAACTCCGGCAGTTCGAGTTTAGGTCTTGTGGAAGAAATTGCGGTCGCAATCCTGCCGTGTTCATGTGGCCCCCGAATACGTTCGGGGGCAACGGGGTCACCAGTTTAGCAAGTGGTGACCAAGTGGTGACCCCGTTGCCCCCGAACGTATTCGGGGGCCAAATGAACACTGCAGGATTGCGACCGCAATTTCTTCCACAAGACCTACACTCGAACTGCTGGAGTTTTAGCAACGACGGGCGGCCATGTGGTTCGCGCATCGCGCTCGGTTCCTCCTCTACGACTAGAGGGGCGAACCAGCTCCGGGACCCTCCGAAGGAACGCCGTTACGGGGCGTTGGCGGCACGGCTACTTCGTCGCCTTCGCGCACACAGGCCGAGTACTGCTGCTCGTCGCCTCCGCGCACACAGGCCGGGCACGGCTACTTCGTCGCCTTCGCGCACACAGGCCGAGCACCGCTGCTCGTCGCCTCCGCGCACACAGGCCGAGTACTGCTGCTCGTCGCCTTCGCGCACACAGGCTGAGTACTGCTACTTCGTCGCCTCCGCGCACACAGGCCGAGTACTGCTGCTCGCCACTCCTACTACTGCTCCCACGGTGGATCTCGAGGCTGATGCTCCTGCAACTACAGCTACTACTGCTGCTCATCTCTTGCGCACGGCTGCTTCGTTACCTTCGCGCGCACTGTTGCTCGCCAGGCCCGCAATTCCTACTGCTGCAACTACAACGGCTACCGCTGCTCAGCACCCGCAGCCCGGCTCTGTTCCACCCGCGGCCCGGCTCTGTTCCACCCGTGGCCCGGCTCTGTTCGACCCGCGGCCCGGCTCTGTTCCACCCGCGAACTACGTACACGCCCGTGGCGTGCCTTCTGGGGGGCGCATGTAATGGTTACCTTATTCACTTGTCGCGGTTAACTTATCCGCATGTGACGGTTACCATTACGATGGGTTTGGTCTAACCCACGCACACGGGCTTTTGGTTGTGTCGTCGTGGCGCACGCGCGGCTGTTGGAGCCACGCCCTCCGAAGAGGGTTCTTGGTTTTATATAAGCCGTTACGACTTCCGTTCGCCGAGCAGTTGCTGGAGATTTCTGTACAATAAACAACCTTTTGTACCCAACGAAATGGCCTCTTCTTATCGTCTTCGGCAACCGCTAAAATGTAATATATAAACATGCAAGATTTCCACCGACTGATGGAATTCCACTTTTTTGTATAACAGTAATTATTGTAGTAATAACTGACAGGTGTCGCCCCCCCCTCCCCCCCTCCCCTACCCTCCCACTGATGCCATTATGTCACATCAGGCCATCTCAGTGGTTTCCTACAAACAGTAAAAAAAAACACATTAAAATGTATTCGCATATAATTATTTTCTTTTCTGCCTTTTAAATTAACACTGGCATGCCTTTAGATAGCGATGGCGGGTCCAACATCATAAGGTCACAAAACAACTCCAAAATGGTGTTAATTTAACTGAATAAAAACTTGTGTGTAAACTCTCAGGAAGAAAGTCCATCGACTAGTTTGCATCTTTATCTCCTTTCCCCCTTCCCCACACCCCACAAAAGGACTTTGCTTTCCCACCCCAACCACCAAAGGTTTGTGAAGACTACTTTAGCTCAAGGAGGCCGGTTCATTTGGCCCGTCCGAGCCTCTCTTACCTTTGCAGTCTCTTCGCTCGGTGCATCACCACCTTTATCGGCACACTCCTCTTCGGTCTCATCCAGCGACTTGCCATGCACCTCTTCCCGCAACGCAAGGCCCATGTCCCTGGCAGACGCCACGTCAAACAGATGAGCTTAACACGGCAGATCGGAATTCTCATGTGCAAAGTCACATGGTCAAACGATAAACAGAATAAGCACTCGGTGGTCGATGATGAAACTTCTAAGGATGGACAATATTAAAAAGGGTTAGGCCGTTGGATGTTTTCTTATGAGAACTATTGTTGGTGGTTCCCCCGGAGACCTTGGGTTTCCAGGGTACCTTCGCAAGGCGAGCCAACTTTGTGCCACTTGGCAGTTAATGTTGACGATGAGACTAGCTTTCGACCGTTTCCCTTGGATTTCAAACATTTTTCTACTTTAAAGACGTGCGTACATCATCACAGCCACATGTTTGAAAACTATTTATCATCTCAAGTATGTACTTTCCTTTTGGTGTTTACAGTATGTAAGCCTCTGCCTCATGGAACAAATTATACATGTAATTACATGTGGGGCAAGAGGACAGGAGACAATAGATAAATCAACGCAGTCTGAGTTTTGAGCCTGCATGTGATTCCAGCAGCATGATCTATGTGCTCAGATGGGGAGTGCTAAATATCTTTCAAGACCGTTTCATTATAAAGTATTAGGAACAATTTGACTGGAGGTGAATTATTGGCCTAGAAAATTGTATAGGGTGATGACAAAGTGGGGGCCGGTTTATTATGCCCTAATTTTCTTTCCAATGACCAATGAATGATGATATAGAATGGAGGAGAGATTGTTAGTGCCTGTGTAGGTGCATGAACAACTGAGGAACAACCAGAAAGTCACGCAGACAGGACGCACGTATAAGGAACTTTTGGAAAGTCAAAGCAATAGTCATGGGTTCTGCAGGACCGAGAGAAGAAAGTGTTTGAGATGGGCCACACTGTCGCTGATCCACAACTTGTTGTGTTGAATGAGCAGCAACTTTGGTAGAATTTGTTTTGGGATCTCCAACAAGGTTCATGCACAAGCATGTGGGTGAAGTGGAGATGCACAAACACCATGCAAAAAGCAACGACTTATCAACTGGATTCAGAGAAGTCATAATTTGTGAATTAACTCTCACACAAAACATGGATGTGTGTAGAGATCGACTGTGATGGTGACATGGACAAAATAGGAACATCGAGATTACCAGTTCCCGACCTTCCACTGTGTGGCTGTTAACATGGCAATTTGTATGAAAAATAAATAGTGTATTTGAGGGACAACTGTGACAAGAACTCCCTTACTTTTGCTGGTATTCTTTGATGAGCTTCTTGGCCTTGCAGTACTTTTTCTCCAAGGCCTGGTACTGGGCTTGGCTCTCTTTCAGATGCTCGTTCACTGTCTGGCACAGTGCCTGGGCCTCCAGCCAGTAGCTCTCCAACTTGTTCATGCGTTCTGCATTCTCCACCATGCTCTCCTCAAGTTGAGCTCGCTCTGCCTCCCAGCGCTCCTTATCATCCTCGCAGCACGCCAGCTGTTGGCAGCACGTATCCAGGCAAGGCTGAGTCGTGACGGTTCATAAATCAAAATGTTTTGAATCGTTTTGGATATTCGTATTTGTTTACCACTTCAGCAAGAATTATCGGGTGTTTTTATTGAAGCAATGCACTTATTTCTGTGACTTGTCTTGGTATTACAAAAAAAATCTACATTATAGGCCAAATATTGGGTGAGCTGGATAGTCTAGAGTAGGTGGGGGGAACGTTTCCTAGTCAAAGGGCTGTAACAGTTATACTTGAACTTACTAGGAGCCGGATATGTGTTTAGTCATGTGTTAGCAATTTAAATAACACTTTTCCAGATAAGTAAAGTAACTAATCATTCTGACAGTTAAAAAAAAACAGGTATAAGGGATTAAAATGAATGCAACATAACTAAACATCCTGATTCCTGATAATAACTAAACATTGTGATTCTTGATACTAAATAAACATCCTGTATTTGATGCTAACTAAACACCCTGTTTTTTATACTAACTAAACATCCTGTATTTGATACTAACTAAACACCCTGTTTTTTATACTAACTAAACATCCTGTATTTGATACTAACTAAACACCCTGTTTTTTATACTAACTAAACACCCTGTTTCCTGATAATAACTAAACATTGTGATTCTTGATACGAACTAAACATCCTGTATTTGATACGAACTAAACGTCCTGTTTTTGATACTAACTAAACACCCTATTTTTTTATACTAACTAAACATCCTGATTCTTGATACAAACTAAACATCCTGTTTCATGATAATAACTAAACATCCTGTTTCCTGATAACTAAACATTGTGATTCTTGATACTAAATAAACATCCTGTATTTGATACGAACTAAACGTCCTGTTTTTGATACTAACTAAACATCCTGTTTCTTGATAATAACTAAACATCCTGATTCCTGATAATAACTAAATATTGTGATTCTTGATACTAAATAAACATCCTGTATTTGATACAAACTAAACATCCTGTTTCATGATGATAACTAAACATCCTGTTTCCTGATAATAACTAAACATTGTGATTCTTGATACTAAATAAACATCCTGTATTTGATACGAACTAAACACCCTGTTTTTTTATACTAACTAAACATCCTGATTCTTGATAATAACTAAACATCCTGATTCCTGATAATAACTAAACATCCTGATTCCTGATACAAACTAAACATTGTGATTCTTGATACTAAATAAACATCCTGTATTTGATACGAAATAAACATCCTGTTTTTGATACTAACTAAACATCCTGATTCTTGATAATAACTAAACACCCTGATTCCTGATAATAACTAAACATTGTGATTCTTGATACTAAATAAACATCCTGTTTTTGATACGAACTAAACACCCTGTTTTTGATACTAACTAAACATCCTGATTCTTGGTAATAACTAAACATCCTGATTCCTGATACTAACTAAACATTGTGATTCTTGATACTAAATAAACATCCTGTATTTGATACGAAATAAACATCCTGTTTTTGATACCAACTAAACACCCTGTTTTTGATACGAACTAAACATCCTGATTATTGATAATAACTAAACATCCTGATTCTTGATACCAACTAAACATTGTGATTCTTGATACAAAATAAACATCCTGTATTTGATACTAACTAAACACCATGTTTTTGATACTAACTAAACACCCTGTTTTTGATACAAACTAAACATCCTGATTCTTGATAATAACTAAACATCCTGATTCTTGATACCAAGTAAACATTGTGATTCTTGATACAAAATAAACACCCTGTATTTGATACTAACTAAACACCCTGTTTTTGATAACTAAACATCCTGATTCTTGATAATAACTGAACATCCTGATTCCTGATACTAACTGAACATTCTGATTCTTGATAGTAAATAAACATCCTGTTTTTCATACTATCTAAACATCCTGATTCTTGATGATACTCACTATGTTGATCTAACTAAATAATAAAACTAACTAAACATCCTGATTCTTGATGATACTCACTATGTTGATCTAACTAAATAATAAAACTAACTAAACATCCTGATTCTTGATAATACTCACGATGTTGATCTAACTAAATAATAAAACTAACTAAACATCCTGATTCTTGATAATACTCACTATGTTGATCTAACTAAATAATAAAACTAACTAAACATCCTGATTCTTGATAATACTCAATATTGGCCTATGTTGATCTCAAAAATAGTTGGTGGTTGGTTTCAGTAAGATGATATGTAACCCTATTCAAATTTCAAATCAATCGGATGAAAATTGAGGATTTTAGAAATTTGAGAAATGTGGTTGACCTTTAGCTTATATTGACCTTGTGACCTATATTGACCTCAAAAATGGTTGGTGGTTGAATTCAGTTTACTGATATGTAACTCCTATTCAAATTTCAAGTCAATCGGATGAAAATTGAGGATTTTAGAAATTTGAAAAAAGGTGGTTGGCCTTTGGCCTATGTTGACCTTTTGGCCTATGTTGATATCAAAAGTAGTTGGTGGTTGAATTCAGTTAGCAGATATGTAAATCCTCTTCAAATTTGAAGTCAATTGGATGAAAATTGAGTATTTTATAACTCTGAAAAGAAGTGGTGACCTTTGGCCTATGTTGACCTTTTGACCTCAAAAATACATAGGATTTTGTCGGACCACGAACTCCACCATTTGATGAAGTTTAGTGAAGATCGGTTTAAAATTGTGACCTGTAGGCAAGTATAAGTGACCGGACAGACAAACACACACACAAACAAACACACAAACCAGAGTGATCAACATACTTGTCAAAAAATTTTTTTTTTTTGCCAAGTAACAGACAGACAGGAGTAAAAACATAACCTCCATCCACCTTTGGTGGCGGAGGTAATGAATGTCAAGTTAAAAGAGGTCCTTTTGGTCGGCAGGAAGCGGTAATCTAAACATGCATTTTAAACCCCACCAACCCACATCTCACTGACCTTTTCTTTGAGCCGAGCAATCTCCGCCTCAGTAATGGCATGTTTTATCCGCAACTGCACAGGATTAAGAGACATTGCATGTTAGCAATTTCACATTATACCCCCCCCCACACTCATCCCCCTAACCACAAAGCACCAAATAAAAGGAAGGTTTGTGCCCAAGTAGCAAAGCAAATACTTAACATCGATCATCCTGAGAACCCTGTAGAAATAAACTACAGGCAATTCATCTATAAAGCAGGTAACATGCACACAGGTTGTACCACCGGCACAAATACAATTTGGCACAGGATAGAAAGTGAAAACGAAATAGTTCACCAGGAAATTTGTAACTGCACATCAGTGAGTTCAAGCTCGATCAACTCGCCTCCTGGAACTTGTGTGAGAGGCGGTCGGTATCCATGTCGCTCAGGGAAAACTCCTCATCATCCTCGGGAAGATCGAACACCTCGATGGCCATCCGTGTGCCATGAACCATTCGCATATCTTCATCCTCTTCCCCTTCTTCCTCTGAGATGTACTCTCCTGTCTGTAAGAGTTCCAATTAGAGGATTTGCCTGCATAACCTACCCCAGCCCTTGCCGACCAAGACAAAGACTGCACATCAATACTTCTTTATTGATGATATGTCCAACTGTGCACCAACTACCAGAGTGAGCATGGTGATTGGGAATTTGGTTTGAAGTGCATCATACAATCATCTAAAGATACAATTGCAGGAACCCAATTTTCCTTACATCAATGTCGATGCATTTCTTTTCTTCTGATAAACTCCATTACAAGATATTTTACAACCTTTACTAGTCATCAAGGTAATGATGAAAACTTTGGGTAAGCATGTGCATTTTTACTCTGAGACCCTTTAACAAACAGCAAGTAGAAAGTGATTTCTTTGCAGCTCCATCCAGCAAGATAAGATTGTCTTTCCATATCTGTTGTATAATTCAATCTGGAAGTCCAGGAATAGGTCCCAAGTGCTTGGTTCCTGATATGAGCCCATTGCCAACCTCATCATCGTAGTTCTCATCTCCATAGTCATCGTCGTCCACGTAGCACCCATGTTGCTGCTCGAAGAGCTCTCGCTGTCGCCGTTCTTGCTCCAGCGTCTGACTTATGAGCCGAGCAACCTCACTTTCTTGTCCAGGCTTCTCTCGGCCAATCAGCAGTCTGCGAGTTCAAGATAAAAAATATAATGAATGAATGAGCAATTTTATTTCACCTGTGCGGCTTCTTTTTTTTTTAACAGTGTAGCCCATCAAAGCCGTCGAGAACAGTGTTTGTCCGTCCGTATGTATGTCCCTTCAAACGTATAACAATCAGAGCTGAGGATATGGTCACATGACAGGGTGATGTGATTACGTCTGATGTCATTACGGAGGTACGGTGGCTGACTCTCCACACTCCGCCATTTTTATTTATATGCCGTTCATGCCGAACATATCGTCGAACCTGTCATATATCACAATCGCCATGCTCTACCTTTACGTTTTTCATTCAGTGTGAAACACAAACAAACCGATTGTTAAAATAACCATCAAATATCGAAAGCATTGGCGTTACGTCTCTTCCAACAAAACGGTACATATAGGCCTTGTGGGGTATAATCTAGATTACAGTAGATCTTCGCTCAGTTCTGCAAGTAAAACTTACCTCACGGATGTCGGGATTCCTCCAAATTTATTTGTTTAATGTTATAATCCATCCAAGGGAAATTAACTAAATGGTATTTGCTGCTCAATGATGCAATACTACTCATACAAAAATGCAAAGTGAAGGATTTGTTCATTATTAGGTCTAATTCGCCCTGACACGGTGATGCAAAGGTAACACAATTACCTTTGAGCTGTCTAGCCAGGCTCGATTCCTGACCCGACTATAAACTGCCAGATTTATTGTTCGCAGGGAGGGTGCATACATCACAAATTCTGCAATCCCTTGGATGTACGTTAACCTGGGTGTCCCATCTGCTAGCGTTTGCAAGCAGGTGCTAAATATCTATTTTTGAAAGTGTTTCTTGATAGAGTAGGCAAATTAGCACTGTCACACTGGCCAAATCCAAAATCCCTGCTCTGGCTACCACTCGGAAGGCAATGGCAAATTTCCCAGTGTAATTCTTGCTATGATACTGCTTCTTTTTTGTTTGCAGCACATGGTGGTCAGTAGAATCATTTGCTGGAGATGCAGCTGTACCAATGATGCATCATTGCCCCACTATCATCATTATACTAAAATACGCCATTTGTGTCTGTCTGTCTGATGACATTTTGACGCCAATACATTCTGTCGTTACTTATCCAATCTCAACCAAACTTGACAGGATGACCAAGGGTTACACAATGAAGGTTGTAGCGCATTCATTTGCCCCCCTCCCCAAGGAGGTTTTCTCCCCCCGAGCAAGTTTGCCCATCATTGCCGTCAATGGGGTTGCACGTTGAGGTGTATATAAATGTTAAAGTAGCTTTATCGTGGCGTTTTTGTTTTTCCAAAGAAGAACATTTATCGTGGCGTTTTTCCAAAGACGCTTTTAATAACAAAATTAATGATAATCGCATATTGTTAATGTTATTACAAAACAATATTAAAACTAATAATGTCCCACTTCCACAAGGCGTTTTTCCTGCAGTGATAATGTGTATATTAAATAGCTAATAGTAATAATGGCGTTGCCGTGGGAGCAACGGCTTTTACAGTAAGTAAAAATATTATAAACCACAAACACATATGCTTAGCTTTTTAAACAGTCGCTAATGCTCTTTATAACACTAAATGAAGAAATTTGGAGAAATCCCGACATCCGTGAAGTTAGGTTTACTTACAGAACTGAGCGAAGATCTACTGCACTCTATTTACCCCACAAATGCTGGGTTAATTACACTAGCAACGGTACCCTCCCTAAGGGCGGGGCTTCAATTGGGAGGCCCAAATGAAAAGGCAAAATATCAGAAATTGAAGGCTTTTTTAATTTAAACGATTTACATAAACATCCGTTAAATCATATCACACGCAAATCATCAAAATCTAAACTATTTGTAGAATTTCAATAAAAGCCACATCACTGTTCAAATCGGTAAATATTATTCCATCGTGTTTGGAAAAACTTGAAAATTGGAAAAATTGGAAATTGGAAAAATTGGAAAAACAATATAGCCTATTTTACTCGAGGGGTTCCCAGGATTACCCACCCAAAATTTCGTTGCGATCGGTTCAGCCGTTTTTGCGGTACCTTCGAACGGACAGACGGACATTTGGTGAATTATAGTAAGATGACCCTTTCTGCCACTACCGTGGCATTTTTCGTAGCGAACTTTTGAAACTCGCTCCTGCTGTTTGATACGAAACTGAAAGGGAGGAAGACTGGGGTGTGCTCATTTACCAAGAAGCAAGCTTGCGCTTGCCAAGCCAGCCGTTCCTTAATGGTTTTGAATGGAGTGCTTGCTCGAATGCTTGAACCACTTTGCGATCTCTCCACAAGAAACTTGGCAAATGATCACACACCCAATGTTCTTGAGATCCGACCATAGATCCACTGTAATCTATATACCCCAAATAGGAATGACCCTTCCTGCTGCTACCGTCGTGTGCAGGTGTACTAGTAGGTTAAAGCAGGAATTTGTAATGTGCTGGTGTTAGCGCACCTACTCTTCATGAAGGACACCGTCGAATCGCAGGACGCCCAGTTTAATGTCCTTCGTAGGGATGTCACACACATTCTTAGGATGCCTCACCTTGCAAGCAAAATACCCGGATGATAGTTTATAGCTGGGCTGAGATTCGAACCCAAGCTAGGCAGCTCAGAGGTGAGTGTGCATGCACCTACTGTATCCTGTCAGCCACTCAAGCAATGGTAGATAGTTGTAAGAACCAATTAGATCTCTGAATTTTGAAAGGTAAGGATTTTATGTTGTTAAGCTGCGATGAAGGCTGAGTGTAATGGGAACATGTTCTCAATGATGTATCTCTGGTATTATTGTGGGTGAAGCAAAGAATGGCTCTCTTATTGCACCACTTATTGATAAAATGTTGGCATATTGGTGGATTGTAGGGTTGCACACACCGGACCAGTCCGCTGGTGTTCTTGAGGACTGTTGCGGCAAAGCTTTGAGTGACTCCGACCAGGCTGATGCCATCCACCTCCACAATCTGATCATTCACCGAGATCCTGCGGTAAGGTCAAAGTGGATAAAAGATAATAGTCTTACTTACACGAGCCCCGATCTTATATACAAAAAAATAAATAAATAAATAAAAATGGTCAATCAGTTATCAATTCACTCAACATTGTGACTGTGACACCTTGAGATGTTTTATCCACACCCTTTGCCCTCATCCTTATGAAGGCATTTTTCTGAAATAATTTGGTTGCCAAAAGCAAAAGTTTTTGATAAATCCATCTCTGACTAGAACGCCACTCAGTAGAGCGCATACTCCCGCCGTGGTCAAGTTGGAATAGTACGATTTCACAAAAGTTTGAGGGAGTAGTTCAGTGACAACACAAGACAGACACTGCACAGATATAAAAACCACCTTTAGAGGCCATTTTTCCCCGCAAGCGGGGGTTGGCCTTTTTCGGGAACTGTGGTTGTTGTTGTTTTTCGGTCCCCTATTTGAAGCAATGTTTTACGGCCGGATGCCCTTCCTGACGCCAACCCTTTTTGCCGCCTTTAACGACAAGGATGCCCTTCCTGACCGCCAACCCTTTTTGCCGCCTTTAACGACAAGCAGGGAATTACCAGTGAACTGGTACTCAATTTGCCGACCTCGGAAGGATGAACAGGCTGAGTCAACCCCCCTGGCGTTAATTCAGCGATCGACCGGGATTCGAACCCAGGATCCTAGGTTATCCTAAGCCGGCACCCTAGCCGCTAGCCCAACACCAGGGATCTAAAACAACACTGCACAGATATATATTTTGAATATATAGAAGATAATGTTAAAAAAAAACAAGGCAATTTCACTTACATTTTCGGATTCAGCGTTCAATTCTATATAAGTGAGTGTATTCTGAGGCATGTGTGACTTCAAATAAAATTGTAAGCCAGGAAAACGTTCGTTTCATTCCTTAGGGATACAACATGTAAAACTGGCCCAAACGTCAAAACAAAACTCGCGCATTTTAAGTCGTACAAGCTAATGCGACCACTCATTCTTCTGGGAAGAATCCCGTGCACATGCTTGTCACACTTATAACTCACCTAAGTCTTTATAAGTTCATCAAATACTGACACCGCGATTGACATTCGCTGAGGTAAATGTTGATATCTCTTCTGAGGTAAAAAAAAGAAAAAAAATAAGTTTTAAAGAATTATACGTATCAAACGATACATTTTATGAAACGGGGAAACCGAATACACACTTTGGTCGTTTTAAAATGACAGAATATGTCTTTATTAGAAAGAAAAAAAAGAACCTTGAAGACGACGCTGCTAACAAAATACACCGCTCTAACGCATAACCACGAGTTTAAACTACATTTACAACAAATATGAAAACTATTTTCATATCACAATGTTAAATATAGAATATATAGAAGATAATGTTGAAAAAAATGAGCCCTATCTTCCAATGGTAAACAATCCTTCAAAAAATTCCTGGATCCGGAATAATATCCTGAGCGTCACCAAAAACTAATCAATTCTTCCTTATCCCAAGGGCAATCATCCCACCAACTTTCATCCAAATCCGTTCAGAACTTTTCCAGATATCTTGTTCACAAACACACGAACACACACACACACACACGGACACGATCGAATGCATTGTTGGAACCCATCTGTGGATCGGTCCCATCGGCCGATGGGTCTGACCCATCTGTGGATGCACGAAAAATGACAATGCAGACCCATCGGCCGATGGGTCTGCGCCATCTGCGGATGTGTTGTTCACCTTGAAGGAATGTGTTGACAGAATGGTGCTCTTCAATCAGGTACACAGTCATTGGAATTACATGTGGTAGGAATTTAACAGAGATGATTTTACATATTTTATGATTTTACAGATGATTTTACATGCTTATTTTTAGGTTCAAATAAACATACTCATCCACCATTGATGCATACACATTCCTTCAAGGTGAACAACACATCCGCAGATGGCGCAGACCCATCGGCCGATGGGTCTGCAGTCATTTCTCGTGCATCCACAGATGGGTCAGACCCATCGGCCGATGGGTCTGCAGTCATTTCTCGTGCATCCACAGATGGGTCAGACCCATCGGCCGATGGGTCTGCAGTCATTTCTCGTGCATCCACAGATGGGTCAGACCCATCGGCCGATGGGACCGATCCACAGATGGGTTCCAACAGCATTACTCCCTGGCGGGAGTAATAAATGAAGACCATTCATTTGTATCGGTGTAGGAAAGTAATGGATCACTGACTTTTTGAGGGCATGTTCACAATGTTCTTGTTCACAATGTTCACAATGTTCACAATGTTCTTGTTCACAATGTTCACAATGTTCTTGTTCACAATGTTCACAATGTTCTTGTTCACATGTTCACAATGTTCTTTTGAGGACATGTTCTTATCTTCCCCCATCCAAAACCTTGATCTTTTCTACCCCCACTAATTCACCCCAGATCCACCTTGTTTGAAATTCCAACTTCTTTCCTGGAAATCCTGGCAGTGTCCATATGTTTATACCTCTCCCACCCCCCCCCCCCCCCCCTTTCACATGCCTCACCCCCAAAGCCCTCTCCCTCCCACAGATCTCTCGATGTCTCCATGTCTCTCGGTCCCTGCTCTCAAATGTTGTGTTTGTGTCCTTCCCCCTCTCTCCCCATCTTGTCTACCGCTCCCGATGTTATTTGTTTTATGTGTCTGTTTGTCTTTCTGTGTGATTAATGTTCGCTCTTTCACGAGCCTCGATCTTGTATACTAAAAAAAAAAAAAAAAAAAAAAAAGGTCGTGCATGTGGCACAACCTCTCTCTCTCTCTCTTTCTCTCTCAGGCATTTTAAGGCCATTTTCCCTGCTAGAGCGGGGGTTAGCCTTGCTAATGACCCTTATCTGCCCTATTTATCTGCCCTATCTGCCCTAATGACCCATACGATCTTCTCCATTTTGCCCTATTTTCTGCATCTCTCCTTGTTAACCCCCTTGCCCGCATTTCTTCTTCCACCATCTTTAGCCAAGTCTTTCTCGGTCTTCCCCGTCCTCTACTTCCTTCTACATTCATTTCCATCACTCTTCTCAACCAGTCACTTTCATCCTCCCTCAACACATGACCATGACATGAGCAACAAACAATCTTGAGAAGACATTCGAGGAGAGTGCTTCATCTCACCTGCCATCTCGATATGCAACTCCTCCCTCAGTGACCATCTTTACGAAAATGCCCAACTTCTCCAGGCCTGCATCAGCACCCACACCCATGCCGATGATACTTAGCCCGAGCCCATCTTGTCCTGGACATGCACACAGACAAAACAGTTTTACCTGACTCCTGAAAACAGGGTATGTATTGTCGTTTTTGATTAAATGACACTGACACCAAGCTAACAGCACACCTTTCTCGATCTCCACCTCAAAAAGGTCCATTCTTTCCACTCGTTTTTCAAGCTCGTATTCAGCAGACGCAGCCACTGGGTCAACCTCCGAGTTGCGTCGGTCATACTCAGCGTTGGAGAAAGTAGTAAACATCTGCCACGGGGGAAAAAAAGGAGAAACCAAAAAAAAGTTATAATTAGTTAGTGCACGGGAATATTTCCCAAGCAGATTCACAAGGTGAGAATAATTCGGGCCTTGAAATTTTTTGCAGTAGGCTACTGTTGATTTTTCCATTATCTACTAACGGGCTTTAATTTAATGTAAAATTATCGTAAAATTTTTTTCTCCTTGTCTCCTAAAATAACAAGAAAAGACATAAAATGTCATAGCCCCCGTGGTTTTAGTAATTCTGCTGTACGGAGACATCAGTCGGTCATTTTTGCTCGGATTAAAAAACGAAATCTTCTTTGTATGTATACTCTCATGTACTGTTTTTGTGCCAAGTTTGAACAAAATCGATCCATGCATATCCGAGAAATGCTTGGAGACACGTTTCAATAACAAAATGGCCGCCAGTCGGCCATCTTGGATTTTATCTCGTAAAAAATGACGTTCATATGTAAGCCATCATTCATTTTCTGAGTGCAAAGTTTGAACAAGATCAGTAAATGCACGTCCGATAAATGGTTGAGGACGTGGTCAATATCGGGTTTATTTACAACTAAAATGGCCGCCAGTCTACCAGTCGGCCATCTTTGATCAGATCGCAAAATAAAGTGAGCTGCACTTATATGCCATAATGTGCTGTTCCTGTGCCAAGTATGAACAAAATCGGTGCATACATCTCCGAGATATGGTTGCGGACTCATATGCACGTGGATGGACGAGACCGAATCCATAAGACCCCATTTTGGACTGAGTCCCACCAGCCAACAGGGAATAATAATATAAACAACATTACAACACCATTACATCACGGATCATGGAAGGGAAAAAAACCGCAACTCATAAAAGGATAAACTCAACAGGACGTTGATTGAGGTATGCCAACCACATGGGAAGCAAGGACGAAGCTGACATTTCGGGCGTTAACCCTTAGCCGGAGCAAAATGACGATGTTATTGAAATGTAAAAGCGAAAAATAGCCACAGGAAATAATCGTGATGGTGTTTAGGGCACACAATATATTAGGTGAGAGTTCAGCTGATGTGGTAGTTTAGATGAAAATTAAGACATTGCTTCTTTTTATCACAAATACACACCAATGTATAATGTTATTACCTCCGCCTCTGAAGGTGGACAGAGGTTATGTTTGTCTCTGAACAGGATATCTCAAAAAGTTATGGAAGGATTTGGATGAAACTTGGTGGAGAGGTGGGTAAGTACTAATGATGAATTTATTCGATTTTAGTGAGGATCCAGGTCCAGATCCGAGAATGTTTTGATTATAATGCTGTTTTAACAAAGAGAATTGAAAAACATCACAAAAACAGATGAATGGCTCAGCTGTTCCAGAAGATAAGTTTACAATACGCGACACGACGCGTTGTGCGCATTTATTACAGGATTGCTTTATAATGGTACGTATCGTGATTCTACGACCGTCCTCTATCGACTGTTACGAGCTTGCAGAAAATGATGAAATTCATCACTTGATAATAGAGAAAATGAAACTGTTTGTTAACATTGCCCTGCTGATAGCTCGGCAGTAACTGGGCTCAGCAGCCATTAATTAGTGAGATAATGCAAAACGCCAGTCTTTAGTATATATTTAGTTTATTGCAAATACAAAGTATCATTTTCAGTTGTCATGTGAGGATATCTCAGTTGCTAAAATGCTCACTGGAGGTCACTGACCTTGAGTTCCCTGATTGCAAGAAGATGATGTTATTTTAGAATTTGGAGCATTGTTGGTCATAATCTCCAAAAGGTTGGATCAAGCCAGCTATTGAACTTGAAATCTTTTTTTTACCATTTCCCCTCAGCCATTCCCGAAGGGATGCGAGAGGCCATTGCAATAATTGGTCTATGTCAGTGTGAGAGTGCGCATGCAAATCCACTTTACATCGATCGTTCATTTCTAATACGAACTGTAATATATATATATATATATATATATTGTTGTGGATATGAGGACTGTATATATATTTTTTTATTGTGTGCTGTATGATTATTATTATTGTTGTTGTGCTGTGCCTCCTGCCTCCGGAGCTGTGTAAGATCAAAAGGGCGTCCCATAGTCCACAAGCATACACGTCAGCCAATCATAGGATATTCATGTTCGATAGTTATATCTTATTCTGTGTTTTAGGATAAGGCTGTGTCTCCCATTAATTGAAGTACTCCATTGCACCAGTGAAAGAGAATAGATCCCCTTCCATTCCCATCCCCAAAAATCCCCATTTCCTTCACATCCCCCTTTCGTGATTGCCGACCCTCGATTGCAATATTACATCCCCTCTCGTCATTGCTGAGCCCTCGATTCCCAATCACCTCCCCTCCAATAACCGCCATTGACCACGAGGCTCGAGTCAGGGAAGAAAGGCGTGTCTCCACCTCGTCAGAGGAGGGGAGGGGCGCGCCCGCCCGTCGTCGTCCGGGGCGGAGCCCGAGGGTCGTGCGACCAGCCAGGGCCGAGGTGAGCGCCCCGATGGGCGTGTCCAAAGCGCCGGGGGCGTGATCGCTGGGGGCGCTATAAAAGGGCGCAACCGGAAGTGGAGCGGAGGAGAAGAAGAAAGGGAGATGCACTCTGGGTTGGTCGGAGGAGAGGAGGAGTTGGTTGCACCGAGAGAGAAAGAGAGAGAGAAGAGTTGGTCTGAGTCGGGTGCCAAAAAGGAGGGTCAGTGGTCACAGTTGGTTGCGGTGGTGAGAAGTCGGTGGTGAGAAGCGAGTAAGACAAGGCCTGGCAAGGCAACTGCAGGCCGCCGCAGCAGCGACACCCGGCAACCGCAAAAGGGGGCAGGAACGGCGGCTGCTGAACACGCCGGTTGTGCGGCGGGACCCCCCCTTGGACCTCTCCCTCTCCCTCCAGCCATCCACATCCTGTGATTCCTGCAATTCCCCGTGTGAGTCGTCTTTGTTTGTTCTGTCCTGGGTAATAAGTTAAGTCTGTAGATAAGCTAAATTTGCACTGTGTCACCTGCGTCTTGTACTTGTAAATAAACTGAATTGCTTTTTGTTGCTTGTGTGTAAATAGTAGAAATAAATTCAGTAGTAATATTTCAAACCTTTTTTTGTCTCCGTTTTCCTCTTGCATTGCGTCGCTTTTGTCTTTTCCCTCATTGAGCAGCTAGGGTGCGATACAACCAACGTTCGGGTGGAATCGGGTGAGTTTTGTTAGGTCGCGGTTTTAAACCACCGCTCGGTCTATAATATCCTAACCGCGATCTATAACAATATATATACACACACACCATGATGAGGCTCTGCATTGTTAAATGCTCTGTTTTGGGTTGGCCAGATGGCGATGGCCTAGATGACCTAGGTATGCACACTTACCTCTAAGATCCCCCCAAGTCCTCAACCCCCCCCCCCCCTCCAAGCTCTCTTCCTCCCACAGATCTCCCGATGTCCCTGCTCTCAAATGTTGTGCTTGTGTGCTTCCCTCTCTCCCCCCATCTTGTCTCCCGCTCCCTTTGTCTTATGTTTTATGTGTCCGTTTTTTTTTGTTGTTGTCATTAATGTTAGATCTTACACGAGCCTCGATCTTGTATACAAAAAAAAAAAAAAGAAAAAAAAAAGCTGTCAAGCCTGGGTTTGAAAATCGGCCCAGCTATAAACTGTCATCCTGGTGTTTGTCAGGCAGGGCGAGTCATCAATGTGTGTGCCATCCCTCACATGGACGTTAAACTGGATTTTGGGAGTTTCATAAGATGTGATGACTGCAATAATGCATATGACATGGAGGAAATGGGATAATGGACTGATGACTGAAATAGGAGGGGAATAATGATGAAGAGAGTTGGTAAAAAGCAGGTCACCGACCTCTCTGCGATGTGAGAGCAAAGGCCCTTGAGCTTCGGCCTTACCGTTGGCAATGCCAAGAATGTTGAGAGCTTTAAATGCCACAGAATCCAGGAGAGACAGCTGTGATCCTAGAGCATCAGCCCATAGGAAAGAGCAGTACTTCACTGGCCTATGGAAAAGACCTCCTTGGCTGTTAGTTCTAATTTTTCAAGGAAGGACGTGGGCCAAAAGAGGCTATGCAGCTGAGCTTTGAAGGTGAGTTTTTGATCTTCTCAGGTGAGGATGTGGGTGATGGTGAGGCTCAGAAATGTGAAGGACTGAACTTTTTACAGTAGTTGATCAACAAAGAACATAGGTATACCTGTTTAATCCTTCCAGAGAAACAAGGTGAGAATGTAAGGATTGCTCGCATTGACCCTGTACCAATCTGCTGAGGGGGAAATGGAGGGAGGGGGGGTGGTGGGCGGGAGGAGGGGAGAATATCTGCTGCTAACCTGTTGTTGGGATGGTACGTACCAATACCACATGATGTGTAATTGTCTGCCAAGTGGACAAGAGGATTTTCTGGGCAATCAATGATGTCATTCACATATAACAGGATCAAAATTGGGCAGAAGACTACTTTAGCGCACTCCAACCTCTTCTGGGAGAGAAGAGGAAATAAGGATACCTTCATGTTGAGAGTTACATATGCCAATCTACAAAAAAATGATGCACACAACTTACTCTAAAATATAAACAAGTGACTTTTGTCATAAACCAAAGCACAGGATTTGTTTTGTTTAATGGCACACCTGAACTGCGATCCACCTACAAAGCTTCCATCCGCAGCTTGATGGAGTACTGCTCTCCCGGCTCCCCTCCGGACTGGATTCCTTCCCTCACATCTTGCTCAGCTTGATCAAGGCCTTCAAGATTACTGGAATTTCCCACACTGAAGCTGAGTCTATGGGCCTATCACTTTGCCACCTCCGACAGGTCGCTGGTCTCTTTGTCTTCTACCACTTCCTTTCTGGTCTTGCACCCTCTGCTCTTTCTGTGCTTTGTCACCCCCAGTTTTCTGCATGGCACACATGGTCCACCATCAACTCCCATCTGGTAAAACTCCCTAAATCCAGGATCACTGCTCACCTCCACTCATTTGTTCCTCTTTTTTCCTGCCTGTGGAACCAACTTCCACATCATCTTCGATTTCATTCCTCCCTCCAGGTCTTCAAGACAGCTGTTCTCCACCATCTCAGATTGTCCCCAATCCTAAACCATAATATTTTCTACCCTCATTAACCCCACCCAAATCCTCTTCCTTTCAATTTTCCAGTATGTCCTCCTTGAAGTTTCCTTCTGCATCCATCTTGTCCACCTCATGTATCATCTCCTGCTGCTCATTCCTCTTCACACCCATTGTTTGGCCAAGTCTCCCTCTATCCTGGACTTCACCTCTGCTGTTGGTGCCCCCTTTCTCCACTGTTACTGCTGCGTCCTGATCTGTTCAGGGCGAGCCTCGATTATGTAAAAAAAGATGGTATTATCTAAATATCTATAAAGCTCAGTTGACTTTTTGCTCCACCAAATAACAGCAAAACGGAGTTGAGTAAAACGGTGAAAATTCTACAGATGCTGTGATACATAACTACCTCTGTTGGTTTGAATGTTTGAAAGAGAATAGACGTCTGGATCAATTTTTGAATTAAATTTAAATCCCGATATATATATATATATATATATATATAATCGGGAGATTGAATAAGACGCGGACGTAGCTTCAGGGCTTCGATCTTTAATTCGACAAGCTTTCGACCAACAAAGGTCTTCTTCTGAGTCTACAAAAACAGCAGGCATGTATATCAGTCAAGTGTGTATGGTGATGTGTGTGAGATGTGTGATGTGAGTAAAAAATTGCATACAGAAGGGAGAGCCACGCCAAAGTTCACTCACCGGCCCCAAGTTCAACGGAAGTGAAGCGCAGCTTACAGTTACGGTTTGCGTTACATTTCCGGTGCACGTGTATATACAAATATAGGGATACATACATACATAAACATACAAGCATATATTCATATGCCATTTATATTCATATAATATATTTATATATTTATATAAATGACATACAAAGGTAGAATGAATGAATGGGGCTCTCCCTTCTGTATGCAATTTTTTACTCACATCACACATCTCACACACATCACCATACACACTTGACTGATATACATGCCTGCTGTTTTTGTAGACTCAGAAGAAGACCTTTGTTGGTCGAAAGCTTGTCGAATTAAAGATCGAAGCCCTGAAGCTACGTCCGCGTCTTATTCAATCTCCCGATTATTTATTCAATGCAAATGAGACGCCCTGCTCGTACTGTGGAGTTTCTACTATTTCTCACAGTTATATATATATATATATATATATATATATATATATATATATATATATATATATATAAATAAACGCGACTTGTCTGTGTCCGCGTTTTATTCAGATATGGCTGAACGGATCTTCATCAAACTTTCAGAGGTTCATTAGTGAGTGCCTGGGAGTGTTTCAGGCAAAAAAAAAAATTGAAAAAAAAAGTTTTTTTTTTTTGGAGTTAAAAAAAAACGCTCGATAGTGCCGAAGCCTTTTTAAATGAATGACAGTTATATACAAGTACACATTCGCATAAATAAATGCAAAACAATTACCAGACATTTGAATACAAATAAATCAAACAATTCCAGAAGTGTACGAATTTGGTAGTATGGTTTCTTCTTCTTCCTGATCGGCATCACACCTAACTCAGAAACGTGAGCCACATTCACTCAGAAACGTGAGCCACATTCACTCAGAAACGTGAGCCACATTCACTCAGAAACGTGAGCCACTCCCCTTCCTCTCCTTCCTCCCCCTCCCCTCCCCTTCCCTTCCTCCCCTCCCCTTCCCTTCCTCCCCCTCTCCCCACCCTTCCCCCCATTCCCCTCCCCTTCCCACCCTCCGCCTCCCCTTCCCACCCTCCGCCTCCCCTTCCCACCCTCCCCCTCCCCACCCTTCCCCCCCATTGCCCTCCCCTTCCCCTCCCCTTCCCACCCTCCCCCCCATTGCCCTCCCCTTCCCACCCTCCCCCCCATTGCCCTCCCCTTCCCCTCCCCTTCCCACCCTCCGCCTCCCCTTCCCACCCTCCCCCTCCCCTTCCCACCCTCCCCCTCCCCTTCAAGCTATAAATTCTCCGTAAAAGAGCTTCCACTTCTGACTGCTCCCCTTCCCTTCCTCCCCCCTCCCCTCCCCTCCCCTCCCCCTCCTCCTCCCCTTCCTCCTCCCCTTCCTCCTCCCCCTCCTCTCCCCCTCCTCTCCCCACCCTCTCCTCCCATCCCCCCTGTTCCCCTCCCCTCTGAGTAATTATGTCTCTTCTATTGGAATTGTAGACGGTGGCCTGCAAACCGAGCCTCAAGGGCGGTGTACAGAAGAGTTTTTTTAAATAACAATAAATACAAGGCACAGGGGGATGAAATTCACTGCACGTGATGTGCAACGTGTGCAGAGTAAAACGAGTGTTCATTTACACCACTATACCAACCACCTTCAGAGGCCATTTTTCCCTGCAGGGCAGGGGTTGGCCTTTTTCGGGCACCGTGGTCCCCTTATTTGAAGCAATGTTTTACAGCCGGATGTCCTTCCTGCCACCAACCCTGTTGGTCGCCTCTTGCGACACACAGGGAATTACCAGTGAACTGGTACTCAATTTGCCGACCTCGGAAGGATGAACAGGCTGAGTCAACCCCCCTGGTGTTAATTCAGTGATCGACCGGGATTCGAACCCAGATCCTAGGATCCCAAGCTGGCACCCGAACCGCTAAGCCAATACCAGGCATTTCGAACCCAGATCCTAGGATCCCAAGCTGGCACCCGAACCGCTAAGCCAACACCAGGCATTTACACCACTATGATGTCTAATAAATAAAGAAGATATAAGCACACCTGACACTAGGCCAAGGCTTCAGACTTTGGCACACTCATGAGGCTGCACCATCAAATAAACTGTTCCAAACAGTCATTTTTGAAGGGCTTCTTACTAGTTACTTATAAAGCCATGTGCAATGAATTATTTAGAGTCTAGTTCGGAATTAAACAAGTGGGTGCAGAGAGGGTGGACAGCGTCGGGAGAAGGGCTAATAAATTGGTCACGCAACTTGGACAGTTTATTTATTGTTGTTGTTTCATATGTAGCCTGTGGCTGCTGGTTGCATCATTGCTGGGAGTGCTGCTGATGCAGTACCCCCTGTATATTAAAATAGGAATTTGCAATTTGTTCAGGGTGCTGATGATAGCTTGCGTACTCTTTTTGAAGGATAGTGTACGATCTTTAACATCCACCAACTCACACCAGCAGTGGCAGAGGGGCTGCCCTCCCCAGTTTAACATCTATCTGAGCAACAAGGTACGGAACACACCTTGTTGAATCACCAGGATGACAGTTTATAGCTGGGCTGGGATTCAAACCCAGGATATACAGCTTAGAGGTAAGTGTGCATACCTCTGTGCTATCCTGCCAGCTTCTTTCTCTTCTTTCGTTGCAAAGAGCTTTGGCGTTTTGTTCAAAATGAAAAGCACTATATAAAAATTAAAATGGTTGATTCATCGATGGAGATGTCATCTCCATGGGTAAGGTATTACAAACACCAATTATAAATATATTCAGAAGCCTACATCAGCACGAGCATTGGAAGATGGTTTCAGATTTAACATTCTCACCTGTAAGAATATAATTATAAACTAAAAAGCATCTGAAAAGCCCGTCTGTGTCCGTTTGCATTCAGATGTCTTCTTATTCTTCTTCTGTATGCTCAAAATAACGAAAACAATTTTAAAAATTACAAAATGAAAATTTATGATTTTATGCAGCACCTTTGAGCTTTAGATCTAAAAAAACAACAACAAGCATTCTGAGTATTGCGCTGCAATACATGTCCCCTACCGGCAGTCTGTCGTCCGGAAAACTGTTGGGGAAATTTCCAAAGTTCAAAGTGCCATAACTTTGTCAAAAATGATCGAAACGTCGTGAAGTTCGAACTTGATCTGTAACTTATCATGAGGAAACCATGTACCAAGTTTGAAATCATTAGCATTAAGAGTTTAGAAAAAAAAAGTCCGGAAAACAGTTCTTTGCGTGACGGACTGACAGACTGACAGACTGACAGACGGAGGGACGGAGTGCAAACCTATAGTCCCCTCCGGTGTACACCGGTCGGGGACTAATAATTATCAGCTTCTAGGTTTTGATTGGTGAACCAATTCTGTGACCTGCAAATTCTTAAAATTTCAGGTCAATTGCAAGAAAATTGGCAATTTTACACAGCCTTGACCTTTGACCTTTTGATCTAAAAAAAAAAGCAATCAGCTTTTAGCTTTTGATTGGTGAACCAATTCAGTGACCCAATATGCCAATTATTTAAATTTCAGGTCAATTGGATGAAAATTGACGATTTTATGTGACGCTGACCTTTGACTTTTGACCAAATTATTAATTTGCCTTCTCCATATTCTCATAACAAAGTTTTGTTGAGAATTTGATGACAAAACTGAAATGGTAAATTGAAATTTCAGGTCAACTGAATGAAAATTGATGATTTTAGTGATGCTGACCTTTCACATTTTGATAAAATTATTAATTTGCCTTCTCCATATTATTATAATAAAGCTTTGGTCAAAATCTTATGACAATAGCTCAAATGGTAAAAAGTTACAGCCCGGACAGACACACATCTCGTTTTTTCATTTCTGTTCCTCAATTCTGTCTCTCTCTTATTCACAGGCACACACACACACACACACACACACACACACACACACACACACACACACACACACACACACACACACACACACATATATGCACATATATACATACACACACACACATACACATATATATGCACATATATACTGTCGCGCGACCGTCTTTGATTAATATCAGGCGGTCACGGATGCCGATCGCGAAGGCCTTAGCCCCCGAGGCGAAAACTCAGTGGCGGATTCCAAAAACCAACAGCTACACCAAAGTGCACGGGATGGAGGGGAGCGGCGAGACCCCTGCAGCCTTACCTGTTAAAATCAACCACACGGAAACTGCGTTCAGGTATATGTACAGAAAATAATACAATGGTTTATTACAAAGAATGGTGGGACAGGAAAATACACGCCGATAATAAAATAAGGTAACTAATCGGGACATCCCTACATGACAGATCTCAAAGCACAGACGAGGGAAAAGAATACCAAAATAACACGTCTCGTCGTGTAAGGGGGGGAACGCATAGCTCTGTCTTATCTGTCTCTGGTCGTCTTCCGTGTAACACGGCCCCGCTCGGCCGCCACCAGGCCTCGCTCCAAGCTCCGATCCACTCGCCGCCCACGAGGTCCGTGCACCAGCACCACGCGTCCAATGCAGGCCAGCAAGCTCCACACAAGGTCGACCCTCAACTCGAACACGAACACAGAACGACGAAGAACGGCAAAGGGGGGAAGAGAGCGCAAGTCCACTGCACGCCAAGTGCCGCTTCGAGCCAAGTTCAAGCCAACGAAGCAACTCTCACAATGCTCTCCCTGTCTGAACTCCACTGCTGGCCAACTCCTCTCCTTGCCAACTCACTCACTCTTGAACCCACTGTGTCTCAAGTCCCACTGCCAGAAGCAACTCCTCTGAACCAACTCACTCACTCCACCAAAGTCCTGCCGCCCCTCGTATCACTCCGAGGCGGTGACGTCAGCCTTGGCGTGCCACCCGATCAGTGGCCTCCACCGAATCACAGGCCTGTGGTGTTGTCATAGCACGTGGCAGTCGAGGTGGATAGGCCTGTCGGAGGTGCAAATGGCGGCGGCCATTATCGGCGGCGTCCCGGCCTGGTTTCCTTTTGCCGGTTCTCTTTCACAGTCATGTCAGGGAAGGGCGTTATTTAGTGTTGCGCTAAAGACTTGTCGGAATGTCTATGTTGGTCTGCAGTGCCAAAAGGGACAAAGGTTTGGCTAACCAGGTGAGACATACAAGGGCGCTACTCTTTAATCCTTAACTCTACTTAACACACGAACCTCCTGGTAGGTTCACAAGTATACATCTTAACCCGACAAACGCCTACACATACTAACTTAAAGGTACATAGTGGGTTCTAGCTATCGCGACATCTCGAAGCATGTTACCTATTCAGATCTAGCTGCTCTACATATTGCTCTACCCCGCCAGACATAACAATACACACACAAACACACACACACATACGAACACACACATACACACACACACACACACACACACACATATATGCACATATATACATCCACACACACACACACACACACACACACACACACACACACATATATATGCACATATATACATCCACACACACACACACACACACACACACACACACACACACACACACATACAAACACACACATATATATGCACATATATACATACACACACACACACACACACACACACACACACACACACACACATACATACAAACACACACATATATACACATACACACACACACACACAAACACACACATATACACAAACACACACACACACACATATATATATATATATATATGCACATATATACATCCACATACACACACACATACAAACACACACATATACACATACACACACATGCACACACACACACACACACACACACACACACATATATATATGCACATATATACATACACACACACACACACACACACACACACACACACATACAAACACACATATATATGCACATATATACATACACACACACACACACACATACAAACACACATATATACACATACACACACACACACATATATATGCACATATATGCATCCACACACACACACACACACAAACACACATATATACACATACACACACACACACACACACACACACATATATATATATATATATATATATATATATATATATATATGCACATATATACATCCACATACACACACACATACAAACACACACATATATACACACACACACATCTTGTTTTTTGTTTTTTTTTCTCAATTCTATCTCATGATTTTCAATTCTTATTTCTCTTTTTCAATTCTGATTTAAAAAATGCATTTAATTAATTGTACAGTATTGGTTGTTCCTAAACTTAAATATAAACACACACACACAGAGAAGTGATTACAAAACCCCGTCTCTTGCTGTGCAGGGGACGGGCTAACAAATAAGTAATGGTCTCGATGATACCAATGAAGGCAGCAATACAGTTGGAGAAACACCATGGCAAGGGTAGTTAAGGAGCAAATACCTCTGCCAGAAGATATAGATAGAACAATAAGTAAATTGTACCAAATATAAATATGCACAAAGAGGGCATACTCTAATTAGAATAAAGGAAAGAAAAAAGCCAATGGGAAAAAAAATGTTCCAACAGCCCTGGTGCGTTGTCCCTCTAGCACCGGACATCATTTACATCCATCTAGCATCGGTACCCTCAGGGGTGGGATTGAACAATTTGAGGGAGAGATGAATCAGAAGGGAAATATCCTGGACTAAAGTGAATCATCATCAATGTAAGGAAAGATCCCCGATGGCTGCCAGTACCACGGGCCAGGATAGGGAGTTGAACGAGGCAATGAGGTTTCCTCTTTTGGGAGAGGCTTTCCGGACAGAGACAAACAAACACTTAACATCACGTTCTTAGAATGTTTTTCAAATGCACGAAGTCATACGCTATCTATGTACAAAGTACATTCATGCTGATTTGGCGCCACGCTCATCTGGAAAACATTGGAATGATGACAGAACGACACTTCAGTTGAATGTTCTATGAATTGGGCCAACATTTTGCATTTCTTTGATCCAGTCCAAAGGGGTCCATTCTTGATTCGAGGCAGGCAGCACCATTATGTGATGTGCTCGAGCATCCAAGGAAATGTACCGAACAGGGCAAGGTTGCGGCTTTGCTAGTCGGCCTTACAACTCCAGTAGTGCTCATTGAAAGTGTCAATGCTATAATTAATAGTGTACCACTTCAATGCCATTGCACAGCCAGGACACCATGTTCCAATATCACGAAAAGCACTTTTCCGGTGACGATGTTGCAATGGCATCGAGTCTACGTGGTGAATTGATGTCGAGCCGACACGTCCATTAATATACGGGCATCGAGTCTCGAGGAAGAACAGAGATTGCACCCAGATGTTGTGCACTGATCACAGGAAGGAAGTCTGAACAGGAGAGAGCGGGATCACTCATTTCCTAAGACTGCAGCCACAGCAAAAAAAAACAGGAGATAAGCATCAGAAACTTCAGATTAATGCAGCACATGGACCACGCTCTCTTTTCAGCAGTTCCCATTTTTTTCCACGAGCCATCCCAACAACTTCTGCTCAACGCCGGTCAGAAAATTGACGTGACTTGGAGTGATTGTTATATAGAACCAAGTGACCGATTGTCAGACCCGACTGCTACCTCTATAAACAGGTATCCGAAGCAAATCCCAACTTGAACCCCTCCCCTCCATCCCACCCTAAAAAAAAGTACAGGATAAAAGGATAAGTCATCATTCAGGAGTGTTCAGTCCTTCAGATGAGACCAGCTACTTTGCCTGTTTTCATGTGGAGTAGAAGAATCCATTCTACCTCAAACATAGACTTATGGGCCAGTATTATGGATTATAAACAAATATGTATGCAGTCGGACCCCGGCATTCACGAGGGTTACATTCTTGGAAAATGCCGCGAATGTCAAATCAACGAATGTGGGGGCATTGTTTGACAAGGGGGATGACATTTTTATTATTATTATTATTATTTTACTACATGGTCTAGGCTTGTGGAAGAGCTATGACAGAACAAATAATGTAATGATCAGATATCTCCAAACATCCCTATCCTGCAGTGCTTCCCGAAGCTCTGGCAGAGAAATTTGGTTGCAGGCTTCACCCCATCCATCCAGCAAACACAAGGTATTCATTTGCTTCTTCTTCTTCTTCTCAACCATACACAGCATGGTTGATTTATTCAGTCTTTCGTTTCCTGCACACATGATGTGTCCAAAGTGTTACGAATTCCGGGTTTAAGGGGGTTACAATTCAGGTCATTTCTTATTAATGTATATTCTATTAAAGGTTGTTGTGATTAAAGGGTCAGGAGCCCTTCTGGGAAAAACGAGACCGGAAACGGGATCGTGAAGAAGATGAGGAGGAGAAGAAAGGGCGGCCATCTTAAGCTTCGAGAGCTCCGACGCGAGCGGAGGCGATCGTTACCTACTTTGGAACGGAGTTGGAAAAGCCCGTCTGGCGAGAGGAGTTACCTGCACGGGGTGATTGATTGCCGGTTACGTGTCAAGGTGCCGTGTGGTCCTGGAAGGAACCAAGAGCCCGGCGCTGTTCGCCTCGACGCCTACGAGGGCGTGTACGGGTCGCACCTTGGGCCTGGCGCGCGAAAGACATTGGAAGGAGACGGTTGAGAGTTGAGACTGCAGCTCGAGACCGAGCCGCCGAACGTGAAGGACAAGGGAACCGTGCCTCTGTGAACCGAAGTCCGCGCGTCAGGAGAGCGCCGGATTACTGCGGAACCTGCGAAGTCGGGTATCCTCGCTGAGGTTGTCGAGTATCCTCACTCGCAGCCCCGGATTGGAATCGGACCTAGATTCCCCGATCGCTGGATCGACTCGACGTCACCTGGGAGGCGTGCAGGAATCGGACATTGCTTCCCCGATCGCTGGATCGACTCGACGTCACCTGGGAGGCGTGCAGAGACATTGGGGGCAAGGGCCGTGAGTGTTGCCAACACTGTTGTGGGTTACGGTGGCGCCACCTATACTATAGATAAGGATTGTATGGAAGTGCTGTAAACGCATTGTGATTCCTGTGCGGGATTTGGGAATATATTGGGGTTTGTTCGTAACCCTTGGTGTGGACTCGTTATTGATTGACTTATTTTCACCCAAGGACCATACATCTTTCTGCCGGGGCTCCCCTCGAGGTTGACCCCGTAACAGAATTGGGGGCTTGTCCAAATTACAATTTGCGGATTCGCAATTGGGTCTACGTCCAGGATCTATAAAATTTTCTAAATTTTAGTCCGGGAAAGAATTCCCAAGAGTGGGAACTTTTCCAACGTTCCCAAAATTGTTTTGCTCTGCCGACAAAACAACAACAACAAAACAAAAAAAACAAAAACAAAAAAACAAGAGCAATAATAGTAATACTGTTGCTTTTCTTTGTTGGAAATGTCTGGGGTGAAGGTTAACAGGTGTTACCAGTAGTCACCATGGCGTTTGTGGCACAGAACTTTGCGGTAACCCCTAGTGAGGCACAGTTCCGAGCATTACTAAAATCAGACCTCTTGAAATTGGCCAAACATTTTAACTTGGAGGTCCGAACTAATTTGAGGAAGGCAGAGTTGCAAACCACGGTGATACAGTCTATGGTGGGATTAGGAACATGGGACGAGTTAGCCTGGGAGTGGCTACCCGAAGAACCAGAAGACGTTGAGCTCCGAAAACTGGAGTTGCAATTACGGAGCCAGGAAAGGATGAAAACAGAGGAAAGGAAAGCAGAAAAGGAAAGAGCAGAAGAAGAAAGGAAAGCAGAAAAGGAAAGAGCAGAAGAAGAAAGGAAAGCAGAAAAGGAAAGAGCAGAGGAAAGGAGAGTGGAACGAGAACTCCAGGAAAGGTTAGAAGGGAGAAAAGCAGAGGAGAGGAGAGCTGCAAGGGAACTCGAAGCAGAGGGGAGAAAAGCAGAAAGGGAATTAAAGGAACGTGACATGGAGCTTCAGCAAGAAATTAAATTCAAGGAGCTGGAGTTAATGAGAGAACGGGGAGAGGTACCACCCTTGCTGACTGGGCCGACACCGAGCCAGAACACCTGGGATGTGGGCAGACATGTGAGGCTGGTTCCACCCTTCAGTGAAAAGGAAGTCGCTAAATTTTTTCCACACTTTGAGAAAGTGGCTCGACAGTTAAACTGGCCGGAGGAGGCCTGGACCATACTAGTGCAAAGTGTGCTGGTGGGTAAAGATCAAGATATTTATTCGGCGCTACCAATGGACCAATGTGCAGATTATGAGGTATTGAAGAAGCACATTCTCAAAGCCTATGAGTTGGTTCCTGAAGCTTACCGGCAAAAATTCAGGAATGCCAGGAAGAGGGAGAGTGAGACCCATGTGGAGTTTGCCAGAGTGAAAGAAAACATGTTTGATTGGTGGTGTGAGTCAAAAGGAGTCGGGAAAGACTTCGAAACATTGCGTGACTTGATCCTGGTGGAGGAATTTCAACAGTGTGTCCACGAGGACATCAAAGTGTACCTGCAGGAAAAGAAAGTACCAAAGTTGTGGGACGCAGCCACCATGGCAGATGATTATGCCTTAACACACCAGATAGGGGTCCACAAACCTAACTCCTCGCCTAGACTTCAGCAGGGGAGTAATGGAACACCCGGTGCGGAGAACGACAATACATGGCGGCGGCCTCGAGAGGATTATGGGGACAACTCTGATACCCCAACTGTTCGAAATCAGGGGGCTACGGGCCCAAGACAAACATTTCCCGGGGGGCCCGAGGCAGACCACGAGTTTTTCCTCCGGGCCTACTTGCGCCTTTTGCAAAAAACCTGGACACTTGATGTCCAGTTGTTACCTCATGAAAAGGGACAACCCAGAGCGGAGTCCGACTAGTACAACTCCGAATGCGATGGCAAACGTAAGAAATCGCCCACAGAAGAGTTACCAACCATTTATTTATGAGGGGTTTGTCTCACTAGAGGGAGACTTGACTAACCCAAGACCTGTTAGGGTATTGAGGGACACAGGAGCCCATCAATCCTTAATGCTTGAAGGCATTTTGCCATTGTCAAAGAGTACAGCAACGGGTGATAGTGTTCGGTTGCAAGGGATCGGTGGCTGTGTTAGTGCGCCACTTCATGTCATCCATTTGGAATCCGATTTGGTGTCAGGACCGGTCACCGTCGGTTTACAAGCCACGCTTCCTGTAGAGGGAGTATCTGTGGTTATCGGGAATGATTGGGCCGGGGGTCAAGTTTATGGTAACCCGGCGGTTGGTAAAGAGCCCAGCAGGGAAAATAACACCACACCAGCTCGGGATGGCGACAAACGTACCAAGTTATTTGTAAGGGGACTGAACTTCATAACAAAGGAAGCAGTTCTGACCTCTGTTTTCAACAGATATGGGCCGCTGGTGGAAGTGCGGTTGGTAAAAGACAGGGAAACGCAACGGTCAAGAGAGTTCGGCTTTGTCACGTTTGCAAGCACAAAAGACGCCAGAGAGGCAGAGAAGAATTGAAATGGTAAGGATTTGGAGGGTCGGACCATAACAGTAGGGAAGGCATTTCGTCGGCGTCGAGAGGTCTACAGAAGAGGACAACTTGGCGGTAGTTTTGGTGTTGGCAGCAGCCGATATTACTATGGAGGCTCCCAGAGTTACGGCACCTCAGGAAAGAATGATTGTCAGAGCACTGGCCGAGAAGGAGACCGCCAGTCAGGTAACGGCTGGGACAAGGGGTCCCACCGTAACTGTTAGGAGTCCGGAGAAGTTGAAGCACTATATACGGTGGAGCCGCCGAGCCTGGGCTCCTATACGGACTAACCGTGAATGCCACGTTCTTAAAGGCGTCCAGGTAGTGAACTTTCCTGCACGGACTAACCGTGAACTCCACGTTCTTAAAGGCGTCCATGTAATGAACTTTCCTCCCCGGACTAACCGTGAACTCCACATTCCTTAAGGCGTCCATGTAGTGAATACTCAGCTGGGCCTCCCGAAAAAGTGCTATCGAGAGGTTTAACTTTGGGGCTTTGGTCACCACCTCTTAACCGTCATTCAAGAGAAACTAGAAGTTGTTGACGCTTGGTCCAGAGTGAATTACCTTTGGAATCTCTGGGGGTTTTGTGAAATTTTGTTGCTTTATTTTTAAGTGATAATTGTGCCCGGGGGGAACTGATGATTTGGGGGTGTGAGTTATCTGGTTTGTTTATCAAAGTTGGCCTGCAAAGAAAGTTTTCGCTGGGTTCAAACTTTCTTTCTTGAAGGGGGGGAGTGTTACGAATTCCGGGTTTAAGGGGGTTACAATTCAGGTCATTTCTTATTAATGTATATTCTATTAAAGGTTGTTGTGATTAAAGGGTCAGGAGCCCTTCTGGGAAAAACGAGACCGGAAACGGGATCGTGAAGAAGAGGAGGAGGAGAAGAAAGGGCGGCCATCTTAAGCTTCGAGAGCTCCGACGCGAGCGGAGGCGATCGTTACCTACTTTGGAACGGAGTTGGAAAAGCCCATCTGGCGAGAGGAGTTACCTGCGCGGGGTGATTGATTGCCGGTTACGTGTCAAGGTGCCGTGTGGTCCTGGAAGGAACCAAGAGCCCGGCGCTGTTCGCCTCGACGCCGAAGAGGGCGTGTACGGGTCGCACCTTGGGCCTGGCGCGCGAAAGACATTGGAAGGAGACGGTTGAGAGTTGAGACTGCAGCTCGAGACCGAGCCGCCGAACATGAAGGACAAGGGAACCGTGCCTCTGTGAACCGAAGTCCGCGCGTCAGGAGAGCGCCGGATTACTGCGGAACCTGCGAAGTCGGGTATCCTCGCTGAGGTTGTCGAGTATCCTCACTCCCAGCCCCGGATTGGAATCGGACCTAGATTCCCCGATCGCTGGATCGACTCGACGTCACATGGGAGGCGTGCAGGAATCGGACATTGCTTCCCCGATCGCTGGATCGACTCGACGTCACCTGGGAGGCGTGCAGAGACATTGGGGGCAAGGGCCGTGAGTGTTGCCAACACTGTTGTGGGTTAAGGTGGCGCCACCTATACTATAGATAAGGATTGTATGGAAGTGCTGTAAACGCATTGTGATTCCTGTGCGGGATTTGGGAATATATTGGGGTTTGTTCGTAACCCTTGGTGTGGACTCGTTATTGATTGACTTATTTTCACCCAAGGACCATACATCTTTCTGCCGGGGCTCCCCTCGAGGTTGACCCCGTAACAGAATTGGGGGCTCGTCCAAATTACAATTTGCGGATTCGCAATTGGGTCTACGTCCAGGATCTATAAAATTTTCTAAATTTTAGTCCGGGAAAGAATTCCCAAGAGTGGGAACTTTTCCAACGTTCCCAAAATTGTTTTGCTCTGCCGACAAAACAACAACAACAAAACAAAAAAAACAAAAACAAAAAAACAAGAGCAATAATAGTAATACTGTTGCTTTTCTTTGTTGGAAATGTCTGGGGTGAAGGTTAACAGGTGTTACCAGTAGTCACCATGGCGTTTGTGGCACAGAACTTTGCGGTAACCCCTAGTGAGGCACAGTTCCGAGCATTACTAAAATCGGACCTCTTGAAATTGGCCAAACATTTTAACTTGGAGGTCCGAACTAATTTGAGGAAGGCAGAGTTGCAAACCACGGTGATACAGTCTATGGTGGGATTAGGAACATGGGATGAGTTAGCCTGGGAGTGGCTACCCGAAGAACCAGAAGACGTTGAGCTCCGAAAACTGGAGTTGCAATTACGGAGCCAGGAAAGGATGAAAACAGAGGAAAGGAAAGCAGAAAAGGAAAGAGCAGAAGAAGAAAGGAAAGCAGAAAAGGAAAGAGCAGAAGAAGAAAGGAAAGCAGAAAAGGAAAGAGCAGAGGAAAGGAGAGTGGACCGAGAACTCCAGGAAAGGTTAGAAGGGAGAAAAGCAGAGGAGAGGAGAGCTGCAAGGGAACTCGAAGCAGAGGGGAGAAAAGCAGAAAGGGAATTAAAGGAACGTGACATGGAGCTTCAGCAAGAAATTAAATTCAAGGAGCTGGAGTTAATGAGAGAACGGGGAGAGGTACCACCCTTGCTGACTGGGCCGACACCGAGCCAGAACACCTGGGAAGTGGGCAGACATGTGAGGCTGGTTCCACCCTTCAGTGAAAAGGAGGTCGCTAAATTTTTTCCACACTTTGAGAAAGTGGCTCGACAGTTAAACTGGCCGGAGGAGGCCTGGACCATACTAGTGCAAAGTGTGCTGGTGGGTAAAGCTCAAGATATTTATTCGGCGCTACCAATGGACCAATGTGCAGATTATGAGGTATTGAAGAAGCACATTCTCAAAGCCTATGAGTTGGTTCCTGAAGCTTACCGGCAAAAATCCAGGAATGCCAGGAAGAGGGAGAGTGAGACCCATGTGGAGTTTGCCAGAGTGAAAGAAAACATGTTTGATTGGTGGTGTGAGTCAAAAGGAGTCGGGAAAGACTTCAAAACATTGCGTGACTTGATCCTGGTGGAGGAATTTCAACAGTGTGTCCACAAGGACATCAAAGTGTACCTGCAGGAAAAGAAAGTACCAAAGTTGTGGGACGCAGCCACCATGGCAGATGATTATGCCTTAACACACCGGATAGGGGTCCACAAACCTAACTCCTCGCCTAGACTTCAACAGGGGAGTAATGGAACACCCGGTGCGGAGAACGACAATACATGGCGGCGGCTTCGAGAGGATTATGGGGACAACTCTGATACCCCAACTGTTCGAAATCAGGGGACTACGGGCCCAAGACAAACTTATTTCCCGGGGGGCCCGAGGCAGACCACGAGTTTTTCCTCCGGGCCTACTTGCGCCTTTTGCAAAAAACCTGGACACTTGATGTCCAGTTGTTACCTCATGAAAAGGGACAACCCAGAGCGGAGTCCGACTAGTACAACTCCGAATGCGATGGCAAACGTAAGAAATCGCCCACAGAAGAGTTACCAACCATTTATTTATGAGGGGTTTGTCTCACTAGAGGGAGCCTTGACTAACCCAAGACCTGTTAGGGTATTGAGGGACACAGGAGCCCATCAATCCTTAATGCTTGAAGGCATTTTGCCATTGTCAAAGAGTACAGCAACGGGTGATAGTGTTCGGTTGCAAGGGATCGGTGGCTGTGTTAGTGCGCCACTTCATGTCATCCATTTGGAATCCGATTTGGTGTCAGGACCGGTCACCGTCGGTTTACAAGCCACGCTTCCTGTAGAGGGAGTATCTGTGGTTATCGGGAATGATTGGGCCGGGGGTCAAGTTTATGGTAACCCGGGGTTTGGTAAAGAGCCCAGCAGGGAAAATAACACCACACCAGCTCGGGATGGCGACAAACGTACCAAGTTATTTGTAAGGGGACTGAACTTCAAAACAAAGGAAGCAGTTCTGACCTCTGTCTTCAACAGATATGGGCCGCTGGTGGAAGTGCGGTTGGTAAAAGACAGGGAAACGCAACGGTCAAGAGGGTTCGGCTTTGTCACGTTTGCAAGCACAAAAGACGCCAGAGAGGCAGAGAAGAATTGGAATGGTAAGGATTTGGAGGGTCGGACCATAACAGTAGGGAAGGCATTTCGTCGGCGTCGAGAGGTCTACAGAAGAGGACAACTTGGCGGTAGTTTTGGTGTTGGCAGCAGCCGATATTACTATGGAGGCTCCCAGAGTTACGGCACCTCCCGAAAGAATGATTGTCAGAGCACTGGCCGAGAAGGAGACCGCCAGTCAGGTAACGGCTGGGACAAGGGGTCCCACCGTAACTGTTAGGAGTCCGGAGAAGTTGAAGCACTATATACGGTGGAGCCGCCGAGCCTGGGCTCCTATACGGACTAACTGTGAATGCCACGTTCTTAAAGGCGTCCAGGTAGTGAACTTTCCTGCACGGACTAACCGTGAACTCCACGTTCTTAAAGGCGTCCATGTAATGAACTTTCCTCCCCGGACTAACCGTGAACTCCACATTCCTTAAGGCGTCCATGTAGTGAATACTCAGCTGGGCCTCCCGAAAAAGTGCTATCGAGAGGTTGAACTTTGGGGCTTTGGTCACCACCTCTTAACCGTCATTCAAGAGAAACTAGAAGTTGTTGACGCTTGGTCCAGAGTGAATTACCTTTGGAATCTCTGGGGGTTTTGTGAAATTTTGTTGCTTTATTTTTAAGTGATAATTGTGCCCGGGGGGAACTGATGATTTGGGGGTGTGAGTTATCTGGTTTGTTTATCAAAGTTGGCCTGCAAAGAAAGTTTTCGCTGGGTTCAAACTTTCTTTCTTGAAGGGGGGGGGAGTGTTACGAATTCCGGGTTTAAGGGGGTTACAATTCAGGTCATTTCTTATTAATGTATATTCTATTAAAGGTTGTTGTGATTAAAGGGTCAGGAGCCCTTCTGGGAAAAACGAGACCGGAAACGGGATCGTGAAGAAGAGGAGGAGGAGAAGAAAGGGCGGCCATCTTAAGCTTCGAGAGCTCCGACGCGAGTGGAGGCGATCGTTACCTACTTTGGAACTGAGTTGAACTTTGGAGCTTTGGAACTGAGAACTGAGAAAAGCCCGTCTGGCAAGAGGAGTTACCTGCGCGGGGTGATTGATTGCCGGTTACGTGTCAAGGTGCCGTGTGGTCCTGGAAGGAACCAAGAGCCCGGCACTGTTCGCCTCGACGCCTACGAGGGCGTGTACGGGTCGCACCTTGGGCCTGGCGTGCGAAAGAGATTGGAAGGAGACGGTTGAGAGTTGAGACTGCAGCTCGAGACCGAGCCGCCGAACGTGAAGGACAAGGGAACCGTGCCTCTGTGAACCGAAGTCCGCGCGTCAGGAGAGCGCCGGATTACTGCGGAACCTGCGAAGTCGGGTATCCTCGCTGAGGTTGTCGAGTATCCTCACTCCCAGCCCCGGATTGGAATCGGACCTAGGTTCCCCGATCGCTGGATCGACTCGACGTCACCTGGGAGGCGTGCAGGAATCGGACATTGCTTCCCTGATCGCTGGATCGACTCGACGTCACCTGGGAGGCGTGCAGAGACATTGGGGGCAAGGGCCGTGAGTGTTGCCAACACTGTTGTGGGTTAAGGTGGCGCCACCTATACTATAGATAAGGATTGTATGGAAGTGCTGTAAACGCATTGTGATTCCTGTGCGGGATTTGGGAATATATTGGGGTTTGTTCGTAACCCTTGGTGTGGACTCGTTATTGATTGACTTATTTTCACCCAAGGACCATACATCTTTCTGCCGGGGCTCCCCTCGAGGTTGACCCCGTAACAAAAGTATAACAGCTCCTGTTTTAGTGTCAGTGCTTTTAATGTACATGGTGGCCTAATTTCTCCAAGCACTAATTTGTTTGTTGTTCTTACAGTATATATATATTTTTAAAGGAAAAAGGTGCATCCAACCAAGAAAGTAATTGCAGTAGATCTACCCTGCTCTTCTATTATATAATAATAAAAGAAAGTGTGTGTCAGCCCATCACCTCCATAACTCCAAAACAATGAAACCTAGCAGCCCCAAACTTAGCATGCATACTTATTGAAATGCATGGGGGTGCATGTATTAAAACTGGGTGTTGGGGTGTTTTTTTGATGATCATCTCCCCTAAAATTTACACTAAAACTATAAACAGGCTTACCTTTGGTCAGCCTGCGTTTAGGTCGCTCTGCTTGGAGTCACTGGAACTAAGGGGCCTAGCCCAAACCATGAAAAACAGTCCCAGACCATTATTCCTCCTGCACCAAACTTTACAGTTGGCACTATGCATTCGGGCAGGTAGCGTTCTCCTGGCATCCGCCAAACCCAGATTCGTCCGTCGGACTGCCAGATGGTGAAGCATGATTCATCACTCCAGAGAACGCGTTTCCACTGTTCCAGAGTCCAATGGCGGTGAGTTTTGCAGCACTCCAGCCGACGCTTGGCATTGCGCATGGTGATCTGAAGCTTGTGTGCGGCTGCTCGGCTATGGAAACCTATTTCATGAAGTTCCCGGCAAACAGTTGTTGTGCTGACATTGCTTCCAGAGGCAGTTTGGAACTTGGTAGTGAGTATTGCAACTGAGGACAGACAATTTTTATGCGCTTCAGCACTCATCGGTCCCATTATGTGAGCTTGTGTGGCCTACTACTTCGCGGCTGAGCTGTTGTTGCTCCTAGACATTTCCACTTCACAATAACAGCACTTACAGTTGATCTGGGCAGCTCTAGCAGGGCAGAAATTTGATGAACTGACTGTTGGAAAGGTGGCATCCTATGACGGTGCCACGTTTAAAGTCACTGATCTCTCCAGTACGGCCTATGCTTGTCTATGGAGATTGGATGGCTGTGTGCTTGATTATAATATAATCTATTAAGATTATCATAAATTTATATACCTGTCAGCAATGGATATGGCTAAAACAGCCGAATCCACTCATTGGAAGGGGTGTCCGCATAGCATACTTTTGGTCATGTCATGTGTGTGTATATATATATATATATATATATATATATATATATATATATATATATATATATATATATATACATATATATATGTATATATATATATATATACATACATACATACATATATACAGTCACGTGAAAAAGTAAGTACACCCCATGTAAAGTTTTCACTTTTTCAACATATTTCAACATACAGCTATTTGATCTTAATTTCAACAATATTGATAGATCAAGGTGATATAATATAACAAATATCATGAAACATTTACATTTTGTAGTCCATTGTATAATTTAAATAAACGTAAATGCAAATTTCGCATGTGGAAAAAGTAAGTACACCCCTACATTTATCACTACTTCAAATACCTAAAATTAGAATCAGGTGCACCAGCTCAGGTGCAAATGATTTGAGCATCATAAGAGAGGATCTTGGAGGAACCTGTCTTATTTAAACCTCAGACATTTAGTTTGGTTTGCTCTTTGTTGTTGAAGTGTGCGGCGTCACCATGCCGAGATCAAAAGAGCTCTCTGAGGCCTTCAGAAAGAATGTTATAGATGCCTACGAGTCTGGGAAGGGATTCAAAAAGATCTCCAAACAATTTGAAATCAATCATTCGACTGTCCGGAAGATCATCTACAAGTGGAGAAGATTCCAAACAACTGCCAACTTGTTCAGGCCAGGCTGCCCCAGCAAGTTCAGCCCGAGAGCAGACCGCAAGATGCTGAAAGAAGTCTCTAAGAACCCCAGAATGTCATCACGGGACCTACAGGTAGCTCTTGCCACTGTTGATGTCAAAGTGCACTAGTCTACCATTAAAAATAGGCTGCACAAATTTGATCTACATCGGAGGTGTGCCAGGAGGAAACCTTTGCTGTCCAGAAAGAACATCAGGGCAAGACTAAAGCTTGCCAATGAATACCAAGGCAAAGACCAGCACTTCTGGAACAATGTGCTCTGGACAGATGAGTCAAAGGTAGAGCTATTTGGCCACAGTACCAGAAGACATGTTTGGCGAAAACCAAAGACAGCATTTGACCACAAGAACCTGATACCAACTGTAAAGCATGGTGGTGGAAATATTATGGTTTGGGGCAGCTTTGCTGCATCAGGGCCTGGGCAGCTCACCATCATAGAATCCACTATGAATTCTTCATTGTACCAGAGGGTGCTTGAGGATAATGTGAGGCCATCTGTCGGAAAGTTGAAGCTCAACCGAAGGTGGACCTTGCAACATGACAATGACCCTAAACATACCAGTAAATCCACCAAGGAATGGCTGAAAAGAAAGAAATGGAGGGTTCTGGAATGGCCAAGTCAAAGCCCGGATCTAAATCCCATCGAGATGTTGTGGGGGGATTTGAAACGAGCTGTGCATGCAAGAAACCCCTCAAACATCGCACAGCTGATAGAATTCTGCATGGAGGAGTGGGCAAAAATTTCTCCTAGTCGATGTCAGAGACTGGTAGACAGTTATAAGAAACGCTACTTGAGGTTGTTTCTGCCAAAGGAGGAAATACCACCTATTGGAGCCAAGGGTGTACTTACTTTTTCACGTGACTGTATATATGCACACATAATACATCTGTACATATATACATTTATAGACTGATAATAATAATTGTAGGACACAAGATTCATTAAATCGAAATCTTGCCAAAACTCTTTTATAGTTTACTGCCAGTCAATACACCATGTGATATAAATGGACTGTATTTTTCATCGCCAATCTTATTTAACTTTTTAGTGTAATTATTATTTTAAAAAGTCAACATTTTTGTTGTCTATACTGTTCCGTAGCTGGAAGGATGGCCTAGATGTATGCACGCTCACCTCTAAACTGTTTTGCCTGGGTTTGAATCTCGACCCATGTATAAACTGCCAACCTGGTGTTACACAGGTATGGTGATTCATCACTATGTGCTGTTCCTTGGATGGACATTAAACTGGGCCTTCTGTCTAAGGGCATTCGTTTATGAGCGTTAAAGATCCCACTCGTGCTATAACCCTCGCCAAGAAACTGCTTCGGCAGCACAGACGTTCTGTAACGGAGTATGGTACATCATCAGAATTTTCCTTGGTTTTCTTCCTCGACGTTGCTTCGTGCATGACACAGATGGTGTTGCATTGGAAGGAGACACTGTGAGGAAGGGAGGGGAATGGCAAGGGGGTGGGCAAGAGGGAGACGCTAAAGAAACCTGGAAAAAATGGCCACGAGCCTCTTAAAGCAAATTCGAGAGCAAATTTGGAGCATAGTCCCCAAAGTGCACTTGAGCTCTCTGCAAAGAAGAAGCAGTGCTACCAATGACTTAAAGAGATGCTAATAAAGATGTTGAAGATCTGTGCGACAGAATAGAGCTGTAGATTGAGATGAGGTAGACTGGCCTGTTGGTGATAGTGTTTGGAATTTGAGCCTTTGACTCATGATGGAGGGAACTGAGGTTCAAATCCCATATTGATCAGTACCATTTCTGTTTTTCCATTGTCTACCAATGACCTTGTGATTCAATAAAAATACAGTACACTGACATCTACTAGCGTTTAAAAAAAATCCTCAATGGGATTTAAGCACAAGCTCTTCCATGATCAACCTTTGATCAATGATGAAAATTAAATAAACAAGTGTATTTTCAGATAATCATCCTGGGAATATCCATTTAGAACAGATGGGTTGAAGGTAAAATGGATTGTGGATGTCAAAATGCTTAAAGTAGAAGTAAAAGTGAATTTGCTAGAGTACGTCAAATGACACGTCAACACACACACACACACACACACACAGTGACGATTTCCGACTCATCTTTTATTCCTATATTTTATTGTATTCCTGAAAATATGCAAGTACACAATTGCACTCCACCTAAGGCATATCTCTCGGACAGAACCAAGCAAGGGAAAAAGGTATTACATGAATCAATTGGAACCCAAATGGGAGGCTGTATGTGAGAAGACAATGCGTTGGCCAGCACGTAAACAACTTAACTCCTACTTTAATGACTCTAATGAATCCTTTCCCTTCTTATGGGGTTGGCCGGGAAATGTTTTTGGCCAAAGCGTTTCTCGAACCACCTGGCCAGGCCTGATGTTGGACTAGAGCCGATTTAGGCAGGAATCCATAAATTGTTCAACGCGCTGCTGATAACTCGCCGACACTTCGCCAAACGACCACCAGCTCATGCTGGGGTACAAGACACCCAGCTTAACGTCCATGATGGACCATCCATAAACTACTAGTGGCAAATTGTACGCCCGGTTTAACGTACATCCAAGTGTAGGCACACATATAGATGAATCATGCTGCCTGCGAAATATCAGGTTGACAGTTTATAGGTGAGCCGAGACTTGAACAGAGGCCAGACAACTCCGAGGCATGTGTGAATACCTCCAGGATTGACATGTAAACTACAAATGTATGGAATTTTTTGCACTATTTAAATGTGGTCCGCCATTGTGTCGTGGGGACAATAACCAAGCCCGAGAGCAGGCTGTTTCTCATAGAAGTTCACGAAATTAACAGGTGAGAGAACTAAAGCCATTAAAATCTGAACGTATAAGTCAGTGATGGGAATGATTAATTCAATAACAATCCATCATCATCGTCCGATGAAAACCGTGTTGTTTTATGGTACGTTAAGCTTCAATGAGTCGGTTAAGAAAGCAAGGCCCATAATAGCCGGCGAAGCCGGTGTTGTCAATAAACGAGTACGTATTATGTTGAAAACCTGATTATGCCTTGGCTCGAGAATCCGAAGCGCAGTGGACGCAGCCATCTGCGGATGCGGAAGTATGCATAACAAATTTAAAACGTTCATTAGGAGTTTCTTTCACCCGTCATCGTTTGATTCACAATCTTATGCACCTCCGATGTATTAATAAAATAATTTAAGACCAACATCGGCCCGCATGGGCCTGCTTATCTTCAACAAAACGCGTCACCAAACACCGGACCCAATGAGAGTCGAGCATTTGCAAAAATATTTCTAAAATGAAAGCGCTCAATGGTGGGCGCCATCGACCGGATGCAGAAGTTTGCATAAAACAATTGCGAAAAAGTTCAATAGGAGTTTGTTTCACCCGTCGTTCTTTGATTCACAATCTAATTAAACCTCTAATTAGTAATTAAAATATGTTAAGACCAACCTCGTTATCTTCAACGAAAATCGTCATCAAACACCAGAACCAATGAGATTCGAGCATTTGAAAAAATATTATTACGCGTTTCGGAGGGTGAAAACGGCGTCAAATATTCTAACATTGACGAAGATAATTATTTTTTAGAAATCTCGCGGCCGTATGGGACAGTTTTTCACGGCCAGAAATATGGTATAAGCGGTTTACATATTTAGTTTAGAAATACGGATAGTTTTTCACGGCCGGAAATATCCGAAGTTGACACGGAATTCACCGAATTAATCACTGCAAGCTAACATCTTCTGGTGGAGGAAGCTGCCGTGCCCGGAGAGTCAGAGGACCAGCCCTGGCGCCTGACAGCGACTGAAGTTAGAAGACGACACACATACTGTGAAAACGTATGTTAAGCCCAGTTAAAAATAGGCCTTAAGCTAGCACATCGTATAGTTACTTCCTTAAGCTTCTTGTGACATTTATTGTATGCAGGTATTGCCATTGGGGAGGACTGTCTGCTCTTCTCTTTTACCAAGTCTTACCAGGTACGGTACCTACTACACCTATCTACTACCAACTACCTACCTACTACCAACTACCTAACCTACTGATGCCATGGTGATGGGTAAAATAGTGGCAAGAGGTTTTGGCTTCGCCGGCTCATTGCGGCTTTGCAGTCGGTACTAGTAGCCGGCGAAGCCGGTGTTGTCAATAAACGAGTACGTATTATGTTGAAAACCTGATTATGCCTTGGCTCGAGAATCCGAAGCGCAGTGGACGCAGCCATCTGCGGATGCGGAAGTATGCATAACAAATTTAAAACGTTCATTAGGAGTTTCTTTCACCCATCATCGTTTGATTCACAATCTTATGCACCTCCGATGTATTAATAAAATAATTTAAGACCAACATCGGCCCGCACGGGCCTGGTTATCTTCAACAAAACGCGTCACCAAACACCGGACCCAATGAGAGTCGAGCATTTGCAAAAATATTTCTAAAATGAAAGCGCTCAATGGTGGGCGCCATCGACCGGATGCGGAAGTTTGCATAAAACAATTGCGAAAAAGTTCAATAGGAGTTTGTTTCACCCGTCGTTCTTTGATTCACAATCTAATTAAACCTCTAATTAGTAATTAAAATACGTTAAGACCAACCTCGTTATCTTCAACGAAAATCGTCATCAAACACCAGAACCAATGAGATTCGAGCATTTGAAAAAATACGATTACGCGTTTCGGAGGGTGAAAACGGCGTCAAATATTCTAACATTGACGAAGAATTATTTTTTAGAAATCTCGCGGCCGTATGGGATAGTTTTTCACGGCCAGAAATACGGTATAAGCGGTTTTACATATTTAGTTTAGAAATACGGATAGTTTTTCATGGCCGGAAATATCCGAAGTTGACACGGAATTCACCGAATTAATCACTGCAAGCTAACGTCTTCTGGTGGAGGAAGCTGCCGTGCCCGGAGAGTCAGAGAACCAGCCCTGGCGCCTGACAGCGACTGAAGTTAGAAGACTACACACTTACTGTGAAAACGTATGTTAAGCCCAGTTAAAAATAGGCCTTAAGCTAGCACATCGTATAATTACTTCCTTAAGCTTCTTGTGACATTTATTGTATGCAGGTATTGCCATTGGGGAGGACTGTCTGCTCTTCTCTTTTACCAAGTCTTACCAGGTACGGTACCTACTACACCTACCTACTACCAACTACCTACCTACCTACTACCAACTACCTAACCTACTGATGCCATGGTGATGGGTAAAATAGTGGCATGAGGTTTTGGCTTCGCCGGCTCATTGCGGCTTTGCAGTCGGTACTAGTAGCCGGCGAAGCCAGTGTTGTGAATGAACGCATAGGTATTATGTTAAAAAGCCAGATTTTGCTGGATCCTTTGAGAATTTCGAAGCTTTGACGCACCAAATCGCTCCATGGAGGCCGCCATCTTGCGGATGCGGAAGTATGCATAAAAAATTGCGAAAAAGTTCAATAGGAGTTTGTTTCACCCGTCTTTTTTTGATTCACAATCTTATGCACCTCTAATTTGTAATTAAAATACTTTAAGACCAACCTCGTTCCCCGGGCCCGCACGGGCCCTGGTTATCCTCAACGAAAATCGTCACCAATTACCGGAACCAATGAGATTCGAGCATTTGAAAAAATATTTTAAAAAAGCTTTTTACCACATTTCAGACGCTGAAAAAGGCATCAAATATTCTAAAATTGACGAAGAATTATTTTTTTGAAATCTCGCGGCCGTCGTGGATAGTTTTTCATGGCCGGAAATATCCGAAGTTGAGACGGAATTCACCGAATTAATCAAGAAGTAAATTTTATAAATTTTAATCTCATCCAGAATGCAAATGGTGTCATTTTGAACTTGGTACGGTACCTACTACACCGACCTACTACCAACTACCTAACCTACTGATGCCAGAGTGATGGGTAAAATAGTGGCAAGAGGCTTTGGCTTCGCCGGCTCATTGCGGCTTTGCAGTCGGGTACTAGTAGCCAAGTTATAACAGCACTATAGCATTACAAGCAATGCAACTGTGCGATAAGATGGCACCAAACAGCCCACGGCCCTGGGTTATTGGGACACGGTCAGTGGACTCCCTTGTTGAAAGCCGATAACAAAGCAGCCATTTAAACTTCCTCCTGAGCACAAGGCCTTTACAGCAGAATCAGCAGCTGCTAAATGTTTCCAGGATTCATTGAGCCAGAGCAAGCGACGGGGCTTGAAAAGAGGCCACCACTTTGTGGGGATGAGCCCCAAGGCTAGAGATTGAGGGCGCAAGGGTGCACGTGATTTAGAGAGGGGACTCTCAACAAAAAAATATGAAATTATATGAATAGACCGAATGACACGATGGCATTGTGCCAGGTGAAAACGCCCACGTTTAGCTGCATCATTTTTACCGAGTGAAGCACAAACACATGAAGAATGAAGCTCGTCAAATATTGAGATCAATTCATTGGAAGTTTTTGCAAAGAAAGATTTTCCTCTTTCGTGACTTTTCTGCAAAACACCTCAACTATTCGTTGTCAAGAATTGTGCTGCGGTATTTGAAATTGGCTTATTTGGGCATTAGTCTTTTGACATCGGGAAAAATAAAAACAAAAATGAGAATTTTTCCATCTCCAAATCAAACTCCCACTTCCCCTCCTATGCACTTCCCTTTCTTCCACTTCTCCTTTCTCTTCGTTATGCAGATGTGGCTCAACAATAGTCGAGCCTATTGTTGGGTTGAAGTTCCAGTTCATGTTGCTGTGCGAGCACCGTCCATCCTTGATCGTATGTGACAACGAAAAGTACAGAATTGGTGAAGGAAGAGCAGTTTACATGTGACAAATGCACAATTTATGACATTCCAACACGAGCTTATCCATGTTGCAATGCAACCTTTCCGAGTTCCCATGTCGACTGAAATCCCAGCATGGCTTCAAAATATATAACCATTTCCAACTAGTCCTCCATTACATGACATTAGATTGATTCCAGAAGAATACCTGATATCTCCTGATTTACCATAAACAGACTCGATTTTTTTTTGTCGTAACCTTCCCACAGACTGGAGTGCACACTGGTCGAATTGTGAAATACATTTATTTGTATTTAACAGGCTGCCCTTCCCCTTCCCCTTCCCCTTCCCCTTCCCCATCCCCCTCCCTGCCCCACTCCCTTACCCCTATCTCCATCCATCCCCTCCCCCTTCCTTTTTCTTCTTGTATTGGTTGCATTGAAACTTTATGATGACGTCACAATTGATGATATTGAGATATGCAAATAAGACATCCTACTTCACTTTGCTTCCTGGTATCATACATGGTATGTAGTGTAGGTTGGCTGCAAGCATTGACTTTTAAGATGCCATTGTCTTGGTGAGTGAGCTGTTGAGGGGTGCCCCTTCAAGAAGGATGGAACAGTGAGGCCTTTGGGAGATGGCGGTCTCCATGGCGGCTATACATGATGCCGTCGCTTTTGGCGCCACATTCTATGGTGAACAATCAAGTATCCATCTCCCAAACTGCAACTATAAACATCTTGTTACATGGTAGCAGTAAGAAGTAAACCTGCGAACCCAATTTAGTCGCAATTTAGCCCTAGCAAACAGCACACTGTCAAATGGGCCCGTGATGCCACACATGGATTGGACCAATGCCTACCTTGGTGAGGCCTTCGAGATATCCCAAAAACGTACCCAGCTGTACTTTTTCACCAGACAACAAACAAATAGACAATATTCTCCTGCTATCAGGTGAGGAAGCTGGCCTGTGACGCTACAGTTCATGGTGCCAGCTTGACAGCACCAACAGCACAAGGCCTACCACTGTGACTCCATCGATCGTTTGGAAGCATGTTGAAGCTGAGCTGAAATCCCAGGCCAATTTCCGAGTGTCTCCTTTCTGCTTTCAAAGACTCAAAGCAGGTCGACAACTAAACCAAAGTCAATTTCACCTCCAGATGCCACCAGCAAGCGAGCAAGTGCAAATTGAAGACCTCTGGTGAGGGCGAGCACATAAGAGAGCAGCTCGTTGTATCGACGCAGTATCGGGAGCTACATAAAGAGCTCCTGTGGTGGACAACTCTCTCACATTGAATAGAGCCCTGGAAATAAGTCATGCACATGAAGTCTCTGTCACTCACATGCAGCAGTTCGCCCAGGCCCAACAAACAACCAATTTTGTCCACACCATTGGGCACCGCCAAAAAGGGTGCCATTTCTGTGAAAGACAACACCTGCCACAGCCCCACCACCAATGCCCATCATGCGGCTGAATTTGCAAAGTTGGTGGGAAGCAAAATGACTGGAAGGCCATTTGCCCATTGAGGTTGAGGCAAGAATAATGCCTGCAGACAACCTACCCAGAGAGCAGAGGGCATAAATCTTTCAACTGGAAGCTCATTCACATCCTGGGGAGAGGTGAACCTGACAGGGACTGCAAGACGCTGAGCTTCACCACCATCATAAAAATGCCTCGCCGAGGCATGACATTTTCACCAACTTGACCATTTCATGATGAACGACGAGCTGGTGTTCACTCTCTCCAAGGGTCAAAGTCGACACAGGGCAGAGGGAAATAACTTGCCATTACAGAGACGCAAACTAATGTACCCTCAAAGCATCAAATCATCTAGTCTGTCTGCATCTACCTGGCTGTACCCATGATAAACCCCAGACACAGGAAACATGCACAGTGGGTTGACATTGAGGTTTTCATTGTCAAGCCTTGGCCTGCCCACCTGCAGAGATCTTTATCTCCTCACCCTACACTGCTAAATGAAGAAGAACCATGCAAGCGATGAGCCAGTCAACATGTTAGACAAACTGCTGACCACATATCCAGACCAATTTGACTTGAACCGTGCCAGCAAGAGGTACCACCACTGTACTCCAACCTCTGAAGAGCTAACACATTGGTTTGCTTGTTCAATGGTATTCTCCAAACTAGATGCTAAAATGGGTACAGGTCAATCAACCTTGATCATCCCTCACAGCTGCCTGTGACATTCAACTCACCATCGGGTTGTTACTGCTTCCAGCGAACTCCATTTACACTTTTGATGGCTTAAGTCGTCTTCCAGGCCAAGATGGAACAAATTCTCGAGCAGTGCCCAAGTGTCTTTTGCATCGCAGATGACGTTGCCGTCTATGGCAAAACAGAGCAAGAACATGACTGAAATCTTCACCACCTAATGAAAAGAGCTACCTGATTTGGCTTGCAATTCTACAGCGACAAGTGCAGCATCAAAAAGCCACAGATTCAGTTATTTGGTCTCATCTTTGACTAACAAAGCACCCACCCAGACCCAGGAGAGGTTTTTACTTATTTATTTTTTGTATACAAGATCGAGGCTCGTGTAAGAGCTTGTCTAAGCAGGGACAGCACCCTGCTCTGCGATCCAGAGCCCACCAGACCCGAAGAACATTTGCAAACTTTGCATGGTACTTGGTATCATCACAAACCTGAGCCCCATTATACCAAAGCTTTCCGACCTCACAGCTATCCTTCGCGAGGTGGTAAATTCAGAGCAACTGGAATGGACAGCCTCCCAAAAGGTCGAGGATGCCTTCCGCCATGAGACCTGCCTGACGTACTTCAACAAAAACAACAACAGGCATTTTAAGGCCATTTTCCTTGCTAGAGCGGGGGTTAGCCTTGCGGACCCCATGACAATCTTCTTCATTTTGCCCTATTTTCTGCATCCCCCCTTGTTAAACCCCTTGCCCGCATTTCTTCTTCCACCAACTTTAGCCAAGTCTTTCTCGGTCTTCCCCGTCCTCTACTTCCTTCTACATTCATTTCCATCACTCTTCTCAACCAGTCACTTTCATCCTTCCTCAACACATACCGAAACCATCTCAACCTGTTTCTCTTCACAGCATCCATCTTCACAGCTTCACAACATCTCATGACGTATCTCAATCCACATAAAGCCACGACACTGCAAGTCGATGCCTCCATGAAAGGCCTCGGTGCTTGCCTGATGCAGGACAAGCCCATCACCTTTGTGCCAAAGAACCTGTCCAAGGTAGAGCAACGATATGCCAATATCGTGTGCGAGATGCTAGCCATTGTGTTCAGATGTGAACGTTTCCACAATTACCTATATGGTTACCCTTCCCTGGATGGGAGTGACTACAAGCCCCTGGGAAATTATCATCATCATCATGTTCCATGCCCTATGTAGAGTGTTGGTGCCGAAGATGCAGTTACAAGGCTACAATCCTGATCGGATCGCCACTCTGACACAGGAAATCAGGGAGGTGACCAATAACTCAATGGCAACACTGACAGAACTACAGGGTTCCTTGGCTGAGATGGGAGAACCTGCCGAAAGGACAACAGTCTCTGCAGCACTTCACAAATCTAGGCTTTGTGGGAGAGGGTCCAGGCGGAAGCCACTCCCCAGAAAAAGGCACAGGGTAGCATGCCTGGAGTTTGCAAGAAGGCACATGAAAGACTCTGAGAGCATGAGGCAAAAGATTCTGTGATCGGATGAGACAAAAATTGAACTCTTTGGCCTGAATGCAAAGTGCTATGTGTGGCAGAAACCAAGCACAGCTCATCACCCATCAAGCACGATCCCAACTGTGAAGCATGTTGTTGGCAGCATCATGCTATGGAGATGCTTTTCAACGGCAGGGACTGGGAGACTTTAAAGAATAGATGGAACAATGCATGGAGCCAAATACAGGCATATTCTTGAGGAGAACCTGCTCCAGAGTACAAAAGACCTTAGAATGCGGTGAAGTTTTATGTTCCACAGGACAATGACCCCAAGCATACAGCCAAAGCAACACTGGAATGGCTTCAGAACAAGAACGTGAAAGTCCTTCAGTGGCCCAGCCAAAACCCAGACTTGAATCCCATTGAGAATCTGTGGAAAGACCTTAAGATTTCTGTTCACCAACATTTCCCATCCAACTTGACAGAACTTGGTTAAATTTGCAAGGACGAATGGGAGAAACTCCCCAAATCCTTCCCACGCCCCTTCCCACGCCTCCTCCCCTGAAGCCCTCTCCCTCCCACACATCTCCCACACATCTCCCTGCTCTTAAATGTTGTGTGCTCTCAAGTGTTTGTGTGCTTCCCATTCTCTTGTCTTCTGCTCCCTCTTTTTATATATTTTGTTTGTCTTGTTGATTTGTTTGTGAAGTAAATGTCAGCTCTTTCACGAGCCTCGATTCAGTATACAAAAAAAATCCAGATGTACAAAGCTGATACAGACATACCCAAGAAGCTTCGAACCTGTAATTGCTGCCAAAGACGCTTCTACAAAGTATTGACTCAGGGGGCTGAATATTTATGTAAATTGGATTTGTCTGTATTTCATTTTCAATACAATTGTAAAAATTTCTAAAAACATGTTTTCACTTTGTCATTATAATGGGGTATTTTGTGTAGATCGAAGACACGGAATTTAGATTTAATCGATTTTAAATTCAAGCTCTAACACAACAATATGTGAAAATGTCAAGGGGTGTAAATACTTTCTGAAGGCACTGTACCTGCAGCAAATTTGAATTTTGTCCCTTCAGCCATTCTTAAGTTATTGTGGTAACAAAAACCCATCACAGATGGACGGATGTACTGGCGGACAGACAGACAACCGTATGTACGCCCCGAAAACATAATGGCTCCAGCGACTTCGTCAACGGAGGCATACAAAATAAATGATGACTGGTTTGGACTGTTTTGGTTTTGGACCAAACTTGATGACATTGGGTTGGTCACATGTGAAGAAGCATTGAGTCCTTAGTGTTGGTCACTGAACAGCTGTCACTAGCTTTTCTGGTCGCCTTGATAGTTGAGCAAGGCTGTTCTACGTCACCTATCCTTTTTTTTGCGGTGTATGGAGCCTTTTACTTGTGGGCTGAGTGGACATGTCCCTCTGTGGGTCTTGAGTACCCAGGAATTAAAGATGGCATCTGAAGGTGAACTTGTACATGGATAAAATGTTGGTCTTTGCAAATTACTGTGTTGCAATGTGCAGAATGGCAGGTCATTGGAAGTTTTTGCTTTAGCCTTAATACCTTTAAAAGTCTGGTCATGCACTTTGGCAAGCACAGGGCGAGTTCTGCCCGTACATGTCAGTAAATTGAAAGGAAGGACCAACTGTAGATCCGAAGAGTATATTTTATCTCCTGCAGAATGGCTACCAGGAAATGGCTTGAGGTTTTTTATTTAGTGAGTTCTTAAGACTTGTGTCACTTCTTTCTAATGATATTGGTTGTCCATGGAAGGGGGAGGGGGGGTACTCTAGTTACGAAGACGTTTATTGGTAACTAGCCGAGGTACCCACACATTGGGCAGAAGGAATTTAGAATTTAGAAAAAGAGAGCTAGGTACTATGTATAATTCCAATTAATTAATCAAAGATTTGTAATAATGGGGACGACCGGGTAAAGCTATACGATACATATTGACATAGAGAGAATTGGAGTCTTCCCCCACCCGGAACCACCTACCCTGTATGTTTGAAAATGTTTTCTTGCATCTTCCTTTGCCAATATAATTCCAACGGTATGCAATATGATGGAGTTACTACCAGTGGGGCCGATTCTATCGATGGATGGACAGACAGACAGACAGACAATACAACTTTATATATCCAGAAGTTGTTATATTTTGCTCAATTCGCCCCAATTCCAATTATGTTGGGGGTGAACTCTGGAGAAAATGTTTTTCACTTTCTTCTGTGACAGGCAGAGCATCAGATCAGACAGGGTTGGTATGACCCTGCCCTTGTGTAGGAGGGGTGTCCCTATTTATGTGTTTGTATGTACAGTATATGTCTATGTTTTCCTGGGCTCTGATGGAGCTGATCATGACAGAGGACCTTGGCCAACTTTTGGCACAAGACTTCCTATTTAGGATCATTGGGACTTGTTGGGACATACTTGGGACCGCTCGTTTGGCATTTCAATGAGCAGTCCTTCCCACCTACATCGGTCCTTATCCCAAGGCACCTTCATTATTTGAGACCTTTATACAGAAGCATGATTTTGTGGCTAGCTCATATATACAGTGGCAGGTGAATGAGATTTTGGACCACGTTCACCCCAGTGAGGTATTACAGGAGGTGTGCCACTTGTGAGTATGCCGTCTTGCTATCCATCCATAGATGTACAGCAATTTGGCCTCACCAGACTCGGTGGTGTAATGGTTAGAGCGTCCACTCCGAGTCTTTGAGCTTGACGGTCAAACCCCGGGCCGAGTCATACTAAAGACTTTAATAATGGTACATCCTGCTTCCTTGTTTGGCATGCAGCATCTAAAATGTTAACAGCAAGGACAATCCCCATAGGAATTGGCATCCACGGGGAGGAAATTCCTCCTTAGTAAATGCCCCACTGAGTGCGATAAGAAAAGCGGTGCCGTTGCTGTGACATCGCTGGTACCCAGATTACCCTGGTGATGGCACTTCCCCAAAGCTCAGTGTCTGTTTCTCTCTTCTGACAGTCTTGTGTCACGTATGTTCGTCTGTATGTACGTGTGTGTGGCAGCTCTTCTAAGAGCGTGAGATCATGTAAAAACAAAACACATGTATTTTGGCCCCTTATCTTTAAAACAGCCACAAGAACATTGCAGGTTGTTGAGAAGTATCTTCCAGTTTACGTGTTCTACTTTAAGAGGAATATAGTTTTTTCAACCCACTATATTCGACCATGGAGCTGGGCCTGGTAAATTATCAACATTGTCTGGATACTCTGTGGCATGGTCAAGGCACAGGTATGTGATATAACATGTGGTTAAGACCAGGGCAAACACGGACAATGGCTCATCTTGATTCCGGGAGTACAAGCTCAGTGACAGCTTACGGGTGACGAGATGAGGTTCTATGGACAATGTTGTCATACATTTTACAGAGTGGAGAATTTTCTGGGCTTTTCCATGTTTATTGGGAGGGGGCTTTATCGTGTTGATTGGGAGGGTGCACACTGTTCTAATCTGACAAAGTGAGTGGTGAAGTTAGAGATCCCTGGAATAGGCTCCTAGAGAGGATGCATGGAAGACAGCCACATGCAGTCACCAATCTCTGACCAAGCTTGGGAGTGCCCCGGAAGTTGCTCTCTATTCTTGTGAGCTCCTGCGGGCCTCGTCTCTCTATAGGCTTCTGGGGCCTCATTGAAAGCCTGGGGTGGGGAACGGGGATGTGAGGGGGAGGGAGGAAGCCCCGGGGGTGCAGTAGGGTGGAAAGGGGGGAGGGGGGGGTTCCAAATGCTTTTTGCAGTGCGTCACTCCCATTGCATTGTTGTGGTTTGGTGGGAAGATTTAGGTTTTTTGTTTTGGTTTGGATGCTTTTCCTTTGTTTAATTTATGGTTTTCCTTCCTCCTTGTTTTTCAGGAATGGACAGAAACTTTAGTGCATCTTATCTTTTAATTTTGTCAACTATGGCGTGTATTGGTTTGTTGATTCCAGTCGATAAAGGGGAAAAGCACCTGCATTATTGTGTATATTGCCTATTATTTTATTCGTTAATGGTTTGGAAAGATTCTGGTGCTCTATTGATTGGCAGATTTGTGTGAATGGTTATTGTTGGTTGTGCCATATTTCAAATTCAATAGGTATTCAGTTTAGGTTGATTTTGTGTTGGAGAAATTTAGTTTGTGTTGAAATGCTACATATATGTTTTTTGAGGGTGAAAAACAGGGGTGCGGTTAATACATGATTGCGGTTAATACACTGGAAAATACGGTTGTCCTAATGTTTAGATTTACCCTTTTTAATAAAAAAGATTTTTTCGACAGACAAAGGGCAAACATTTATGCACTGCATTTTGGCCTTTGGGCCATGGTGCATGTACAATGTACATTACTTTGAAAAGCTTTGCATGACCATGTACTTTGTCCATCGGGTAAAAGTGCATATGTTGACCTTTGTCCAATTGTCCAAATGGTTTTGATCGTTTGTGTATTTTTCTCGACTAATTAAATAAAATGACGTTTCTCAATAAAGAAACATGCACTCTGGACTGATGGAGAATAGGCGGACGGACATTCATACTTTTTTGTATTCATAGTCAAGGATCGCGTAAGAGCTAGAACACAGAATGGACCAGGAAGCAACATAACAAAAGGAACAGCAGTTGGAAAAGGGAGAAATGCCAACAGCAGAGCGGAGGGAGAAAATCGACGGAGATGGACAAACAAGGGATGCAGGTAATGATGAGGAGTCTGGGAGAACACAAGGAGTGGACAAGGTGAATACAGCAGCAAAATGTTGGGGTAGGGGAGAGGGGTAGTGAGGGGATTAGGGGGTGTGGAAAAGATCACAGATTTGGAGTTTGGACGATCTGAGATGGTGGTGAACACCTGTCCTTGACTTGGAGGGAAGAATGAGATTGAAGAGAGTGTGAAAGTTGGTTCCACAAATGGGGGAAAAAGAGGAGCAAATGAGTGGAGGTGAGTAGTGTTTCTGCATTTTAGGAGTTTAATTAGAAGGGGGTTGTTGCTGGACCGCATGCAACCTGCAGATACCTGGGGAGGGAGTGGTAAAGGGGTGACAACACACAGAGAGGGCAGAGAGTGCAGTACAACACATGGATAAACAAGAGGTGGGAGAGGAGGGGAGGTCGCAGCCAGAGGGGCTTGTCTCTGGAGTCTTTCTAGTGCCATCCAAGAGTGGTGTTGATAGAAACTGTTGGAAATACCTGTGACCATTTCACACGGTTCCAAATGGGTCGTGCTCCACAGCAACGTCCTATTGAGATTTCATGTTAATCCCTTAAAAATAAACCTATAACAGAAGTTAGCCAATTTCATGATTATTCGTATTACTTGCATTCATTGAATATGCATCTTTGTTACACATGGACAAGGATGTATTCTTCCATAAAACAACATCCATTTCATCCTGTCCCATAATCGCAGCAATAGATTGATCAGAAACCAACGGTGCCAATTCGGATCAAATCTATTATCTCAAACATAATATTTACTGTAAAAACTGTTTATTTAGTCCTCCTTTCACACAATGTGTAACCTGCATTTGCCAGTGTGAGCAGGTGTATGAACGGAAAATGAAAAAACGGACGAGAACAAAGGCTAATTTGAACGGTAGAATGAAGATTGGTTTAGCGGTTAGGGTGCGGCTTGGGATCCTACAGATCCTGGGTTCGAATCCCGGTCGATCGTTGAATTAACGCCAGGGGGGTTGACTCAGCCTGTCATCCTTCCGATGTCGGCAAATTGAGTACCAGCTTGCTGGGATGAATGATCCCGGTGTGTACCCCGGTTTAGAATAGGTACACCGTATCCCTGCGCATCGTAGGAGGCGACCAAGGGTTGGCGTCAGGAAGTGCATCCGGCCATAAAAACATTGCCTCAAACAGGGAACCATGATTGTCATGGGGCCCGTAAGGCTAACCCCCGATATAGTGGGGAAAAATGGCCTTAAAACGAGCATACATCATTCATATATTCATAATGAAGATGATTTAGAATAAACCCCAAATCTGTAATAGAATCTTCTAGTTCTTGTGAATAGCATTACTCATGTCCGACAATGTGCAGAAATGACAATGCAGTGGCATCCGGATGCGTATATTTAAAACGCAATAAAAACTGTAAACCGACAAAGTGATCATGATGCTGTGTTGAGGGATAATTTAAATCCTTGCTGCCCACTCCTGTCCTTTTGCTTGCATCAAAGCGGCATGGTAATACAGCATGCGAATAGCATTATATGATTGACCTTGGAGCCTCTTGAATGTCACAATGGTGGGAGAATTTTTTTGCTTCTCAGTGCAATCATTGGAAACGGCGCAGGAGTTAATGGTACACAGCCAAATTTGCTCTCTTGGAGCTATTAGTTAAGAGAACAATACACAAAACAAATAGGTACCAATTGAAAGGACAACTGTGCACATTGCAAAAGCCACTTTAGGCTCCCGTTCCAGTGACGAACTGCACTTCGTGCCCTGAATACACATGCTGCGAATTTATTAAGCAAAGTAGCCAACTTCATTAGGTTGAGAAGGGAAAAGAGTAGGTTACAGGGAGGGGTGGGGGCAAAAATCCACAGGGAGCCGAGCAAAGAGGCGGTCGTGTCGGAATAAGACGGTGAACCATCCGACGCACACCCTCAGCACGGGAAATCGGAAGAGGCCATGAAGAAGGGGAATTAACCTCAGCCAGGAAGAATTTGAAAGAAACGAGAGTGAATTTTATTATTTCATCACACTCTTTCTCCCGCTTCACCTTTAAACTGAGGAGTTTGTGTTACCTGCACTTTTGACGTGCACATAGTCTCTTCTTCCAGAAAATGAGAGAAGCTCGCATAATATAATCCCAGTTCTGAAGTATTGGTGGGGAGGGAGTGGTAAAGGGGTGACAACCCTGGCAGATACACCTGGCAGATGACAAGCAGGCGCATGAAAACTTGAAAGACGCTCGAGCAGAAAAACTAAAGGAAGACTGAATATTTAGAGTCCTGATGTAAGTAATGAATTTTCAAGGCGTTATTAACTATACCAACAACGGTACCCGCCCTACGGGCGGGGCTTCAATTGGGAGGCCCAAATGAAAAGGCAAAATATCAGAAATTGAAGGCTTTTTTTCTTTTAAACGATTTATATAAACATCCGTTAAATCATATCACACACAAATCTTCAAAATCTAAACAGTATTTGTAGAATTTCAATAAAAGCCACATCACTGTTCATATCGGTAAATATTATTCCATCGTGTTTGGAAAAACTGGAAAATTGGAAAAATTGGAAAAACAACATAGCCTATTTTACTCCAGGGGGTCCCAGGATTCCCCACCCAAAATTTTGTTGCGATCGGTTCAGCCGTTTTTGCGGTACCTGGGAGCAGACAGACAGAGAGACAGACAGACAGACATTTGGTGAATTAGAGTGAGATGGTGAAAACTAGAACGGCATCCGGTAGAACGCATACCTCCTCCAGGCTGAAAAGTTTACGTTCTGTCTCCGACTGATGGGCCTGATTTGGATCCAGGCCTGAACCAAAATCGAATTGGCTTGTTTTTGTCACCGAACCAACTTATCCACCAAGTTTTGTCATAACTTGTCCAAAACTTTTTGAGATACCATGTTATATATCGTTTTTGGCCCCATCTCTCAATGGTGAAGAATCGCTTAATAAAATTAAGCAATTCCCGGGTATGGATCTTCACCAAAATCGAATCAATTTGTCCTCGTCACACACTCAACCTGTCCACAAATTTTTCGTCCAAATCTGTCCACAACCTTCAGATATCCTGCTCACAGCCAGACAAACAGACACGTGTGGAAACATTACCTCCGTCTACCTTTGGTGGCGGAGGTAATAATGAAGCCATAAAAAGGTTTCGTTGCTGAAATCAGATGTACAAACAAATGCGTGGATCATATTTTCCAAAACGTACCTGCATGAGACAGGTATTGCCTTTAAAATTGCTCAGGCAATGTTTTTTTTGGGGGGGGGGGGGGGGGGGGGGGGGGTAATGAAAATCCAAGCAGCATTTTAATTCTTTCTTTGCACGAAGAGTAAAACTTCACAACAACATGTTCAGTTTCCAATTTTACCGCCTTCGCACAACACGTCGTGTGATTTTTTAACAGCAGACGAATGTGCCAAGAAACTTGCAATGGCGCGTCTGTAATGCCTCCGCAGGTGCGAGACGCAGGTGCGTGAGCAAATCATCGCAGAGTGTAATCATGAAGGCAAGTATGTGACATATAATATACATCACGTGTTTCATCGAAACGTGAAATGAAATTTAAAGAGCAATAAACTACAAAGGCTCAAATGAACAAGTCAAGCGGGAATACAGTTTTAAGTTTTCAAATACAGTAGTGCAAGCTGTGAGGTTTTCAAATCAAAGTGACTTCAACCGACTCCTCTCCGGCCTTGCTCCCCCAGCTCTATCTGTGCTCTGCCCCCCCCCCCCCCAAATATTCCTACAGGTCGCACAAGATCTGCCAGCAACCCTCTTATGGTTAAACAGCCAAAATCAAGACTCCCTGCTCACCTTCACTCCTTCATTTCTCTTTTCCCCCACCTCTGGAACAAACTCCCTCACTCTCTTCAATCCCACTCCCCCCTCCAGGTGTTTAAAACAGCTGTTCATCACCATCTCGTCTTCCCCCCCATCCAAAACCTTCATCTCTTCCACCCCCATTAATTCACCCCAGATCCACTTTTTTAAAAATACCGACTTCTTTCCTGGAAGTTCTAGCAGTGTCAATGTGTTTTATACCTCTCCCACCCCCCCCCCCCCCAACCCATGCCTCCTCCCCCCAAGCCCTCTCCCTCCCACAGATCTCCCGATGTCCCTGTTCTCTGCTGTTGTACTTGCGTGCTTCCCTCTCTCTCCCCATCTTGTCTCCCGCTCCCTTTATTATATGTTTTGTGTGTCCGTTTTTTTTTTTGTCATTAATGTTCGCTCTTCCACGAGCCTCGATCTTGTATACAAAAAAAAAGGAAAAAAAAGTGCAAAGCAATGACAAGGTGTGAGAAAGATCTCCTGTCCCTCTATTAGAAATTGCCAACTGTGCTTTCAGCACCTGTGGTCATCATGAGGATGAGATACCACAGTCAGAATATGCTCGCTTTCCATAGCCCCCCAAATGACCCCCGCAACACCAGAAGGTCCAGCTGCTTCCCAAAGGAATTTGAATAACTCGCTCAATCAGAAACATGTCCAAGGTCTGAAGGACAGCAAGTGGAATGCAAAGGAAAACGCAAAGGAAAACTGCGTCTTGCCCTCAAAATTGGAACAAAATTGTTGATAAACTCACCTGCTTGAACGAAAGGGCTGTGAATAGCACCAATCCATTTTTAAACCGAATAAGCTCTTTCAACTTTCAAACTAATGGACCAAAACATAGGAACAGCAACATGGCACTCAGATCCGAGATAAGTTTAACACTGGATGCTAAACCCGTCCCCTATGTGCAGCAGATTTATGGCCAAATAATTTACTCGTTGCGACACAAATCCATTAGCTTGGTGAAAAGGCCATGGGTGTGCATGGATACTGGCATGGATATGCCGTGCAACTGGCATGGACATGGAATAGCTGAAAATACCTTCATTACATTGATACAACTTGGAACGAATAAACCATGAGCCTTCGGTCATAGCAATGCAGGGGATAAACCTACCGATTGAATATGGCATGAATGAAACACATCATGACCCATAATGCATTTGGGTTACAAAACTCCCTTGTTCAGGATACACATACAAGCTCCTCAATAGGCAAATACCAAAGAAAGAAACAAAGAAAGAAATATAATGTCATTCTCTTCATTCCTGGACCATGGGTAAATCATACAAGTGCCTTTCTTTAGTGGCCACAGTTATTTCCACCTCGTGGGGTCGGCCGGGGAAGGTTTTCAGCCCAAGTCGTCCACGAACAGGCTGGCCCAGCCCAGGTAAATAGGTAATAGCAAGAATTTGGCCAGAGTGCCGGAGATAAGTTGCCTGGTCTAAACTAAGGACACCGTTGGATCTTTAAGGTCCACCAGCTAATGCTGGCACACACTATGTCCAGTTTAACGTCCATCCGAGGGGTGGCACACACATCGAAGCCTCACCCTGCCTGCAAAACACCCGGATGACAGCATATGTCCGGGCCGGGATTTGAACCCAGGCGAGACAGCTTCGAGGGGAGTGTGCGCACTTTTAGACCATCCTACCAGGCCAAAGGCATACAAGTGTTCCTCTGTATTCTAAAACGTCAACTATTTGGCAAAGCAAGACGATGCTTGGCCTATCACGGATAACACTCAAATTGCACCCCTTTGAACTGTTCAACAACCACAAGCTCACGTTGTGCGACACTTATTTGCAGAAAAAGAGAAAAGTAAGACAAATCAAAGTGGCCACATCGACAGCAAAGAGGACTTGAGAGGGGGAGAGGGAGATGGAGATGAGGGTTAAGGTACTTTAAACCAATTTCAATGGTTACTATAAGACAGGGCAGCATGTAGAATCATACTAGCATAATTATAAGACTTTAAACAAACAATCAAAAAAATACTTATTTTGGGGGGCAACCCCCCACCTCCCCCACTCCTACCCCGTGTACCTCCTCAGACCCCAATTTTTCCAGTGCCTTGAACAAACTTTGATACATCACAGATGATGAAGGTTGTGGTCAAGTTTCATCAGAATTGCATGTGTAGTTTCTGATAAGAAAGCAAATACCTATTTTGGGGGGCAAGCCCTCCATAGACCACCTTAGACCCCGATTTTTTAAATGCCATTAACAAACTTTGATACATCACGGGTGGTGAAGGTTGTGGTCAAGTTTCATCAGAATTGCATGTGTAGTTTCTGATAAGAAAGCAAATACCTATTTTGGGGGGCAAGCCCATAGACCACCTTAGACCCCGATTTTTTAAATGCCATGAACAAATTTTGGTACAACACAGGTGGTGAAAGTTGTGGTCAAGTTTCATCAACATTGCGTGTGTAGTTGCTGATAAGAAAGCAAATACCTATTTTGGGGGGCAAGCCCTCCATAGACCACCTTAGACCCCGATTTTTTAAATGCCGTGAACAAATTTTGGTACATCACGGATGGTGAAAGTTGTGGTCAAGTTTCATCAACATTGCGTGTGTAGTTGCTGATAAGAAAGCAAATATACCTATTTTGGGGGGCAAGACCTCCATAGACCACCTTAGACCCCGATTTTTTAAATGCCGTGAACAAATTTTGGTACATCACGGATGGTGAAAGTTGTGGTCAAGTTTCATCAACATTGCGTGTGTAATTGCTGATAAGAAAGCAAATATACCTATTTTGGGGGGCAAGACCTCCATAGACCACCTTAGACCCCGATTTTTTAAATGCCGTGAACAAATTTTGGTACATCACGGATGGTGAAAGTTGTGGTCAAGTTTCATCAACATTGCGTGTGTAGTTGCTGATAAGAAAGCAAATATACCTATTTTGGGGGGCAAGACCTCCATAGACCACCTTAGACCCCGATTTTTAAAATGCCGTGAACAAATTTTGGTACATCACGGATGGTGAAAGTTGTGGTCAAGTTTAATCGAAATCGTGTGTGTAGTTTCAGAGAAGAGAGCAAATACCTATTTCGGGGGGTCAAACCTGGATCCACTTTGACCCCCGGTAAACCCCCTTAGACCCCGATTTTTTTTAAATGCCGTGAACAGACTTTAGTCACAACACAAAAAATTATAATTTGTGCAAAATTTGGTCGCAATCCCATCAGCGGTTTCGGAGAAGAAGCTTCAAGTGTTTACGGACGGACTGACGGACGGACGTGCCCTCGCAGAAGCTCACCTGAACTTCGGTCCAGGTGAGCTTATAATCCTTATATAAACGAGAACGCCCAAGATACCTTTATGGGCGCTGTGCTGAAACGGACCCTTCGGTCAGATGACGGAGGCTCCTTCACGTCCTCTCCATCATCTTCCTCCTCGGAGAGTCCCGGGAGCTCGACGAATGAGCGGAGTCCCTCGTTCTCGTCTGCAGCTCCTCCGATCTCCATGTAACTCCCAACGGTGACATCTTCATCAAAGCCGCTTCTGGCATCGTTCTCGTTCGCTTCCCCCGTGATTCCCATTGGCACGTAATGTCCTTCCAAGTCATTGCTGTTTGGACCGTTCACCAAAGCCGTCGTCCCCCTTTTCAACGCCGTCAGACGGTCGATCAACAGTTCATGGTCTGTGGCATCTGCAGCTTCCTTGGTGTCCTGGGAATACCGCTTGATGTCCTCTGCACACATCCCCGTGGAAGATGCATCTCCGGACCAGGCATCATCTGCGGATAGTGTTTCCCCCTGGAATGATGCGGCAGACTCACCATCAGAACTCACAGCCTCTTGAGTTATCGGTCTCCCCGATGATGGAGACCCTCCCGAGGGTACACCTTTGCGAGTTGGATCACGGACTTTCACCTGTCCTTCGTCACTTTTCCCAGGTTCAAATACCGCGGCCAATTGGCTCACCGTGGGTGACGCTGCGTCCAGGATGCTGTCCAGGGATTCGGTACTTCCTCCTACGCTTCCACGAAGCTCTGCAGGTGCAGCACCACCACAGTGGTCATCCCGAGGAGAGGAGGGTGCGGCAGCAGGTGAACCTCCAGCTGGAGACAGCTTGGGCGCACGGTTCCTACCACCTTCGCTGATCTGGAAAATGCGTCTTGCTTCCGAGAAGCGCTGCGCCAACTCGGGCACGACCTCCTCGACGCGGGACGCGCGCTCCTTACCTCGACTTTCTCGTCGTTGGGGAGATCCGGGACCGTCTTCTACCGCCTTGGGAGTCCCGTGCCTACTTCGACCTCCAGAGCGTGCACCCCGACATGGCGAGGCGGGTCCACTCGCGGGGTGCCTTCCACGACTCGGCGATTGAGGTGTTCTCGAAAAGGTACGAGTTTTCTGCTTGACCGCGGCCGGAAGACCCTCTTTATCGGGTGGTTCGGTGCCGGTGGTCGTGGTCTGCATCGCCATGAGCATGCTCTTGATGCGATCGACGTTCGTGCCATATTGTCGACCCCGCTGACGGCTCGGCACATGAGAGCCATTATTAGTCGTGGTGACCTCCTTGCCGTCGCTTTCGGGGTCGACGGTTCGGTCGAACGAACGCTTGATGGCCTGGAACTCGGTGCGGTACGCGTTGCGGTGTGGAGACGCGCTGCGCAGGGGCGGCCGATCCGCCCTGGCCTCTGCTTTCAGCATGATCGCTGCGAGATGACGCGGAGATTTAATGAATGGAGGCTTCAAAGAGCCGCAGGGACGACGGAAATGGGTCACTCGGCGCGTCCCTCGGACGGCTCACGATGCACGTATCGCGCCATCGTTCGGCTCCGGGAGAGGAGGGTCTCTTACCGGGGCCGGATGCGCAGGACGCGCGGTGCCATGGCTCGGTTCGGGATCCCGGCCCTAGGGGCTCGGAGGGGGTCCGGACCTGCCGGCCAGGCTGCTCCGCATTCACGCTTCCCCACGGACGGACAAAGACGCTCGGGATGGACGCGACGTACGACGGCGGCGACGATTGGATTGAGGACGTCACTGCTCCCCTCCTTTGCTCCGCCACACGGGCCGGAGGACGCGCTTCGTATGCGCCCCCTCCCTCCTCCTGCTCCCCCGCTGCCTTCCTCTCTGCTCCTCTATATCCCCGTCCTTGTTCCTGAATCCTGATCCGTCTTTCTCCCTCCCCTCACACGCTTTACGGTCCCAGTCCCTCCCTCCCTCAGTCTTCGCCCCTCCCCTCCGATTGCACTTTGGCATCCCTTTCCCACGGTCCTCCATATTCTCCACCATCGCATCTTTGAATATATTATAATTCGCGAAACCATTATCTGTTTGCGCAATTTACTTTATTAACACTGGGTGTCTGTCAGTGCTCATTAAAATCCGGAAACCCCATCACTTGCACGGTCCATATCACCATGAGGGGCATATGTAGACCCTACGATCTTCTCATCGTCCACCCCAATTCGATAAACACTCTTTGTTCTTTTAAAAATACATTTCCAATTTTACTCATTCCATTTCCCCTTATTCGTCCCTTCCGATCCCCAAAAAGGGTTTACATTTACTGGTTTAAATGAGTATGCGGTGTGGACCAACCAGATATGACAATGAGCAATGGACCAGCAATCACCCTTCGGTACAAAACCATGGAGGCGACCAGGGTGGAGATAGACAGAGGCCACAATGGGTGTGTAAATCTGCTCTCATTTTTCGCCATCTATCGGGATATTTGATTTTAACAGCACGATCACACTCATTTCATAACAGCATTGATTCTATTCTCTTTGAAACAAAACACCACATCACTCTAATTTAAACAGAACTGATCACAATCATTTCAACAAAAGGCATCACACATTTCACATCGATCGTACATTTAACACCGATCACTCTCATTTAAACAACATTGATCATACATTTAACACCAGTAACACTCATTTAAACAACACTGATCACCACTGACCAGTAACAACACAGACCAGTAACACTCATTTAAACAACACTGATCACCACTGACCAGTAACAACACAGACCAGTAACACTCATTTAAACAACACTGATCACACATTTCACACCAATCACACATTTAACACTGATAACACTCATTTAAACAACATTGATCACACATTTAACACCAGTAACTCTTATTTAAACAACACTGATCACACATTTCACACATTTAACACTGATAACACTCATTTAAACAACATTGATCACCCATTTAATACCAGTAACACTTATTTGAACAACACTGATCACACATTTCACACCAATCACTTTAACATCGATCATACTCATTTAAACAACATCGATCATTCATTTAACATCAATCATTCATTTAACATCGATCATTCATTTAACATCGATCACACTCATTTAAACAACATCGATGATACATTAAACATCGATCATACATTTAACACTGATCATACATTTAACACTGATCATACATTTAACACAGATCATACATTTAATACCGATCGCACTCATTTAACCAATACTGATCACCATTTAACACCGACCACACTTATTTAAACAATACTGATCACACATTTCACACAAATCATACATTTAACACCGATCATACATTTAACACCGATTATACATTTAACACTGATCATACATTTAATACTGATCATACATTTAATACTGATCATACATTTAACACTGATCATGCATTTAACACTGATCATACATTTAATACCGATCGCACTCATTTAACCAATACTGATCACCATTTAACACCGATCATACATTTAATACCGATCGCACTCATTTAACCAATACTGATCACCATTTAACACCGACCACACTTATTTAAACAATACTGATCACACATTTCACACAAATCATACATTTAACACCGATCACAAATTTAACACCGATTATACATTTAACACTGATCATACATTTAATACTGATCATACATTTAATACTGATCATACATTTAACACTGATCATGCATTTAACACTGATCATACATTTAACACTGATCATACATTTAATACCGATCGCACTCATTTAACCAATACTGATCACAATTTAACACCGATCATACATTTAATACTGATCATACATTTAATACCGATCGCACTCATTTAACCAATACTGATCACCATTTAACACCGACCACACTTATTTAAACAATACTGATCACACATTTCACACAAATCATACATTTAATACTGATCATACATTTAACACTGATCATGCATTTAACACTGATCATACATTTAACACTGATCATACATTTAATACCGATCGCACTCATTTAACCAATACTGATCACAATTTAACACCGATCATACATTTAATACTGATCATACATTTAATACCGATCGCACTCATTTAACCAATACTGATCACCATTTAACACCGACCACACTTATTTAAACAATACTGATCACACATTTCACACAAATCATACATTTAACACTGATCATACATTTAACACCGATTATACATTTAACACTGATCATACATTTAATACTGATCATACATTTAATACTGATCATACATTTAACACTGATCATACATTTAACACTGATCATACATTTAACACTGATCATACATTTCATACCGATCACACTCATTTAACCAATACTGATCACCATTTAACACCGATCATACATTTAATACTGATCATACATTTAACACCGATCACACTCATTTAAACAATACCGATCACACATTTAACACCGATCATACATTTAATACCGATCGCACTCATTTAACCAATACTGATCACCATTTAACACCGACCACACTTATTTAAACAATACCGATCACACATTTCACACAAATCATACATTGAACACCGATAATTCATTTAACACTGATCATACATTTAACACCGATCATACATTTAACACCGTTCATACATTTAACACCGATAACACTAATTTAAACAATAAACAACAAGATCAAGGAGGGCCGAATTTCTAAAATCGTCACTTTTTATCCGATTGACTTGGACTTTTCAAAGGATTTGCATATTTGGATATTGAACTCAACCATCAATTATTTTAAAGGTCAAATTAGGTTTATAGTGTAGCAGCATAGCAAACCTGTTGTGCATTTTGTGATACAAGCACCAAATTTGGCACAAATGTACATTAATATGTTGCGAACATTTTCAGATATTGGGCCACTTGAAATTCCGTAATTTTTTTTTTCAAATTTTTTCAAATTTCGTAATTTCAAATTTTTCGGGTGACACCGTCACAATTTCGGTCTTCGAGGCCGGCCGATATAGTGGGGCGGCTTAGCCCAAATATTCAAAAGAATTGTGCATTTTGTGATACAAGCACCAAATTTGGCACAAATGTACATTAATATGTTGCGAACATTGTGTGGTCAGCAATGAAGACGAGAGTCTGAATTACATGTATGCAAAAGACCTTGTGAACCAGTGAAGCAAATACATGGGTAAGCATGAATTAAATCTAGGGCATGATATAATTTCCATGATGTTTACCTCTACACTCAATGGTGGAAGGAGGTAATGTTTTGATCCCAGCTTGTCTGTATGTCTGTTTGTCTGTTAGTCCACAAAATTCCAGACAAAGCTTGTAGTAGTGGTAGTTGTAGTGGTAGCGGTGATAACAGAAATTGTTATATAGAACTGAACTTATATTATTATTATATGCAGAAAATAACTTCATTTCTATATGCCCTGCAGTGGACAGGTTAATTGGTTTATGCACTGAAGGGGTCACCCTGGTGTGCACTGCTGTGTTCTGCCTCACTGAGTTGTTCAGGTATGATGTACTCAGCACAAGCTTCCGGTCGGCCCGGAGGTGGGGGTGCGGGGCCTGTCACGGAACGTCAAAACAAACGGCCTGCCGGGGCCGCCCAAAAGTCGGGCGTGAGGGGCGCGTCCACTAATGGAACGCCTCTCGCTTCCCAGATCGAGGGCCACGTGGTCAGGAGAACCTCGTCCCTTCCGGTCACACTTTGCCTATCGGCCGGCCTCGAAGACCGAAATTGTGACGGTGTCACCCGAAAAATTTGAAATTACGAAATTTGAAAAAATTTGAAAAAAAAAATTACGGAATTTCAAGTGGCCCAATATCTGAAAATGTTCGCAACATATTAATGTACATTTGTGCCAAATTTGGTGCTTGTATCACAAAATGCACAATTCTTTTGAATATTTGGGCTAAGCCGCCCCACTATTATGGATGTCGCAAGTATCGTGCTCTGTACGACATGTTTATTTTTCTTTTTTTTTCTTGTGCATTATTTCAAGGTAGTTGCTCACCTTGGTGAAACTTGACATTGCCACCACCTCTTTTGTGAATGTTTTTTGGGATTTGGGTCTTGGGTATTGGATGTTTCGTTCTTTTTTCCTCTATTTACTACTTCCGCCATAGAAGGTTGGCAGACGTTATGTTTTCACCCCTGTCTGTCTGTTTGTTTGTGTTGTCTGTTTGTTACTTGCGAAATCGAAGATTTGCAAGTGCAGTGTATACAGTATATTGGTGCGGTTTGTTATTCTGTCAGTCTTGCCTGCTTGTTACTTGCAAAAATTTCAAATATATTGGTTGGTCTTGTTACTTGCGAAAATATTTTTCAAGTACATTTGTTGGTCATGTACGTTATTCTGTCTGTTTTTTCTGTTTGTCTGTCTGTCTGTTTGGCTGTATGTCAATCACCTACAGGTCACAATTTTTAAAACAATCTTCATGAAACTTCACCAAATGGTAGAGTTGGTCATAAAGAAGAAGCCTATTGATTTTACGTTCAAAAGGTCAACATAGGCGAAAGGCCATCAACTTCATCAAATTTCTAAAATCCTCAATTTTCATTGATTGACCTGGAATTTGAAGAGGATTTTCGGATCAGGTCAATGAATTCAACAACCAAATCGTTTTGAGGTTCACATAAGTCATAAGCCAAAAGGTTAACAAAGACCACATTTCTAAAACTGTCAATTTTTACCCGATTTGCTTGAAATTTGAAGAGGATTTTCATATATTTGATCACTGAATTCAACTACTAATTATTTTTGAGGTCAAAATAGGCCAAAAGGTCAAAGTAGGCCAAATGTCAACAACTTAGGTAGAATTTATAAAACCCTCAATTTTCATCAGATTGACTTAAAATTTGAAGAGGATTTGCATACTTGGTCAATTAATTCAACCACCAATTATTTTTGAAGTCAACTTTGGCCAAAAGGTAAACATTGGCCAAAGCTCAACAACTTAGGTGCAATTTCTAAAGTCTTCAATTTCATCCAATTAACTTGAAACTTGAAGAGGGTTTGCATATTTGGTCTTTGAATTCAACCGCCATTTATTTTAAAGTCATATTTGTTTCAGGGATTTTGCAAGTATCATGCAAGCACGATGTCTTTCTTGTTTGCCTGTTTGTTTGTTTATATATCAATCATCTACAGGTGACGTTTTCACTCTGATTTTCACGAAACTTCACCACCTGGTAGAGGTAGTGACAAGCTGGAAGCCTATTGTTTTTGAGGTCAATAGGTAAAAAGGTCAAAGGTCAAGGTCAATTTTCAACCAATTCACTTGATGTCTATGTATATACTGTATAAAGAACTGGAAAACACAGTTAGATGGTGAACCCTCATCCAGATGAAGTCTTGGTTGACCCCTGTGAGCATTTTTATTAATTATGTAACGTTTTAACGTGAGTTGGACCGTGTGTACGTCTATTAAGTACTTATAATTGGATCTTGACTTCGTCTATAAATTAGCTATATTATTTACGCACTATTGGAACACACCTTTTAGACATGTAGACTTTTAGAGCCCTTACACCTTTTGGACCATTTAGACCTTTTAGACCCCTTAACTCTTAAGATCCCAAAGATCCATAAGACCAAAGATCCCTTAGATATCCCTTTGACCCCTTAGACCATAAAGACCCTTTAGTGTTTGGACCCTTTATAACTCCAAGATCCTTAAGACTTCTCTGACCCTTAATACATGTTGGACCCTTAAGACCAGTAGGACCCTTTAGACCCTTCATAACCCTAACACCCCTTATTATATTGTAGACCCTATAGACAACATCTCTCCATATTATAAAAGAAAGTTTTTGTTTGTTTGTCTGCGCAAGCTAATCTCCTGAACGGTGAAAGATAGGAGGAAACCTCTAATACAAAAAATGTCGGGACGGGCCCCGGGAAGGTTTTAGGTTAGGTGGCGAGGCCGGTTGAGGCCGCTTCGGCCGGGCCCATTTCGCAATTAAAAGCTGAGCTGAATTATAGTTGTCAATCTTCTATGGCCGCGAGTAAAAGCTGAATTATGGTAGTAAATTCATTCAAAAAGAACCAAAAATGTCGGGACAGGCCCCGGGAAGGTAATAGGCTAGGTGGCGAGGCCGGTGGAGGCCCACCTCGGCCGAGCTGGGCTCATTTCACAATTAAAAGCTGAGCTGAATTATATTAGTCAATCGTCTACGGCCACGAGTTAAAGCTGAATTATAGTAGTAAATTCATTCAAAAATAACCCAGGCAACGCCGGGTGCTTTCAGCTAGTATATAATAATCAAAAGGCTACTCACATTGGTAAATCACAACAGTACCAAGCTTAAAATATGAATTTTTTTTACTTAATGTGGTCTTTCTTTTTTAAGGTTCTGCTCATCTTGGATAGTGGCATAGGGAAAAGTCCCACATGGCATAGAAAAGTCCCTTAATGGCATATAAAATCCCATGTGGCAAAATGAGAGGTCACCCATAACAAAAATAAAACGGTGTCCATGACAACAATTTCACCCAATTAAAATCAAATGGGATATTTTTTTGTGATTTTATCATTGCCAAATATCAGGAATCTTTCAAGATATCACATCGACTCTTACTCAGCTTATCTGTACGCATGTGTAGTCAGGTCAGGTCGGGTATGGGAGCATGCGCCAGAGCAGCGCGTCACCGCATCCACTTTCCGAAGGTACTCCAGGGGCCTCCGTCTGGCCAACCCCCAGGCTGATGCTTGGCCCATCCCTATCTCCTTGAGATGCCGATCAACCTGTTGCAACCACAAGGCACGCGGTGGCCCGTTGGCCTCCTCCAGTCACGATGCTCCCTTGCTGAGAGTATTTGGTGAGCTGGATCAGCAGCTCACCAAATGAGCTGGATCAAATGTTTATTAAGCTGGAGTGTGAGCTGGATCAAATGTTTATTTTAAAAAAATGTATGTGTAGTATATGTGTATAAAATCTGTTCAGAATTGGTCAAAGGTCAAGGTCAATGCCATCCAAATGAGCTGGATCAAATGTTTATTAAGCTGGAAAGTGAGCTGGATCAAATGTTTATTTTTTAAAAATGTATGTGTAGTATATGTGTATAAAATCTGTTCAGAATTGGTTAAAGGTCAAGGTCAATGCCATCCAAAACATGTAAAGCACCGATTAGTTGGCAATTAGAAAATGTGTTACGTATTACCTCCCGAAACCCGGTTGGGGTGCACCTCAGAGTCTCGAGAGGGAACGCGGCAGAAAGATTTGTTATTTTGAGTGTTCTAATAAACCATGCTAAAACCACACCAATGCAATTGCAGAACAAAACAAGTAATTGTATTAATAACTCTCACATACACAATAATAACACTATTAAAGAAAGTACCATGAAAATATCACTTGCATCAATGAACAATACATATCGTTATGGTTGAGAAATAAAAGAAACCCCCTCTGGTTAATTACATGACATGTAGCCTGCATTAGTCAGTTATTTCTTATTAAATGTAAAGATTAGCTTCCTTTCCATTGTGTAGTAATTAAAGGTGCATACAGTCATGTGAAAAAGGAAGTACACCCCATGTAAAGTTTTGACTTTTTCAACATATTTCAACATACAGCTATTTTATCTTCATTTCAACAATATTGATCGATAAAGGTGATATAATATAACAAATATCATAAAACATTTACATTTTGTAGTCCATTGTATAATTTAAATAAACATAAATGCAAAGTTCGCAAGTGGAAAAAGTAAGTACATCCCATGAAATGTTTAAAAAAAATCTTTTTAACATATGTGGACATATAATTAATAAATAATAATTCATTTATTTTGTATAGCGCTTTTCCAGAAGCCCAAAGGCGCTTTGACAGAGTGGAAAACATAATGCATAACAATACATGAAAACAACAATTGCAAAAAGACAAGAATCAATAGGGAAATATTTAAAGCAAAAGGAGGGAGAATGAGAAGAGATAGTCAGGGGTTAAATGCTGTGGGTTGAATGTTGAATGCAGTGTTGAACAGGTGGGTCTTTAGTGATGTTTTGAATGTGGTGAGTGAGGAGGAGTCTCTGATGGTGTGAGGTAGTGAGTTCCAGAGGGTGGGAGCAGCGATGGAGAAGGCCCTGTCCCCCCAGGATCTGAATTTGGTACGGATGGAGGGGGTCAGGAGGTTGGTACCAGCAGAGCGGAGGTTGCGGGTGGGAGTGTGTCTGGAGAGGAGGTCAGCCAGGTAGGATGGGGCCAGGTTATGGAGGGCTTTGTATGTCAAGAGGAGGATTTTGTACTGAATTCTCTGGGGGATGGGGAGCCAGTGAAGCTTGTAAAGGACGGGGGTGATGTGGTCACGGGTCCGGGAATGGGTGAGTAGACGGGCAGCGGAGTTCTGAATGTATTGGAGTTTATTGGTGATTTTTGAGGGTGAACCATAGAGGAGGCTATTGCAGTAGTCCAGACGGGAGGTGATGAAGGCGTGGATGAGGGTTTCTGCAGCCGTGGAGGAGAGGGATGAGCGGAGATGGGCAATGTTTTTCAGGTGAAAGAAGGCTGACTTTGTGATCTGTTTAGTGTATTTGTCGAAGGAAAGGGTTTGGTCAAAGATGACGCCAAGATTCCGGATGTGAGGGGAGGTGGATACTGGGATACCGTCGATGGATACCGTCGTATCAATATTTGATCTTCATTTAAAGAGTAGCTATAGATAAAGGTGATCTAATTGAACAAAAAACAATGAAAAATTGACTTTGCAATAATTTATTCAACAAAAAATTAACAGAGATGCCATTTCCTTCTGTGGAAAAAGTAAGTACACCCTTGGCTCTAATAGGTGGTATTGCCCCCTTTGGCAGAAACAACCTCAAGTAGGCGTTTCTTATAACTGTCTACCAGTCTCTGACATCGACTGGGATAAATTTTTGCCCACTCGTTCATGCAGAATTCTTTCAGCTGTGCGATGTTTGAGGGGTTTCTTGCATGCACAGCTCGTTTCAAATCCCCCCACAACATCTCGATGGGATTTAGATCCAGGCTTTGACTTGGCCATTCCAGAACCCTCCATTTCTTTCTTTTCAGCCATTCCTTGGTGGATTTACTGGTATGTTTAGGGTCATTGTGATGTTGCAAGGTCCACCTTGGGTTGAGCTTCAACTTCCGACAGATGGCCTCACATTATCCTCAAGCACCCTCTGGTACAATGAAGAATTCATAGTGGATTCTATGATGGTGAGCTGCCCAGGCCCTGATGCAGCAAAGCTGCCCCAAACCATAATATTTCCACCACCATGCTTTGCAGTTGGTATCAGGTTCTTGTGGTCAAATGCTGTCTTTGGTTTTCACAAAACATGTCTTCTGGTACTGTGGCCAAATAGCTTTACCTTTGCCTCATCTGTCCAGAGCACATTGTTCCAGAAGTGCTGGTCTTTGCCGAGGTGTTCAATGGCAAACTTTAGTCTTGCCCTGATGTTCTTACTGGATAGCAAAGGTTTCCTCTTGGCACACTTCCCATGCAGATCAAATTTGTGCAGCCTCTTTCTAATGGCAGACTCGTGCACTTTGACATCAACAGTGGCAAGAGCTACTTGTAGGTCCCGTGATGACATTCTGGGGTTCTTAGAGACTTCTTTCAGCATCTTGCGGTCTGCTCTCGGACTGAACTTGCTGGGGCGGCCTGGCCTGAACAAGTTGGCAGTTGTTTGGAATCTTCTCCACTTGTAGATGATCTTCCGCACAGTTGAATGACTGATTTCAAATTGTTTGGAGATCTTTTTAAATCCCTTCCCAGACTCGTAGGCATCTATAACCTTCTTTCTGAAGGTCTCAGAGAGCTCTTTTGATCTAGGCATGGTGACGCCGCACACTTCAACAACAAAGAGCAAACCAAACGAAATGTCTGACATGTAAATAAGACAGGTTCCTCCAAGATCCTCTCTAATGATGTTCTAATCATATGCACCTGAGCTGGTGCACCTGATTCTAATTTTAGGTATTTGAAGTAGTGATAAATGTAGGGGTGTACTTACTTTTTCCACATGCGAAATTTGCATTTATGTTTATTTAAATTATACAATGGACTACAAAATGTAAATGTTTCATATTTGTTATATTATATCACCTTTATCTATCAATATTGTTGAAATGAAGATCAAATAGCTGTATGTTGAAATATGTTGAAAAAATTCAAAACTTTACATGGGGTGTACTTACTTTTTCACGTGACTGTACATACATTTGTCATGGGTTTTATAAGCACCTGGTCGAACTTGGACAGTGTACAAGAGATTTATTAATAGAGAAGGATAACATGCATGGGAGATATGGGTGCTTAAGCAAGTAGCACAATTTCGGTTCTCACACAGCCAGCACAAACATAATCTCAAAGAATCACAACTTGTAATCCGCTTCATATATGTACTTTCTTCAAAGGACAAGTAACTCAAAACATTTCCCCAATTTCACAGATTGTAGCAAGGAGAAAGACTCGGCAGGCAGGGAGCTCATAAGGAGAGAATGTCAACGCAAGGTCGAACAAGGATTTTGTCAACAGCTTCGCAAAACCATACAGTCAGACGCGAGTGAGCCAAATGGGTCATACCTCTAGTCCTCTCTAGTCATAGTCAACGTGTGGCCCTGAATGGGTTTCTCTCATCTCCTCTTCCTGTTCAGGCTGGAGTTCCCCAAGGCAGTGTTCTGGGCCCTGTGCTTTTTCTGGTCTTCATCAATGATCTCTCTATGTACTGTGTTGGAGGGCGTGAATGGTGTTGGTGTCCTGTTTTCTGAGGAGTTTGTAGACAGTGTGGTGAGTGTGACGAGAGTGAGTGATAGGTTGATGATGGTGAAAATGATGATTGGAAAGCACTTGGTGAACGTCATCTCGGGATATGCTCCGCAGGTTGGTCGGAGCGATGAAGAGAAGGACAAGTTCTGGTGTGCGATGGAGAAGCTGATGGAAAACGTGAAAGATGAGCAAGTTGTTGTGGTAGGAGGAGACCTAAATGGACATGTGGGAAGGAGTATGGATGGTTTTGACGGAGTTCATGGGGGTTACGGATATGGTGTGAGAAATGGAGAAGGTGAAAGGATTTTGGAGTTTGCTGATGGAGCTGATTTGTTGATTTGTAATACTCAGTTCCAGAAAGAGGATAATAAGCTTGTTACATACACGTCAGGTGGGTCGACGACAACCGTTGACAACCTGATGGTGCGGAGGCGAGATAGGGGGCACCTCCGGGACACAAAGGTGATCCCGGGGGAGGAGGCTGTTTCACAGTACCACTTGGTTGTCTGCGACGTGGGTGAAAGGTGCGAGGAGAGCTCGGCGGATGAAGTACCAACCGAGAATGAAGGTGTGGAGGTTGAAAGAGGTGACAGTAAGGGAGGCATTAAAAGAGAGGCTGAGTAGGGTCGAGGATGATGTGGTTGAGCTTGAAAGTGGTTGGATGTCAATGAAAGCTAGTCTGTTGGGAGCCGTTGGTGAGGTATGTGGATGGCCAAAAGGAACACCGAGGCACTCGGAAACATGGTGGTGGGATGATGAAGTTGGAAAGAGGATTGACAAGAAGAGGAAGAAGTTCAAGGAGTGGCAGAAGGCGAAGGGTACGGGAGCAGAAACAGCAGAGCATGAAAGTTATAAGGCAGCCAGAAAGGCTGCAAAGAAAGAGGTAGCAAAGGCGCAGGAGGCATGTAAGAAAATGTTCGGAGAACGCTTGGATTCGGAAGAGGGTCAGAAAGCAGTATTCAGGATTGCAAAGCAGGTAGCGAAAGAGAGGTGTGATGTGATGGGGGTGAGTTGCTTGAATGATGAAGTGGGACAAATCGTTGTCGACCCAGATGGAATTAAAGGAAGATGGAAAAGATATATGGAAATGCTGTTGAATACAGAGAATGAATGGGGTGGCAACATAGAGAGTAACCCAGTTTTAGGACCGGCAGAGAAGATAACTGAGAAGGAAGTTGAGGAAGCGATAAAAGCAATGAAGGGTAGAAAAGCGGGAGGGCCGACGGGAGTTGTGGGAGATATGTTGAAGGCAGCAGGAAGTTGGGGTGTGAAGAGAATGACAGAGATCTGTAATCTGGTGGTGAAAGAAGGCCGCATTCCAGTGGATTGGGAACTGAGTACCCTCGTCCCTCTATACAAGGGGAAAGGTGACCCTCTGGAGTGTGGCTCGTACCGAGCGATAAAGTTATTGGAGCATGGAATTAAGGTATTGGAAAGGGTGTTGGAGAGGCGGATAAGGAAGAAAGTGAAGATCGACGAAATGCAGTTTGGATTCATGCCAGGAAGAGGAACGACAGACGCGCTTTTCATTGTGAGGCAGTTGCAGGAGAAGTACATGGAGAAGAGGAAGAAGTTGTTTCTTGGGTTTGTTGATCTGGAGAAAGCATTCGATCGGGTTCCACGCAAAGTATTGACATGGGCATTGAGGAAGTTAGGAGTGGAGGAATGGTTGATCAGAGTAGTGATGGCAATGCACAAAAGAGCACGCACAGCTGTAAGGACGAAGGACGGGAACAGTGGTGAGTTTGAGGTAAAGGTGGGAGTGCATCAGGGGTCGGTACTAAGTCCACTACTATTTGTGGCTGTGATGGAGGTGCTGGCTCAGAACGTAAAGTAGGGTTTTCCCGTGGGAGTTGTTGTATGCAGATGTTCTGGTGTTGATTGCGGAAAGTATGGATGGACTGAAGGAAAAGATGAACACGTGGAAGGAATGTATGGAGACAAAAGGTCTGAAGGTGAATATCGGAAAGACGAAGGTGATGGCAAGTGGTAAAGCATGTGGTGAGGTGGAAAGAACTGGGAAGTGACCCTGTGCTGTGTGTAGGAAGGGTGTCGGAGTGAACTCCATTCAGTGTACAATGTGCGCTGAGTGGGTTCATCAAAAATGTAGTGGTCTGAGAGGGTCATTAACCAGTGTGGCAGCTACATTCAAATGTAAGGTGTGCACAGAGGGAGCTGCAGATGGAGGAAATGTTGAGTTGGATCTTGGAGACGGCGTGAAGCTGGAAGGTGTGAAAACATTTTGCTACCTCGGAGACATGCTGAATGGAGAAGGTGGATCAGTCTCGGCAACGGTTGCTCGAGTGAGATGTGCATGGAAGAAGTTTCGGGAATTGAGTGGCGTGCTGATGATGAGGGGAGTGTCGTTGAAGCTGAAGGGAAAGGTATATGCTGCATGTGTGAGAAGTGTTATGATTTATGGGAGCGAGACATGGGTAATGAACGTAGAGCAGCAACGAAGGTTGGAAAGGGTGGAAATGCGAATGGTTCGACGGATGTGCGGAGTATCGTTGAGAGAGAGGAAGACAAATGATTAATTGCGAAAGATGATGGGAATAGAGCCTGTGATTGATGCTGTGAAGAGGAACAGGTTGAGATGGTTTGGACATGTGTTGAGGAAGGATGAAAGTGACTGGTTGAGAAGAGTGATGGAAATGAATGTAGAAGGAAGTAGAAGACGGGGAATACCGAGAAAGACTTGGCTAAAGATGGTGGAAGAAGAAATGCGGGCAAGGGGGTTAACAAGGAGAGATGCAGAAAATAGGGCAAAATGGAGAAGATTGTCATGGGGACCGCAAGGCTAACCCCCGCTCTAGCAGGGAAAATGGCCTTTAAAATGCATGTTGTTGTTGTTGTATCAATGATCTCTCTGACTCTCTTGAAAATCCTCTCTATCTCTTTGCTGATGACTCTACTCTCTGTCGCTCCATTCTTCATCCCTCAGATCGGCAGTCTGCAGCCTCCTCACTCTCTGCAGACCTGGACAAAATCACAGACTGGGCAAACAAGTGGAACATGTCTTTCAACCCTGACAAATCTCACACTCTTACGATGTCTCTCCGAAAAGACCGACTAGACAACCCTCCCATCCACTTTCTGAATAATCCTCTCCAAGAAGTTCTGTCACTCAAGCTTTTGGGTCTCACTATCTGCCATGATCTTTCCTGGGAAAACCACATTTCAAATCTGGCCTCCAAAGCCAGTCGCCGACTGGGCATCCTCCGTCGTGCGAAGTCCTTCCTTGGCACACCTGAGCTGCTCACCACATACAAGGCTTTCATCCGCAGCTCAATGGAATACTGCTCTCCCCTCTGGGCTGGTGCTCCTGCCTCACACCTAGCTCGTCTTCACGCTGTTGAAACCAAAGCATTCAGAATCATTGGAATCTCCCGCGATGAAGCTAATTTCAAGGGCGTCTCACTCACTCACCGCAGGCAGGTTGGTGGTCTTTCCGTCTTCTACCGACTCCTCTCTGGCCTTGTCCCCCCAGCTCTCTCTGGGCTGTGTCCCGCAAATATTCCTACAGGTCGCACAAGATCTGCCTGCAACCCTCTTATGGTTAAACTGCCAAAATCAAGACTCTCTGCTCACCTTCACTCCTTCATTCCTCTTTTCTCCCGCCTCTGGAACAAACTCCCTCACTCTCTTCAATCCCACTCCACCCTCCAGGTCTTTAAAACAGCTGTTCACCACCATCTCTTATCTTCCCCCATCCAAAACCTTGATCTTTTCTACCCCCGCTAATTTCACCCCAATTACACTTTTTTGAAATACCAACTTCTGTCCTGGAAGTCCTTGGTGTCCTTGTGTTTTATACTTCTCCCACTCCCCCCCCTTCCCACGCCTCCTCCCCCCAAGCCCTCTCCCTCGCACACATCTCCCTGCTCTCAAATGTTGTGTGCTCTCAAGTGTTTGTGTGCTTCCCCTTCTCTCCCCATCTTGTCTTCCGCTCCCTCTTTTTATATTTTTTGTTTGTCTGGTTGATTTGTTTGTGAAGTAAATGTCAGCTATTTCACGAGCCTCGATTCAGTAAAAAAAAAAAAAAAAAAAAAAAAATATATATACTGCCCCCCCCCCCCCCATTAGCTTGAGATTCGAATGAAATCCCTTATACATACATACATACATACATACATACATACAGACGGACAAACTGTTCTAGACGGCTCTGCCCGATGGGCTACACCGTAAAAATTAAATAATTATCATATCCGAATCCAAATTCAGATTCTCACCAAAATCGAATCGAATCGTCCTTGCCAGACACCCAACCGGTCCACCAAGTTTCGTCCAAATCCGTCCACAACTTTTTGAGATATCCTGCCATGTATCGTTTTTGGGCCTATCTCCCAATGGTGAAGAATCACTTGAAAGCATTCTAGTGTCCGGATCCGAATCCGGATCTTCACCAAAATCTAATCGAATCGTCCTTGTTAGACACCCAACCGGTCCACCAAGTTTCGTCCAAATCCGTCCACAACTTTTTGAGATATCCTGCTATGTATAGTTTTTGGGCCTATCGCCCAATGGTGAAGAATCACTTAAAAACATTCGTGTCCGGATCCGAATCCGGATCTTTACCAAAATCTAATCATGTCGTCATTGTCACATACTAGGGCATGCCCGTACTATATATAAGCTAGGACGTGCCCGTACGTGGGTGCCCGTTCCTTGCCAAAAAAAAAAAAAAAAAAAAATTTGTGTAAGGGTGTGTGTGTGTAAACATCCTAGGGCGTGCCCGTACGTGGGTGCAAAAAAACATGCGTGCAAACAACAACAACAAAAAAAAACTTTGAAACCACGTGGCAGTAACGACCACAGAACCCCCCCCCCCTCTATTTACATGAATGGTTTGGTCCATTCGCAACGACCACAGAACCCCCCCCCCTCTATTTACATGCAATGGTTTGGTCCATTCGCAACGTTAAAGTGAACGGCGAACGGCTAAATCGCCATAGCTCGGTAAGTACTTGTCCGATTAATTTCAAACCTTGAAAAGGCACATCCTCGGGTCCCCAGCAATATACCTGGCAAGTTTAAAGTATATCGGACCCGTGGTTGTTGAGAAACAGCGGTCACAGACAAACATACAAACACACATACACACATACACACATACACACATACACACATACACACATACACACATACACACAGAGATTAATGGAATTATAGATAGATGCTACATGTCTGACAAATTTCGCCAGAATCAGTGCACAACTTTTTCAGATATCTTGTTCACAAAACGGACAAACAGACAGTGGTGAAAACATAACCTCCATCCACCTTTTCTGGCGGAGGTAAAATTGGTAAATACTCAATATGCAACTGTAATTGTTACTAAAAGCGACCCCCTGTCATGTGACCAGATCCTCAGCTCTGATTGGTGGACGTTTGTGGGAGCATACGGACAGACAAGCGCAGTTCTGGATGGCATTGCCTTACGGGCTACACCATTGAAAAAAAAAGGAAATTTTTGAAAAAACAAAATTAGATTTTTAAAATCGCGACATCGTGCCAAAATCCTAGGTAATATTAAATGATCCCCGACCCCATTCATTAGTAGGTATATGGAAGTGTTTTAGGTCTATATATATATATATATATATATATATATATATATATATATATATATATATACATATATATATATATATATATATATATATATATATATATATATATATATATATATATATATATATACGTATATATATATATATATATATATATATATATATATATATATATATATATATATATATATATATATATATGTATATATATATATGTATGTATGTATATATATATATATATATATGTATGTATATATATATATGTATGTATGTATGTATGTATGTATGTATGTGTATGTATGTGTATGTATGTGTATGTATGTATGTATGTATGTATGTATGTGTATGTCTGTGTGTGTATGTATATATATATAAAATTTTATTCATATATTAAATGATAAAAAATAAAATAATTATATATATATATATCAGTCACTCTGCGATTTCATACCATCAGTGGTGAACCGCCATTAAGGTATCCCATCCAGCTATGCTGTACCTTAATGGGAGCGATAAGTGCCATCTGCCACATGGCACATTACCTCTGGTATCCACTCATTATATGGAATCCCCTGGATGCAGCCAGGAGCAAACCAATCCAAATATATACAAATATAATTAAGGTACAGCATAGCTGGATGGGATACCTTAATGGCGGTTCACCACTGATGGTATGAAATCGCATAGTGACTGGTATATAACCGAAAGGTTTTCAGAGTCATAAGTGTATGCAGTACTCACTGCGTTGCACTGATGAGCCCCAAAAGGGCGAAACCAGGTCGGTAACTGTGAGTTTTACATACACTTATGACAGTATCTGAACTAAGATCAAAATTCTGCTCTGTCAGAGGGTTCTCTTGAGAGCTTGACAGGCAGAGCGTATGTACATGGCAGTGACGTCATTACTTGCGCTCATTGAAAGCTGGAGAACTGCACATATCTTTGGATATATATATATTTATAGCCTTTTTCGCCCTCTTCATTTATTTTTCAAAGTCGCAATTGCTGGAGCACTGTAAGACAAATTCTGGTTCACTCATCCTCTCCCTCACGAAGCCAATATTTTACTACTCTCAGCTATTTAATTTTGATGGATAATAATAGATTAAACTTCTTATTTATAATGCATTTTAAAGCACGTCATTTATTTATGAGGCGTAATTGAATATAGAGATGATAAAATGCTTCTGGCGGGAAGACGGAGGAAGGCAACAAAGAACGAGGACGGAAGACGACGACATATGTGAAACGCTGTGTTATTAACTAACGAGAAGAAAATTAACGGATTTCACTTTATTTTCTGTGCTGCTCTGTTTATTTCACGTTGGGTGGTTTAAATTGTAAGAGTTAAATAACATATTTTACCGTTGGTCGTTTATAGGCTATATAGATCATAGTAGATCTGAAGTGTTTATAAAAATGCTTCTATTAGGATTAATTAATAAGTCGTGCTTCATATTTTCGTGCATTTCTCCTGCATGACTTGATCCACTTTTTATTTCGGAGATTTATCCCGTTTTTTTTCATTTTGGCGTTTAATTTTGCCCATTGCTTTGTTACGCGTAGCGGCCCTGTCAGTGTAGTTAGCAAACGTATATATAATGCGTCTTTCCATTTCGAGGATATTTTGTTCATTTGAATTTTCTATTTCATACCTTTAAATTATACCAACTATCCAAAATGTAGGTAATATAAAAGCAAAAACATAGAAGTAAACGATCGTTAAGAGGAAAAGATGATTGTTATTCCTTTTTCTTTACACTTTACAGGCACTGTCTGCGGACAGGCGCCAATGGGGTCCTGTTGGAGTTCAGAGTTTTTCCCCCATTGTCGAGTTTAAATTTCAATACAAACAAGCCACGGGAGATTTAAACAAGGGTTGGAACGAGGAGAAAATTATTACCGTTGTTATTGCTCGCTATGGCTGAGGAAAGCTGTGAAATACCCGAGGATGAAATAGTTGTGAATACGAATGTCGCCGAGGATATTGTTGCGAATCAGAATATCGCCTACGATGACATTGTTGTGAAAGTGCCCAAGGCTCCCAGCATCAAAGAATTTTCAGTGTTGAAGCCTGTGAGTCGTGGGGCCTTTGGCAAGGTGTACCTTGCTCGAAGGAGTGGAGACAATCGCCTCTACGCTGTCAAGGTGTGCTTCGATTCTCCTTTACCTTTTACAGGTCAAGTTAATATTGTGTTTTGTGCTTTGATGGTCGTCTTTGTTGCCTTCCTCTGAATCCCAGGGCAAGTTGTTTCTGGTGAGTATTGCTCTGTGGTAAATCCCATTTGGAGTGATCTTACCTGTATTGGCAGGTAGGTGCTCCATTACCAATCGGCTTGTAGAGTGCTCGCCAGGTGGCTTAAGCATAAGCTTGTAGGGCGCTCGCCAGGTGGCTTAAGCACTCCAGCGAGACGGTTGATAAGGAACGGCTTGCTTTGCAAGCGCGAGCAAGCTGATTGGCAATGGAACACACCCCAGGTGTGTTCAAACAGCTCTTACTTTGCAATCACTCCACAGGTGTAACAAGTATTTCAGCATTAGTTGAGCCATGTAGTTTCTTGTTCACTCACCTTTGCCAAGTTAACATAAAGTTTCTGATGTACTGGCTTCAGGTGAAAGTGTCGATGTTGAGCCGCACCCTGTCCCATCCCTCAGGTTATGAAGAAGGTGGAAATGGTTAACAAGAACATGATCCATCAGGTCCAGGCTGAGCGTAATGCGTTAGCGCTCAGCAAAAGTCCCTTCATTGTGCACCTGTATTACTCCCTCCAGACAACCAATAATATCTACCTGGTGAGCAACTGTTGTTTGAAGCACTGGCTCCTGCTTGTGACAGTGATTATTTTATTTCATTCTTTTAACTTTGCCATGATTATTTACCTTCGTTGTTTGCTCACCTGTCCAGATGTACGAGTGTGAGTCAAAAAGTATCCGCAATATATTTTTTATTGAAATAATGTTATGTCTGTAGGGTAGAGCAATATCTAGAGTCAGGTAGATATGAATAGGTAACATGCTTCATCTGTCACGATAGGGAATCTACCTTGTAATATGTGTTACGTGGTCCCCTCGGTGACTACCTGGTCTCGGTGACCCCCGGACCGTGAGAGGACCTTCGCCAGCAAGTAGTATTATATATATGCGCTTTCGCAACGCAATCCCTATGAATTCCACCCAAGAGAAACTGATGTGCAATGATATATTTCCAGGGTAAGGATATCATACGATTTCAATGATACAATCACGGATATTCCCCGAGCAATCAACAACAAACAACCATCAGCAATTCCCAATCCACAATCAATTCCCTATATGATTAAGATGGCCATCTTATATATGTGTGTCCACGTCTGTACTCACGACCCCCTTTTGGTCTCTGCCCCTCACAATGTCTCTGGGCCCCTCCTGACCAAGATGCTGGTCGGCGTCGCCGCACTCGGGCGGTTGAACGAACCCTGGGTGGACGTTTTTCCACCGGGCAGGTATCGTACCAGGCACCGCGGCTGCCGCCCCTCGTGGCCACGCGAAGCGGGTACGGTAAAGCAAGCCAAAAGCCCCACGCCGCTTGCAAGGCGTGTTAGGCCCCAACGTGCGACCCGTACGCGTCTGTTTAGACGGTGCCGCGAACGGTGCCAGACGCGGGGTCGATGCACGGCCCCCTCGTCAACTTGACGTCTCCACCGGGTAGGTACACGTCCCGGTAACTCCTCTCGCCAGAGGGGCTTCGGAACGCCGCTTTTCCACGCAGCGCAAGGTCGATCCCACCTTTCGTCGGAGCGGGGCGAGGAAGAATAATACTCGTCGCTTTTCTTTCTCGTGTCTTTTCTTCTTCCGTTTCCGGTCACTTCCGTTTCCGGACACTTTTTCAGAAGGGCTCCTGACCCTCCAACCACAACAACCCTTAATCTACTCCACATGGATAAGCAAAGACCTGAATGGTAATTCACATACATTCACATAAATATGTAACATATGTAATAAGTTCTGTGTGTGTAGTCCGGTTTGTCGGGTAAGAGTATACCTGTGAACATACCAGGATGTTCGGGTGTTAGATAGTGTAGGGATTAAGATAAACCCCTGTGTGTCACACCTGGTAATCAAATCTTTGTCCCTTATGGCAATGCATACCCATATAAACACTTAGACAGGCCCTGTAGTGCACACAGTAATTGGATTCCCTTCCTTGACAATGACTTTGGAAGAAAACGGACAGGAAACCAGGCCAGGACACCGCCGATGATGGCTGCCGCCGGTCGCATCACGAGCTTACATAGCAACATGCCCAGGAGGCCTGTGATTGGAGGGAAGGCGCTGGGAGGTTCGGTGGAAGGCGCTGGTTGGTGGCGCGCCAAGGCTGACGTAACCCAGGTTATATAAGGGCGCGCCAAACGAAATTTTCCCTCTTGCGCAGCTCTAGCCCTTGCGCTCTCTGGCTGTCTCGACGTGCTTGAAGCTCTTGCGCTTCTTGGTCTTGAGGTCCTGGTGGTCGTTGGCTCACCATCTGCGTGGTGCTTGGAGCGGTGCTCGGTGCTTGTGCTTAGAGTGGTGCACGGACCTCGTGGGCGGTCGACGAGGAGCCTGGAGTGGGCGTTGGCTCGGGCCTTCGCGGTGCTGTGGTGCTGGAGCGAGGGACCTCGTGGTGTGCTGCGGAGCTTGGAGCCGCATAGGGACAAGACTGCGGACAGATAAGACCGCACACCACTTACATACATAAACGAACGTTTTTCTTTTATTATTTCATTTTCCTGTGTGCTGTTTCTGAAGTGAGGTGTGTGGGATCCCAATTTAGGCCCATTATTTGTTTACCGTCGCGTTCCTTGTTATCGGGTGCCGTGAATAAATATTTATTTCTGTACATTCTAATTCGGTGTCGAGTACATTAATTTCCCTGCAGCTGCCGTTGGTTCGCTGAAGATAAGCGCTTTTGCCACAGCTTCCACTTCCCTTCTTCCTTCCGCGTTTTATAGCCGAATCCGTGTTTGGTCGTCGCCTCAAGTAAATCCGTTCTGGTCCATCCGGGGTCCCTGGTCTTAACCAGAAGGGTCCGCTCGACAATAATATAACTTCAATTGAGCATGAACAAGAGCATCATTTTTCCACATCCTCCCCCTCCCTTTCAATCCATGGATTTCTGCCCCTGGTACACCTTCAAGCCACGAAAATCATATCCCTACATGCTTCTCTTCCTTGGTGCAAACAGACAGCGGAGCGGTCATGTTAACTCTTTTACAACGACACAACTACTGACCGCTCAAGGTTGAAATTGCTACACAACGGCGCAGACAGTTGGTGCTTGTACCTGCAAGTGCAATGAGCAACGTAGTGCACACAACACATTTTAAAATAAATCATTGCGGATACTTTTTGACTAGCCCCCATACCTTGTTTGCAATTGCACTAAGAATTTATAGGGTCCTCGTATCTCACATCAACCGATTTTTGGTCCATTGCCGGATAAGGGCTTCAGATGCATGTTGGGAAGTGTTTTGGGTGCAAATTAGTAATTTGGTCAGGGTGCTGGTGATAACGTGCCTGCACTTGGAAATATATCTTTGTCCGCCAACGAGCAGTGGATGCTCAGACCAGACAATAGTAATATGTATTCTTATATACTTGTACTTGCATACGATACGTATTTATACTAACGTCTAATGCATTGCACTCATTGTAATTGCATGCGGAATGTCAGGATTCCTCTTTTATTACCTCCGCCACCTAAGGTGGATGGAGGTTATGTTTTCACCCCTGTCTGTTTGTTTGTCTGTCTGTGCACAAGATATCTCAAAGTTGTGGACGGATTCAAACAACATTTGACAGAGAAGTAATGTATGTGACACTGGCGAAATGATTAGATTTTGGTGAAGATCTGGATTGGGATCCGGGTAATATAATTTTTTAAATGATTCTTCACCATTGGAAGATAGGGCCAAAAACGATATATAGCAGGATATCTCAAAAAGTTGTGGACGGATTTGGCAGCAACTTGCTGAACAGGTTGGGTGTGTGACGAGGACGAATCGATTCGATTTTGGTGAAGATCTGAATATGGATTCGGATAAGATATTTATTTAATTTTTCAAGTGATTCTCCACCATCGAGTGATGGGGCTAAAATCGATACATAGCACGATATTTCAAAAAGTTATGGACGGATTTGGCAGCAACTTGCTGAACAGGTTGGGTGTGTGACGAGGACGAATCGATTCGATTTTGGTGAAGATCTGAATATGGATTCGGATAAGATATTTATTTAATTTTTCAAGTGATTCTCCACCATCGAGTGATGGGGCTAAAATCGATACATAGCACGATATTTCAAAAAGTTATGGACGGATTTGGACGAAACTTGGCAGAAAGGTAGTGTATGTGACAAGGAGGAAATTATTAGATTTTGGTGAAGATCCGGATTACTAATCCGGCTCGTATAAATTTTTAAGTTATTCTTCACCATTTGTAGGTCAGGGCCAAAAACGATACACAGCAGGATATCTCAAAAGGTTGTGGACGGATTTGGACGAAACTTGGTGGACTGGTTGGGTGTTTGACAAGGACGAATCGGTTCGATGTTGGTGAAGATCTGAATGTGGATTCAGATGTGATAATTATTTAATTTTTAAGTGATTCTTCACCATTGAGAGATCGGGCGAAAAATGATATGTGACATGATATTTAATAAAGTTATGGACAAGTTATCATTAAACTTGGTGGACGAGTTGGTTAGGTGACAAGAACAAGCTGATTGGGTTTTGGTTCAAGTCTGAACCCAGATCCAGCCTATGAGTGGGATAGAAACCATAAACTGTTCAGCCTGGTGGAGGTATGTGCCCTACCGAGAGCCCTTGTAGTTTAAAGTAATTAATAGACATTATTAATGTGTCACTGAGTTGGGACGTTCTCACGTTATTTTGTGGACGTAATCAGGACATCTTAACCTATATAAGCACTTGCATTGCCGGTGTCACTGACGACAAAATGTTGAAGCTGTGCAAGATACCATTTGCAAAACGATCCAACATGAAATGGCAGTGTACTTGCCAATTTTAATCACTAACGATAGTTCTTCTGAGAAGATCACCGTTGTGTATAAGGTAAACGTGTACCATGTGTCACAGTCCACATCACTTTACGTTGAATTCCCGTTTCTACCAATACACGCTCCAATAAATTGTTTATTTGAGATGAAACCTCTGCGAGCCGGGTGCCCTGCCCGTGATATTTATAGCTGGGCTAAGGTTCCAACCCAGGCGAGTGTGCGTACCTCTCATCCATCTTGCCAGCTTGGTTCTGGTATACTTTGTTAATTTTGGAGTGTGTGATCGTATAATCTAGTGATAGGTTGTAGTTTGCTGCTGCTTTCTTTAACTACAGGTGATGGAGTATCTTGTTGGAGGGGATTTAAAGTCATTGCTTCATGTGTATGGCTACTTTGACGAGGAAATGGCCATGAAGTATATTGCAGAAGTAGCGTTGGCGCTGGATTACCTGCACAGGCATGGCATAACACACAGGTATGAACAACATGACATTCGAGACTGGACCACACTCTTGCTTTGCTCATGTTTTGCTGGCTTGTCTGCTGCATGTCATTGTGTTTTTTTATGATTTGCGGAATGAACGATTTGCAAATACATCGGTTGATCTAGTTTGTTTTTTCTGTCTGTCTTGTTTGTATTTCAATTGCCTACAGGTCACATGTTTATTCCGATCTTCACAAAACTCCTGGTAGAGATAGTGACAAGCTGGAAGCCTGTTGTTTTTGAAGTCAATAGGTCAAAGGTCAAGTTCAAATAAATCTTAAATTTTCAACCGATTCACTTTATCGATCTACATTCTGCATATAAAACTGAAAAACATGGGTGGACGGTGAACCCTCGGAAAGGTGAAGTCTTTGTTGACCCCTGTGATTGTCTATTAATTACGGACTATTGGAACATTGGAACATTGGAACATACATTTTAGACATGGAGACCTTTAGAGCCCTTTACACATTTTAGACCTTTTAGACCACTTCAGACCATTTTAAATATTTTATACCCTTTGGACCTTTTAAGCCCCTTAATAACCTTCAAACCATTACGCCCTTTAGAACCCTAAGACCCCGCCCGAAGAACCTTAGGGTCGTTTATAACCCTAAGTCTCTAACTACTTAAAGTGAGCCCTTACCAATTGAAGATTCAACCCCCCGCCCCCAAATCTCTCCCTCTCTCTTCTTAATACTACTCAACAAAACTTGAGATTCGAAGGATTTAGATGCATCTCTAGCAGCCATTACGAGGGTTTTTGTCATACTCCCCTCACCTGCCCATATGTGGAGCTCAAAGTTTTGATCACTGGATTTGAAAACCTTCAAATCGGGTTATCTTTTTCTCGGTTGAAAAAAAAAACATCTAAAAACATTGAAAATTGAGAGATCTCGCAGAATTGCTCATTTTAACCGATATAAGTATACACCCTATTCCGTGCAAATCCAGTCAACAGGAGGGTGCACCAGGGGGGCTCGATACACTTCAAGTAGTTAACACCCCCAAAAACTCTCAGACCGGTAAGACCCTTTATGACCCTTTGGGACCCTATATACCCCATGAGAACCTTTAGTCCCATAAGACCCGATGGACCCCGTTAGACCTTCTGTCTAAGGGCTTTCTGCAATAACATTTGAGGGTCACCAGTTCCAATAAAATGGCCCCCCTTTGGTAAACAACCTCAGGACCAATCTAAGAGGGCACAAAATATGATTAATAAAATTTCTTTCTTTTTTTCAGGTTCTGCTCATCTTGGTTAGTGGCAGAGGGGGAGAGAACGGCCCATGCAGCATAAAGAAAATGGTGTCAATGACAACAATTTTGCCCCATTATAATCAAATGGGATATTTTTGTGATTTTATTATTACGAAACCTCAGGAATTTTTGACGATATCAGATTGAAACTTACACAGCGTATTTGTATGCATGTGTAGTATATGTTTATATGAAACTGGAAGGTGTGAAAACATTTTGCTACCTCGGAGACATGCTGAATGGAGAAGGTGGATCAGACTCGGCAACGGTTGCTGGAGTGAGATGTGCATGGAAGAAGTTTCGGGAACTGAGTGGCGTGCTGATGAGGAGGGGAGTGTTGTTGAAGCTGAAGGGAAAGGTGTATGCTGCATGTGTGAGAAGTGTTATGATTTATGGGAGTGAGACATGGGTAATGAATGTAGAGCAGCAACGAAGGTTGGAAAGGGTGGAAATGCGAATGGTTCGACGGATGTGCGGAGTATCGTTGAGAGAGAGGAAGACAAATGATGAATTGCGAAAGATGATGGGAATAGAGCCTGTGATTGATGCTGTGAAGAGGAACAGGTTGAGATGGTTTGGTCATGTGTTGAGGAAGGATGAAAGTGACTGGTTGAGAAGAGTGATGGAAATGAATGTAGAAGGAAGTAGAGGACGGGGAAGACCGAGAAAGACTTGGCTAAAGATGGTGGAAGAAGAAATGCGGGCAACGGGGTTAACAAGGAGAGATCCAGAAAATAGGGCAAAATGGAGAAGATTGTCATGGGGACCGCAAGGCTAACCCCCGCTCTAGCAGGGAAAATGGCCTTTAAAATGCATGTTGTTGTTGTTGTTGTTGTTGTTGTTGTTGTTGTTGTTGTTGTTGTATATGTTTATATAAAATCTGGTCAAGATTAGTCAAAGGTCAAGGCCAATGCCATGCAAAACATGTAAAACACCTATGAGGCCACAATTAGAAAATGTATCGACCAAATTGTTGATTGCACAATTGCACAACATTCAATCATGTGAAACACCTGATTGGTCAAATTTTCCAAATTACAAAATTTGCTGTTTCTATGGAAACTATTTTTGTCCCCCGTCGCACTGCGGAGCGAAAGGGGGACTATGGTTTGTGTGTGTGTGTGTGTGTGTGTGTGTGTGTGTGTGTGTGTGTGTGTGTGTGTGTGTGTGTGTGTGTGTGTGTGTGTGTGTGTGTGTGTGTGTGTGTGTGTGTGTGTGTGTGTGTGTGTGTGTGTGTGCGTGCGGGTGCGGGCTTGTGCGTGCGTAAGCGAAGGACCGAATTCTAATTTGGTGTGTGGGTGTATGTAAGCATAAGGAAGAACGCTATGGGAAATTGGGTCGCCACGTCAAAATCCAAGACGGCCGCCACCATATATATGTCTGAACCTTGTCAGCGAAATATCTTGAAAAATAAACGAACTACTAACTTCTAATCTGGTGTGTGGGTATATATACGCATAAGGAAGAACGCTATTGAAAATTGGGTCGCCATGTCAAAATACAAGATGGCCACCGTCATGTATGTCTGAACCTTGTGAGTGGAATATCTTGAAAAATAAGCGAAGTACCAACTTCTCATCTGGTGTGTGGGTGTACCTAGGCATAAGGAAGAAGGCTACTGAAAATTGGGTCGCCACGTCAAAATCCAAGATGACCGCCCCCATATATATTTCTGAACCTTGTGAGCGAAATATCTTGAAAAATAAACGAACTACTAACTTCTAATCTGGTGTGGGTGTATCTATGCATAAGGAAGAATGCTATTGAAAATTGGGTCGCCACGTCAAAGTCCAAGATGGCCGCCTTGCGTCTCCCACTTTGTCAACTCATCACTTCACCGACGGGGGACCTAGGCGTAACGCTTGTTTATTTGAATTTCGCAAATATCGTGCTAGCACGACATCTTGTTTATTCATCTATATATAATTCCAGTAGTGTGTGTGTGTGTGTGTGTGTGTGTGTGTGTGTGTGTGTGTGTGTGTGTGTGTGTGTGTGTGTGTGTGTGTGTGTGTGTGTGTGTGTGTGTGTGTGTGTGTGTGTGTGTGTGTGTGTGTGTGTGTGTGTGTGTGTGTGTGTGTGTGTGTGTGTGTGTGTGTGTGTGTGTGTGTGTGTGTGTGTGTGTGTGTGTGTGTGTGTGTGTGTGTGTGTGTGTGTGTGTGTGTGTGTGTGTGTGTGTGTGTGTGTGTGTGTGTGTGTGTGTGTGTGTGTGTGTGTGTGTGTGTGTGTGTGTGTGTGTGTGTGTGTGTGTGTGTGTGTGTGTGTGTGTGTGTGTGTGTGTGTGTGTGTGTGTGTTTTTGTTTTTTTTGTCTGTGACCGCTGTTTCTCGACAACCACGGGTCCGATATACTTGAAACTTGCCAGGTATATTGCTGGGGACCTGAGGATGTGCCTTTTCAAGTGCCTTTTCAAGGTTTCATATTAATCGGAGAAGTAGTTACCGAGCTATGGCGATTTATTTACCAAACTCCGCAAGCCGTTCGCTTTGGCTTTGCGAATGGACCAAACCATTTCATGTAAATAGAGGGGGGGGGGGGGGGGGGGGAGGATTCACCGTACTCGCAAGCCGTTCGCTTTGGCTTTGCGAATGGACCAAACCATTTCATGTAAATAGAGGGGGGGGATTGTCACCGTACTCGCAAGCCGTTCGCTTTGGCTTTGCGAATGGACCAAACCATTTCATGTAAATAGAGGGGGGGGATATAATTTTAGATATATATATATAGTACGGGCATGCCCTAGTTTATTTAATTGCAGTATTCTCCATAGTAGCTGTTGGTTTACGTATACCTGCTGAACAACGCACCACCAGCTCATAGATTGTGAAGATAACTCGTAGATATTAGTGAAAATGAATGGGAAGTTCGGTATACACCGTTTATTTGCTGTCTTATGTACCATCGTACTAAAATATCCAATTTTGTGCCTGTCTATTTTTGACCATGATACATTCAGTCATTATCCAATCTCAACCAAACTTGACAGGAGAACTAGACATGAGTCAAACGATGGAGGTCGGGGCGACTTAAATTTACTCCCCAAGGGGGTTTCCACCTTCCGCGAAATCCGTATTAAGGTGTATGTCTGTGTTAAATTAGCTAATCATGGCGTTTTTCCAAGGCTGCTTCTACTAACAATGTAATAACAACAATAATGATAATAGCATAGTATTAATGTTATTACAAAACAATGTTGATACTAATAATATCCCCTCACACCCTTCCTTCCAACCCTCCCCAAAGGGGTTTTACTCCTTGGAACAAATGCCGTGTTAGGGTAAATAGCTTATCATGGCATTTTTTCCAAGGCTGCTTCTAATACCAAAATTCATAATAACAATCTATCTATAATTCCAGTAATCTCTGTACGTTTGTACGTCTGTTTGTCTGTGACCGCTGTTTCTCGACAACCACGGGTCCGATATACTTTTAACTTGCCAGGTATATTGCTGGGGACCCGAGGATGTGCCTTTTCAAGGTTTCATATTAATCGGACAATTACTTACCGAGCTATGTCCAAAAAACGATTCAACCAATCAGAGAGCAGCGAACGATCGCGTGTGCCGAACGTGGAGGACACACTCTGCCTCGGATGGCACATTTGAGAGCGTATTCATTTATTTCACGTTTGCAAACTATGTTGGCGTTAAACTATGTTTTAAAACTAATAAAACCGAATTTGCGATTCATTCGCTTTCCTGCGCGTTTGTGCACGCGATGGCGATTTCTTTACCAAACTCCGGAAGCCGTTCGCTTTGGACCAAACCATTGCATGTAAATAGAGGGGGGGGATTGTCACCGTACTCGCAAGCCGTTCGCTTTGGACCAAACCATTTCATGTAAATAGAGGGGGGGGATATAATTTTAGATATAGATATAGTACGGGCAATGCCCTAGTAATGATAATGCCATTATTATTAACTAGGGCATGCCCGTACTATATATATATCTAAAATTATATCCCCCCCCCTATTTACATGAAATGGTTTGGTCCAAAGCGAACGGCTTGCGAGTGGTGACAATCCCCCCCCTCTATTTACATGCAATGGTTCGGTCCAAAGCGAACGGCTTCCGGAGTTTGGTAAAGAAATCGCCATCGCGTACACAAACGCGCAGGAAAGCGAATGAATCGCAAATTCGTTTTTATTAGTTGTAAAACATAATGCCCAATTATTCAATTATCGCCAACGTATTTTGGCTTTTTGCAATTTAATCGCAAGGAAAAGTAGAAAGAGAAGAGGGAAAAAAAGAAAAGCCTTGCCTTGCTGCAAACAGCTGCTGCAAACAGCTGCTGCAAACAACAACAACATGGAAGGCTGCACTGTCCGGAAGTTGGCATATCGCAGTTACGATTATTTTAGTGTTAATGGCCAATTATTCAATTAGCGCCAACGTATTTTGGCTGTTTGCAATTTAATCGCAAGGAAAAGTAGAAAGAGAAGAGGGAAAAAAAGAAAAGCCTTGCATTAACGCATTAACGCTTGCATTGCATTAACGGTTCGGCACACGTGATAGCTCGCTGCTCTCTGATTGGTTGAAGCGTTTTTTGGACATAGCTCGGTAGGTACTTGTCCGATTAATTACAAACCTTGAAAAGGCACATCCTCGGGTCCCCAGCAATATACCTGGCAAGTTTCAAGTATATCGGACCCGTGGTTGTCGAGAAACAGCGGTCACAGACAAACACACAGACACACAGACACACAGACACACAGACACACAGACACACAGACACACAGACATTACTGGAATTATAGATAGATGATGATAATAGTATTAACACTCTGCTGTCCATATGTCACATGAAGAAGAAGCAGGGCATCAAGAATTTCATCTTTGGAGGAATATTTCCGTTGAAAATTGTGCATCGGCAATAACAATAATAGCATCCCTAATAAAATTCATGGAACGGTGTTTGTTTATTTGTCACACTACTCCTCCTACAGTTCTGGCCCAATTCTCCAGACTTGCTACATAGGATAAACATGATCCCGATTAGTGTATAGGGGTGTTTTTATCTTTGCCGGTGGTCTTGGAGAGGGCATGGGAGGGCATGGGAGGGCATGGGAGGGCAGGGGGAGCTGGGTGGAGAAACGCAAATTCTCTATGTGAATGTGTATTGTGTAGCACCGCCTTCAGGTGGGAGAGGGTATTACAAGTCCCCACCCTTTACCGTCCAGTATTCCTTTCCCCACGTTTTTCAGGGCAGTGAGGTGTTTTGAATTATAAGCAGTAGGCATGTTTTTCTTCTTACACGTAGCCTGGGATTTTTGTTTTTTTTGACAGCGATTGAGAGAGCAGTCAGTTGCCTATACACTGCCCAAATAAAGGTATGTGTCAGAAGAATGTGTTGCATGCTGGAACAAGATCGCCCGTAGGGGTGGGTACTCTGCTCGTAATAATAATATCACTGTTGTTACAAAATAATAATAACATTAATTATAATATCAACTATAATAAACCCCCAGCCGAGTCAAAAGCATCATTTAATCAACTAAACCTTTATTAAAACCTCTTTACAACTCGGTACTTGTGTATGTGGCAGATTAAGATTTCTGCTGCTGTTGAACTGATTCATATACAAATGGGTCGTGTTTTTGTATACATTATCGAGGATCATGGAAAAGCTAGAGCAGAATGGAAAGGAACGGGATGAAAGGGGGGAACAGGAGAGTTTCACTTCTACTTCAACAGGAGAGTAGAAGTGAAAGTGAGATCGAGGGATGGGGGAGAAGGACACATGGGGGAACCCAAGTTGCGCTCAAGCTGAATGAAACACTAATAAGAGGAAGGGGAAAGGGTGGATGAAACAAAACGAACAAACCAACCAAACCACGAACGAAAAGAGGTGAGGGAGAGCGGGAAACCACAATAACCTGGAAAAATAGAGTACTTGGGAATGGGGTCATTTGGGTATAAGAGATAATGAGTATGGATGGGAGATGGCATGAGGGAGTGATGAGCAGCTTTCTTGAAGCCATGGTGCGAAGAATGGGACTTAACACACTGTGCAGGTTAGTTCTACGGGTGAGAGAAGAGGAACAATTGAGTGGAGGTGAGCAGTGAGCCTGGATTTTGGGAGTTCAAGAAGAAGAGGGTTACTTACTGACAGACCGTGTGTGCCATGTTGGGCCTGGCGGTTGGCGAACTATCCTCCCAGCCCTTAGCATGATTACACCTCATGTAATCTTCCAATTTGAAAGTTGAAACTAACCATGCTCATGTTAGACCAACTTCTCCGATGCCTAAGAGGAATTCCAATTACCCCAAGCACAAATTTCTCCAGCGTGAGTTGAAAGTGTCGCTGCCCTTTGTATGCAACAACAATCGCTACTACTGATTCGTGTGCTGATTAATGCATTTGACTCTTGTGTCGTGGCTGCCTCAGTTTCTGTAAAAACCTGTCAGATTAACAAAGCAGGACTCTTCAATGTGGTGAGAACCTCCGGTTCAGGGTTTTTCGCACATGCACGGTGAAATCTGAGCTGCTCGTTTCCACCTGACTAAAGCTGAGTTTTCCCAACCGGAATCGTCGTGTTTTATGTTGTCATCCGTCTCTAAGTGTTGCTGTTCTATCCCATGCAATATTTCATGTTACTTTGTTCGTTGTGTTGTGCTATTCGTTTCGTATTGTCAAGGCCTAAACGGCCTTCTCTCGGATAGAAATTGTATCTTGCTTTTATCTTGGATATGTTCCCAGTTATCTTTCTTCAATTTCCTCAACACAATCCTATTTCTTTTCCTCGCAAAAAATCTAAACAAAACAAACAAAAAAAGCTTTATACCTAAACTACGTATGCAAAAAAAGAAAAAAAGTCCACGCTCTGACCACTTTGAAGAGTCCTGCTTTGATGCATCTGGTGAAATCACCAGACCTGAGGTTGACACTCTTCTGACTGTTTCGTTTTCCACAACACCTTATAAAAGGTCAATATTGTAAAGAGGTTTTGTTTTCATAAAAGTGACATTGTGCTCACGTATGCAATTTGCACTGTGATCCTGTGGAATAGTGTAGTTGGCTGTGGCATCAGGCATGCAGTGTATAGTTCAGTGTATCGGTCCCCATGTGTTTTATACCTCTCCCCCCCCCCCCCCCCCCCCCTCCCCTTCCCACGCCTCCTGCCCCCAAGCCCTCTCCCTCCCACACTTCTCCCTGCTCTCAAATGTTGTGGTTGTGTGCTTCCCCTTCTCTCCCCATCTTGTCTTCCGCTCCCTCTTTTTGTATATTTTGTTTGTCTGGTTGATTTGTTTGTGAAATAAATGTTAGCTCTTTCACGAGCCTCGATTCAGTATACAAAAAAAAGAAAGAAAAAAAAAGAGCGTAAAGTGGGAAGGCTTAATGGCTTATACAGTGCAGTTTGAAAAGGGGTTTAATAAACTATGTGCTGTATCCAAAAGTTTTGTGTGCTTTATATGCTTTACCACATCCCTGTTTCCACCTTCGCACTTTGTCCTTATTGCACGCGAGTCATGTGGGTTTTACAACATTTGGTAGGCCGATGCCTGACAGGATGCCTGGAAGTGTCAAAACAACAAGTTTTAATGCTTTGTGAGCAGTGAAGGTTTGATTTCGGGAGCCCCAATACGGCCGCTATGTGGTCACATTTTGGACGTAATCGGATACCCGTCCGGTATTCAGCTTTGTGTAGACCAGTGCATTATGCTTATTTTTATGCCTCCGCCGACAAAGTCACTGGACGCATTATGTTTTCAGGTTGTCCATCCGGCTGTCCGTTCGTCTGTCTCTGTCTGTCCGTCCGTGATAGGTTTTCGTTACCGCTATAACTTGAAGGGCTGAAGGGATCTCACGTGCATGGTGAAAGGAGTCTGCAAAGAGTGCCAGGTGTGGTGTGCCCTGTGGTTTTCTTCACCGCGATAACTTAAAGGACTGAAGGGATCTTAGTCAAACTTGGTGCAGGTATGTATAATGTGGTTAAGATGAACTGATTAGATTTTGGAGTCAAGAGGTTAAATGTTAAAGTTCAGAGGTCATGCCAGGTAAAAATATGATAACTTGAGAACAGCTTAAGGGATTTAAATCAAACTTGGTACAAGTATGTATAATGATGTAAACATGAACTGATTACATTTTGGGGTCAAAGGTCAGATGTCATTTAAGTTAAAAAAAATTATGTTGCCGTGCCAACTTGTGAACCAGTGATGGGATTTTGAACAAACTTGGTGCAAGTATATATGATGCAAAGGTGAGAGGTCATGACAGGTAATATGTGATAACTTGAGAACAGCTGAATGGATTCAAATCAAAATTGGTACAGGCATGTATAATAATGTAATAATTTGGGCGGAGGCATATCGGGTGACGTCGAAGAGTCGTTCTAGTTTGTTTATTTGATCTCAGCCAAACACACAATGGTAAGTATCAATCTATTTTCTTTCTTTCTTTCTTTCTTCCTTCAAATGGCTGTTTCTTGTAATCTCATGACAAATGGCATAAGCAATTTTCAAGTAGTTTTGCTAATTTGTTGTGCCTCGGTGAAACTATTACTGGCTTATTTAAACTGACATCTGTATTAAAAACGTTTTACCTTTTCACATAAAAATCGATAAATATACTGTATATCACTGCCATGTACACCTACCCTCTTTTACCAATGTACAGGTACTTTGCTAAGTGTGGGGAGAACTGTGCTTTATATTCGATTTTATAACTTGCTTTCCCACACTTCTGCATCCTTTCAGGGACCTGAAACCAGACAATATGCTCATTTCGAACAGTGGTCACGTCAAACTCACTGACTTTGGCTTGTCCAAAGTGTGCCTTAATCGTGGTAAGAAGCTACACCTGTACCAATCTGATGAATAATCCTGCATCCAAGTTCATTCAGTTTCGGAAGAAGAATATACCTTTTCAAGATTTTTTTTGATGATTGACACTGCATGTTTGTTCAATCAGAAATCAACATGGCAGACATCATGCACACACCATCTATGCATGGAAGGAAGAATATCCCTTCTCGCACTCCTGGCCAGATATTGTCACTTGTTAGCTCCTTTGCTTTCGTAAGTACTGATTCTGTCAGGATTTGTATGAGCTGCATTCATGTCGCAGTGACTCCCGGGCTGGAAATAAGATGAGGATATCTGTGTTTGTATCTGTGTTTTGAAATTGACAATACCTATTTAATAGAGGTTCATTGCTGTGACATTCCAAAAAGTGTTTGATTTTCAAAGTTGCATTTTCAAAGCCGTGAAGCTTTATATACACCATGCGCTCAGACATAACTGCAGTGAACGAAGGAGCCTTGATCAATGTAATCCATAATACTACATGGATTTCCCGCTGTCTTTTAAAATCTCAGAACCACTTTACAGAGTTGGGAATGTTTCTGGTTCAAATTGGTGAAAATATGTGGCAGATCCGACACGCCAATCCTCACCTCTTTAATACTGTTACGTTTGTGGGGGTAGGGATACTTTAGACCAGGTAGATTTGTGTAGGTAGCATGCTCCGACTGACGTGAAGAAGAAGAAGAAGAACCACCACCTTGTAATAAGTGGAGGACCTGTTTAGCCCGAATGTCAGATGAAGTTGTGTATTTGTCCCTGTCACAAGGGGGCAGGGCATGTTATTTAGCTCAGGGATTAGGTCAAGTAATTCCCTGTTCGTCGTTCCCTATGCGATTTATCCTTTATCTATTTTAGCACCGTGGGGGTAGGGATACTTTAGACCAGGTAGATTTGTGTAGGTAGCATGCTCCGACTGACATGAAGAAGAAGAAGAAGAACCACCACCTTGTAATAAGTGGAGGACCTGTTTAGCCCGAATGTCAGATGAAGTTGTGTATTTGTCCCTGTCACAAGGGGGCAGGGCATGTTATTTAGCTCAGGGATTAGGTCAAGTTATTCCCTGTTCGTCGTTCCCTATGCGATTTATCCTTTATCTATTTTAGCACCGCACCATAGACAGCAGCGCAGGAAATGCCCATTAACTACACTAAATAACAATAAAACCAACCGGAAGCCAGTTCTGAGCACTGCCGATAGGACACCACCATCTACATCACCACGAAGGTCAAGCAGGCCGAAGACACGCCCAGAAGGACAGTGATTGGGCGGGAGTTGACCAAACAGGAAGGCCAGGGTAAGAAGGGACACGCTGATTGGTAGAGGGAAGGGCGAGTAGGACTGCATTATGAGAGCGGAGTGCATGTTGATTGGAGGAGAGCTGAACATGCAGCGGGGGCCTGCTGGAATTGGTAAAGAAGCACCGATGATGTCACAACCGGACGAATAAAAGGACTCAGACCGACATTTTAGCTCTTGCCTTTTGCCCTTCACGCCTTCATCTTGCCCTCGACGACCTCTTGCCCTTCCTCGCCTCTCGCACCTTCCTCAGTGCATCGACGTTCCTGCCTCTCGCTCACCCCTGGTCCTCGACACTCTTGCTGACACCATCCTTTGATGTGCAAGGAGAACGGAGGCCGACGCAGCTGGGGAGGCAAGCTGCGCATCTGCCGTCCAAGACGGACCGTGCAGTGAGACCTGGCTTTGTGCTCGCGCGCCAAAAGACGTGCGGGTTTTCCCGCCAACGGCCGGAGACGATTCCTGAGGAGAAATACCCCAGCCAATTGAGTTAAGTCCTCCAAATTAAATACCCCAGCCGATTGAGTCAAGTCTGTGAAGAAACATGTCTGAAGAAATTGAGTGTCTTTGAAGAGAAACAGGTTGAGATGGTTTGGTCATGTGTTGAGGAAGGATGAAAGTAACTGGTTGAGAAGAGTGATGGAAATGAATGTAGAAGGAAGTCGAGGACGGGGAAAACCGAGAAAGACTTGGCTGAAGATGGTGGAAGAAGAAATGCGGGCAAGGGGGGGGGTTAACAAGGGGAGATGCAGAAAATAGGGCAAAATGGAGAAGATTGTCATGGGGCCCGCAAGGCTAACCCCCGCTCTAGCAGGGAAAATGGCCTTAAAATGCCTGTTGTTCTTGTTGTTGAGTTAAGTCCTCCAAATCATTAAGGTAAGCTGGTATTTCTCTTCTAAGGGGTGTGTTTATTATTTATCCAAACACCCAGTTTTCATTCATACACTCCTTTCGAGTTCCCTCAGTATGCCTGCAAGTTTCGGGCGATTAGGTTTCATAGTTTTTGAGTTATGGAGGAGACACACTGACACGCATTGCCTTTTATTGTTATTATTATCTTCTTGTGTGACTTGATGGCAGGGTCAGAAGTCTTGTGAGAAGTCTTGCGAGCATCGTGCTGCACAGGGAATGCAGTTGTCTGCAGAGAGTGGTTCTTTGCAGTTCTTGGTTACGAATATAGAGAACATCAGCTCCTTGCAAGGTCCCATCTCTCTGCAAATGAGCCCTTTGGATGGTTGCTGCTCCTCTGTCATGGATATTTCTACATTGGCATCCAACACCTGTGGCACATCCATGATGGAGATGTCGGTTCAAAACCCAAGTCCCTGCTCCATGTCATCTCCAAATGCATTGCAGGCTTCCATCCCTGTACTGGTTCAGCCATTGCCCTGCTCCACCCCTGAAAATCAACCACCTGGCAGAATGCAGGAAGAACACAGGGTGGCCATGCTGCATTGCGGAACTCCACTACCCAAAATAGTTTCTTCATTAGGTAAGCAAGCCTGGTAGAATCTGTTCCCCCAAAATCTTAAATTTATTTGATGCTTCATCTATGCTATGAAAGGGCTGTGTGTCTATGTGTATGTCACCATTTTTCTCAGAGATGACTGAACGGATCTCTGTCAAACTTTGAGTTCATCAGTGAGTGCCAGGGAGTGTTTTAGGCAAAATAAATAATTTACTCAAAATATATATTTTAAAATGAAGTAATTTAATCCTCCAAACATTTTGTGGAGGGGTGAGGCACCTTTCTTACCAATAGCTCCCCCATAAGCCAGGCAGGGGTAGTCAATTAATTTTTAGCAAGGTCCAATTTTTTTTTTTTTTACTTGAAACGGATGTACAGTGCCAGCTGAGCTATGTCGGTAATGTCACAGGAGATTCGTCCATGGCCAGTGAAACTTCCCTTTAAACATTCTCTCTTTTCATTTTCTCACACAACTGCTCAATCGTCCCGTGCCATTATTTCTGAGCGCCATATGCCATATAGCCGTTGTCTGAAAGCGGAACTTGTTTTGAAGGCATCGACAACTTATTTGTTGTCAGGAAAAAAATTTCTGCTGTAGTTATCATGCACTGCATACGGTCACTGGCATCTGTAAACGGCTTCCTGTGTTTTTCTATTTCCAACACACACCTCTGTGATGCTTCAGCTGCGGTTTCTTGGGTGGTAGACATCCACGAAAGTAGGCTTGTGATCCGAATATATCCTTCTTTTCATGCTGCAATTTTCTCCTACCTTATGTGGCTGCGGAATTTATATTTTTGGATTTCTGGTGGAAGTCTCCATATTTGGTTTGTCGTGTCTTTTGATGTTGCCACTTTTAACGATAGCTACAGTCTTTGCACAAATGATACACAATGGTCGCGCATTGGTCCTCTATGGGAAAACAAAACAATATGCATCGGTCCACTCTTCTTTAAAGGAGCGATTTTTCTGTGTCAACCTTTCTTTTCTTTGTCGCTGCCATGCTTAAACTTCACGGTTTTCCGTGAAACATCGAAAACGCGTCGGGGAGGAAGTACGTCATCACACCATTACCAGGCGGAAATGCTATTTAGCAGGCGGAAATGCTATTTACGTGCAATGGACAATTTACTCTATGGTAAATATATAATGTGTGATGTATGGCGTCTTTGCGTCTTTTTAGCGACCTCTCTTGCTATATGATGTTGCGCGTTTTCTGTCTTTTAAAAATGCTGTTCTGACCACCTTTTTATTTTCCTGCAGCCACGATATTAAATTGATTTTCACAAGGCCATCTAGGTGTATATTTATATCTAATCGGATTACATTGAAAATTACGTTTTATTTTTGCAAAAATTTTAAACATTCTCTCGGTCCATTCAACAATATCCGGCGGTCCACCTATTGACGACCACAGCCGTAAGCCATGTTTATGACACAATTATGGTTTCTGCCACTATTTCATTGTGCGTGTGCGTGCAGGCGTGCGTGCAGCTAACCACACTGCTCGGGCATCTCCTGCCCCCGTGCTCAGCCTGACTCCACAGCTGTTGGAGGCACGAGCAGTGACAGGTGGATCTTCAGAAAGCAGTGGCTCTGTTTTCCTACACTCAAGTGAAGAGCATTCTCGTCACCATGGTCTTTCATGCGGCAATAATGAATCCAACGGACCCAAAGTATTTTTATTTTTCTCTTTTCATCTGTAGCCATCACATCCTTTTGTGATATTGGGAAACAATTGCGTTTGGTAACACCGACTTCTATGGTATCCTGCAGCCGACAGTGCAGAAAAAGGAACGCAACCTGAAAGTCAGAAATAACCCTAGATTGATTACTTCAATATAGTTTACTGCATTGCATAGTGTAGCGTGATTCGGTACCCTGCCTTTTCTTCCTGTGCTCTGCCTTTCTCTGATTAATAATTCCTTCTCTGATTTAATGGGTAATTTTCTCCGATGCTGTTTGCCCTTTGATTTTGATAACACGTTTTGCTGACACACTACATGTACAACTAGAACGGCACTCGGTAGGGCGCATACCTCCACCAGGCTGAACAGTCAATGTTTTGTATCCCACTGATAGGCCGGATCTGGATTCGGACCTGAACCAAAATCTAATCGGCTTGTTCTCGTCACCTAACCAACTTGTCCACCAAGTTTAGTCATAACTCGTCCATAACTTTTTTCAATATCATGTTATTAATGATAACATCATGTTATCATGTTATATCGGTTTTCATCTGATCTCTCAATGGTGAAGCATCACTTAGTAGTTAAAGAATTCTCATATCCATATTCAGATCTTCATCAAAATAGAATCGATTCGTCCTTGTCACACACCCAACCTCTCCACCAAGTTTAATCCAAATCCGTCCATAATCCAAATCGGTTTTTTTTTTTTTCGTATACAAGATCGAGGCTCGTGGAAGAGCTAACATTAATCGCACAAAAAGTCAGACCGACACAAACCGACACAAAATAAGGGGAGCGGTAGACAAGATGGGGAGAGAGGGGGAAGGACACAAACACAACATTTGAGAGCAGGGAGGTGGGAGAGGTATAAAACATATGGACACTGCAAGGACTTCCAGGAAAGAAGTTGGAATTTCGAAAAAGTGTATCTGGGGTGAATTAGCGGGGGTAGAAAAGATCAAGGTTTTGGATGGGGGGAAGATAAGAGATGGTGGTGAACAGCTGTTTTAAAGACCTGGAGGGAGGAGTGGGATTGAAGGGAGTGGGGGAGTTTGTTCCAGAGGCGGGAGAAAAGGTGAATGAAAGAGTGAAGGTGAGCAGAGAGCCTAGATTTTGGCAGTTTCACCATAAGAGGGTTGCTGGCAGATCTTGTGCGACCTGTAGGAATATTTGGGGGACAGAGCCCAGAGAGAGTTGGAGGAGCAAGGCCGGAGAGGAGACGGTAGAAGACAGAAAGATCACCAACCTGCCTGCGGTGAGTGAGTGAAAGGCCCTCGGAGTTAGCTTCATCGCAGGAGATTCCAATGATTCTGAAAGCTTTGGCTTCAACAGTGTGAAGCCGAGCTAAGTGTGAGGCAGGCGCACCGGCCCAGAGGGGGGAACAGTATTCCATTGAGCTGCGGATGAAAGCCTTGTACGTGGTGAGGAGCTCAGGTGTGCCAGGGAAGGACTTCGCATGACGGAGGATGCCCAGTCGGCGACTGGCTTTGAGGCCAGCTTGGAAATGTGGTTTTCCCAAGAAAGATCATGGCAGATAGTGAGACCCAAAAGCTTGAGCGACAGAACTTCTTGGAGAGGATTGTTGAGAAAGTAGATGGGAGGGTTTTCCAGTCGGTCTTTTCGGAGAGACGTAGTAAGAGTGTGAGATTTGTCAGGATTGAAAGACATGTTCCACTTGTTTGACCAGTCTGTGATTTTGTCCAGGTCTGCAGAGAGTGAGGAGGCTGCAGGCTGCCGATCTGAGGGATGAGGAATGGAGCGGCAGAGAGTGGAGTCATCAGCAAAGAGATAGAGAGGATTTTCCAGAGAGTCGGAGAGATCGTTGATGAAGACCAGAAAAGCACAGGGCCCAGAACACTACCTTGGGGAACTCCAGCCAGAACAGGAAGGGGCGATGAGAGAAATCCATTCAGGGCCACACGTTGACTATGACCAGAGAGGAAGTCCGCAAGCCAAGCGTGGAGATTTCCATGGATACCATAGAAGGGGAGTTTGGTGAGCAGAGCTGTGTGCCAGACCGTATCGAAGGCATGCGATATGTCAAGAGAGACAGTTCTGATTTCCTGTTTGGCATTGAGGACCTCCATACATTGTTGAGACAGCAGAAGCTCGTCTGAAGTCCAGAGTAGAATGACCTCGTCTGAATCCAAATTGATGATCGGAGATCAAGCCATTGGAGAAGAGGAAGGATTTGATATCCGAAGCAATGATGGATTCCATGACTTTGCTGATAATTGGGAGCAGGCTGATTGGTTTGTAGTTGCAAGGATCTGTTTTTGCACCTTTTTTGTGTAAAGCGGTAATGTTTGCTGATTTCCAAGTTGCTTACAGATGACCTTGAGCAAAAGAGAGGGTGAAAAGATCAGAGAGAGGGTGAGATAGAGTGGCAGAGCAGGATTTTAGGACCCGTGGGCTGATGCTATCTGGTCCAGTTGCAGAATCAGAGTCGAGGTTTGACAAAAACTTCTCCACCTTGTCAGGAGAGAAGGACACCTAACCCTAACCCTAACAACCCCCCCCCCCCTCACCCCCCCCCCCCCATTTAAATATGTAAGCATTTAAACAGATATTTACCCTTTTATTTATTTTGCCATTTGCATTCAGACGAGACATCGGAGGCTACTTCATCGTGATGGTTGGTGTTTTTACCAATTACTGTCAAGCCCAAGGTTTATCGTGTACTTAAATATTTTATTGATCATGTAAGTGGTTGGATTAGTAAATGAAGAACAGCCATAATGGCCGCCTGAGCACTTGCCTCATGGCATGCTCATTCAAATCTCATGTGCGACTGATTAGTTCTCATGTGCGACAAACATCCACCTGTTATGCATCGTACAAATTTACAAACTCTTCTCTGAGGCTTCGTCATTAGAGCAAACATGATCTCATTATCGAGCCATAATGCTTGACTTTTGCCAATTTCATTAAATATCCTTTTTAGTTTAATATCGCTGGTGTTGGGCTAGCGGCTAGGGTGCCGGCTTAGGATCCTAGGATCCTGGGTTCGAATCCCGGTCGATCGCTGAATTAACGCCAGGGGGGTTGACTCAGCCTGTCATCCTTCCGAGGTCGGCTAATTGAGTACCAGTTCACTGGTAATTCCCTGTTTGTCGTTAAAGGCGGAAAAAAGGGTTGGCGTCAGGAAGGGCATCCGGCCGTAAAACATTGCTTCAAAAAGGGGACCAAAAAACATCAACCACGGTTCCCGAAAAAGGCCAACCCCCGCTTTGCGGGGAAAAATGGCCTCTAAAGGTGTTTTTTTAAATTTATATCGCTGCATGTTCGATATTGTGTGCGGGAGGGGGAAGGGAAGAAATTTGTTTGAAAGTTGGTTGACTGCAGCTGCATGATGTTTTGTTTTCCAGGAAAAGGCCAAGAAGACCTTGCCAAGCTGGAAATATTCAAAGAGTTTTCGTGTCTATGTTAGACCAGATGACTTCAGCAACCAAATTATCCCTACATCACCCGATCAAGGAATTGCTTCTTTCAGCACCTTTGAAATAAACCACAAAACAAGTCTTGAGCCAGCAAATACAAAAGTAAATGGTTTGAAAACATTCACAGACGTTTGGCAAGAAGAGCAACAGCATAGCAATGCATATGCTTACACATGCCTTGAAACAATGGAAGAAAACAAAGAAAACCTGTTCATTCCAAAGGTGAGAAAAACATGCCTGACACCGGAGAATTTGAGATCTACCAGGAGCTTCAACAACATCAAGCGCAAATTTGACCAACTGCTGAGTCCTGATGATGAATATCGCTCGAACAAAAAGCGAGTCTGCAAGTTTGCCAGGGAAAACATTAGCACTGGCATAACCAGCATTGTTAAAACTCTGACAATTGGGGCAGATCCTGTTGCAGAAAAGCCAGTAACCACGACTCCTCCACATCAGGCAAGTCGAGCATTCAAAGGTGGCACGAGTAGTTCAGATCAGCCTGGCGTGGCCAAGAATCTGCTCTTGGAAATTCAGAGTCAAGCAAAGCGTGGCCTAAATGTGGTCACCATCAGTCCGAAAATGGCTCAGGCAGGAAAATGTAGCCCCGACGTCTCGTCTGAAAGTTCGCTTATCGAGCTCTTTATACCAGAATTTGACAACAGTGGGCACGACATGTCTTTTGAAAATGAGATGGAATGCAAGCGAGATAGGACTGAAGAGAAATTGCAACCAGAGAGCATAATTTTAAAATCCCATCCCTCCTGCGATGTGATTCAAGCCCTTTTGAAGCTTGAAGTTCCCAGCAAGTGCTTGCCACCCCACTCTAAGCGCCGCTCATCCATCGTTTTTATGAGTCTGGATAACCACGTGAACAGCCCGAGGGTTAGTCCCTCTTTGTCAACCTTGCATTCTTGTTTCTCCCTGGCTGCACTGCATACTTCACCGATGCCCAGCACTTCTGGGTTGGAGGACAACCGTCTTTCTGTAAGGATCACTTTGTTGCGCTGTGTTGCTCGGCATGCTTTTGCTTTTCAACTTCAGTTTAAAATTGCTGTCCTATTCCATGGATTTTATTAAAGGGTAGCCCAAACGCTTAGACCACCTCAATGCTAATCTATTCCTTGATGCCCCACAAAATATATATGGTCTTTTTCTGGATTGCGATTTATAAAGTCGGTAATTTTGTGATTAAAAGTCGAAATCATCTTCACGATTAGCCATGATGTTACATAGTGAAAGCAACCGCCACTTCCATGTTGTCCACACATAACATCAAGGAATGATTTAACTCAACTGGCGAATAGTTTTCGAATTTCTACGAATATGCCTCGTCAAAGCACGTGGTTGTACTAATACAAATTGAGATGGTTTCATGCCACACCAATGGCGGAAAGATCCGAGGGTTGCCAGAAATTGGATAAGGCTTGTCTGAAATACCCCAGTGTGGATCCGGCCTACAAAATATTCACTTTTATGTTCCGAACATTTTACAGAGCACTGCAACAAAAAAACGAAAACAGAAATGGCTAGATCTTGTGGTTTTCCACCATGATTAAGAGAGATGCTGTTTGATCTATTTTCCCCCACGATTAAGTGAAAAACAACCATCGCATGAATCTGTAACATCTCTGCCGAGCTACCAACACAGGCGATTTAAGTGGTGAATCGAACTCGTGTTGGCCTGCCTGTGACCGATCTCACCTCGATAGATGTGCTGGCTAACATTGGCACCACCGTGCCCTGTGCATCTGAACAACTCATAAACCCTAGCTGACAATACCCACGACCACCCATCCCCCCTCTTCCCCACCCCACACCGCTCTCCACAATCCCCCATCGACCATCACCCCCACAATACCCATCACCATCCCCACACAATCCCCCATCAACCGCCACCCTAGCTAACAATACCCACGACCACCCACACCCCACCACCCTCTACCACCCCACACCCCACCAACCTCTGCCACCCCCAAACAATTCCTTATCAACCACCATCCCACAAAAACATCCGGACAAACTTTATCTTTAAATTGATTTTCATTCTGATGGAGAGGAGATGGAATGTAATGCTGTTCCTGTTCCATGTTTTATGAGTATACGTATAGATGTATGTATATATATATATATATATATATATATATATATATATATATATATATATATATATATATATATCTATATATATATATATATATATATATATATATATATATATATATATATATATATATATATATATATATTGTTGCGAATATGGAATTTGGCCTCCATATCCGCTTGTAAATATTCCCCTATTTTCTCCAATACTCCCCAACTTTCCCCAATCCCCCATTCCCTAGTCCCATTGCATGTAAATAACAATCAGTAGAGCCGACCTTCCCCTTATTCCCCCATTAAATGTCGTGCCCAGGTCCACCGCACCACACGTAGACAACTTTCGGACATCTTCCTAGTTATTCTTATTCTATGTCAGTTAAGGCCTCGTCTCCATTAATTATGACTCTTCGTTGCACCAGAATGTGATTATATGGCATCAGTAGTGAGTTTAGGACCTTTCCCATACCTCCTTCCATCTTCTTCCCCAACAATTACAACAACAACAGAGGAGATGGCGGCGGAGCGGGGGAGGATGCGTCCTCACACCGGCTCGATTAGCGCCATTGACCACGCGCTCCACGGGGTTACCACGGAGGGGCTGGCTGTCAGCTCCTCCTCAAGGGCGGAGCCTGGTAACCCCCCGCACCCAATCAGAAGGGCGGACCGATTCCATCTGGGGCGGCGCTAGCGAGCCGAGGGCGTGTCACTCCCCGCCGGATATACGCGGCCACGCGCCGGATGTGACGTCAGATGCGCCCCCAGCTGGAGAAAGAACGTTGCCTGCGATCGCAGAGAGGAAGAGAACCCGCCTGTGAAAGAACGTTACCTCCGAGCGCTGAAACCTCCCGCATCTCTGGACCGGACCGGGTCGATTCTAACCTTTGAGCACAGGTGCACCTGGAGCCATCGACAACCGCTTTCCTGCCATCAACCCCCGTGTGAGTCAGCTTTGTCCCGTTTATCTGTCGTCTGTTGGGAATAATATAAGATTGTGTCTAAGTGCCTGTCTTCCTATGATGTACCTCTCGTCCCTGTAATCTAACCTTTCCGTACGAATATAATCTCCTCCGGAGGTCTTGAGAATTGAAACATTGGTGTCGTATTGTGTTATTGTAATCCAGCCGGGTGTCTTCTTTTCCTTATTGAGCCAGCATCGCGCGACTAGTCAACGTTCGGGTATAATATCGAGCATAATCTTGTGCAGACGTGGTCATCCCAAAACCGCTCGGTGAATAACATCCAAGCCACGTCTGTAACAATTGGTTGTCAGGAGTTGGATTCGAACCTGGGACTAAATTTATTTAGCCCAAATTTTGGAACACCAATTGTACTATTAGAGTAACAATTGGTGTCGAGGAGTGAGATTCGGACCCGGGACTAAATTAGTTAGGCCCAAATTTTGGGAGGGAAAATCGAGCCGGAGCGCGTACGGCGCTCGACCAAATCGATCCGGAGCGCGGTCCCGCGGTTACTGCGCTCGACGAAATTATAACAGCAAAATTTGTAATTGTTTTACGAAACTCGAATTTTGCAAGTCGCGCTATGGCGGATCAAGACGGCTGGGGTCCGGTAGGGGAGAGTGAGGCAGGGTCGGTCCAGGACCAAATTGAGGGACATGAGGGACATGAGGAGAGCGAAACAGCGGGGGTAGCAGGTGCACAAAATGGCGCTCTCGCGCACGATGCTTCAGGCGCGCAAAAAGGCGCCTCGCTGGTCACCGTGCCCGTGACCGAAGTAGCGCCGCTGGGAAGATTGGAACTTTTTTTTATACAAATGACGGCCCTTATGGAAAAGAATAGTGAGCGATTGGAAAACCAAATGGGGGTAATGAGGGACGAAGCGAGGGGTACCGGTGAGAAGTTAGACAATAATTTTGAGGAGTTAGACAAGAAAATTGGGAAGTTAGACAATAATTTTGAGGAGTTAGACAAGAAAATTGGGAAGTTAGACAATAATTTTGAGGAGTTAGACAAGAAAATTGGGAAGTTAGACAATAATTTTGAGGAGTTAGACAAGAAAATTGGGAAGTTAGACAATAATTTTGAGGGGTTAGACAACGGGATAAAAGAGGTGAGAAATGGGTTAGAGGGGTTAGAAAACAGGATGGAAGGCAAATTGAGGGACATGAGGGACCAAGCGGAAAGGGAAGTTAACCAAATGGGGCAGCAGATAGAGGGGGTCAGAATGGGGGTAGAAACCAAACTGGATGCTCACAGGGAGGAAATGGAGCAGATGAGGGTGGCATCTGGGCAGGAGATGCAAGTGATGGGAGAGCAGATCAGAAGAGGAGTGAGTGAGGAGGTCGGAGGAGTGCGCGAGGAGGTGAGGCACTGTAAGGAGCACATGGAGAAGGAGGTGAGAAAGGGGACTGTAAAGTTACAAGGGGGCATAGAGGACCTGACGCAGGAGGTGGAGCAGCTGACGGTGGGACAGACGGAGTTAGTGGAGCAGGTTCAAAGGAACACTGCGGTATTAGGAGGTTTAAAGGCGACACAAAAAGAAATTAAAAACGACTTGATAGCGACACAGAGGCAATGTCAGATGGTACGTGAGGGACTGACAACGAGGTTGGACGAGGTGATAGAGGTAATGGAGACGAAGGACCGGCAGGTGAGGACGCACCTGGAAACGGTCAAGGTAGCCTTAGAGGATGAGCTTGAGGAGACGTACCGGGGAATAAAAGAGGTGAAGCACAAATTAGAAGAAGTGGAAGAAGGGATGAGCGAAATTAAGAAGCGACGGAGAGGGGATAAGAAAGAGATAAAAGAGGAGATAAAAGAATTGGTCCAAAGTCTGTGTTTGGATCGTGATGATGTGCTCATTAACCGGATGAGGGATTCGCAGGTGATGGAGGAGAAGCGAAGAGGAAGAGGACCCGGTGTAAGTGGTGACCAATATGGTCGTGCGTATGATGCGCCAGGTGATTTAAGAGGCTTGGGGGTCGAGATAGACCCGGGTGTTCGTGAGAGGCCGTTGGTGAAGTGTGCGACAGGTCTGGTGTGCGAAAATGGAGGTGTGCAAGAAAGTCCGACTCTGGGGTGTGTGAGGAAAAAGTGCGTGCCAAGGAGTGAGTGTGCTGGCGAGAGTGAGTCGGTCGTAGCGTGTGTGCGAGGGAGCACATGGAAGCGCGGGGTGGTGAGTGTTACAGAGGGTGTGACGGGAGAGTGTGCGCGAGAAAGGTGTGTGACGGACAGGTGCATGAGGAAAGAGTGCGCTGTCAGAAGTAAGGAAGAGTGTCCACCTGTGGTGAGTGTTACAGAGGGTGTAACGGGAGAGTGTGCGCGAGAAAGGTGTGTGACGGACAGGTGCATGAGGAAAGAGTGCGCTGTCAGAAGTAAGGAAGAGTGTCCACCTGTGGTGAGTGTTACAGAGGGTGTAACGGGAGAGTGTGCGCGAGAAAGGTGTGTGACGGGCAGGTGCACGAGGAAAGAGTGCGCTGTCAAGAGTAAGGGTGAGTGCGCTGTCAAGAATGGAGGTGAGAGTAGTGAGAGTGACAAGGAGAGTGAGTTAGTGGTGACAGGTGAGCGAGGATGTACACCTGGGATGGAAGGATGCACACCTGGAATGGTAGAGCGTGAGTGGGAATGCACGCTGGAGTTGGTGGTGAGGCACATGGTTGGGTGTGCGAATGAGGGCACACCTGTGATTGTCACAGAGGAGGTGACAGAGGAGGGGGCGCGAAGAGGTGTGTTAGTGAGGTGTGCGAGCAACGAATGTGTGCCAAAGTGTTCGGTGGTCAGGTGTGTGACCAAGGCGGTGAGTGGAGTGAGGGTACCTGGGTGTGTAAGGAAGGGTACGAGGAGCATGGGCACAGCTGGATGTGTGAGCAAGGAACGGGCTGCGGGGTGTAAGCATGCAGGTGAAGCATCGACATTAAACGGGTTAGAGGTTAGGTCGACTTTTAGCCGAATCGGGCCCTCGGTGCGTGCTGGGCCTCGCTTTGAACGGCCGCGTCCGTGCTCCACTAGGCGGAGCGGGCGACCCGATAGAAAGGGTCGTCATGGCGACCACTTTTTGTTGAGGCATTCCGGCAGGTCGAGATCGGGACATTGGATGGCTCCACGCCGAGGTGATGCGTGGGATCTCGGCCCGGGTAAGCCCCCGTCCCTGCACCGAATGCCGGACGCATCCAGCCGCTGGCACAAAACAACCAGCATCCATTGCTTGGCTTTACGAAGCCGGGCTTTGGACAGGGATTGGCGCACCGAGAGGTATTAGTGAGTCGACTGGGTGATGAGGTTAGTGTTTTGGACCCAAAATTAGAGAAAAACAAAATTTGATGATTGGCAAGGGATTGGCAGTAGTGATTGGCAGATGATGGGTAGTGATTGGCAAATTTTTAATTTGTTGAAATTTGATGTGCAAAATTGGTAGTGAGAGACCCCCGATGTGGTGGGATGGCAAATCCACCATCCCTCACAGGTGGGGCAAAGGAGCAATAGTTTATGGGGTGTATGGCAGTGAAAACTAGCCCGGGTGGGTTAGGTTATATTGTAGGGATCTAGCGAAGATGACATTAGGTGACGTTAAGTTTAGTTAGTGACTGATACCTGTAGTAGGGACGCAGGTAGTTTAGTGTGGATGATAATGACGAGGGAGCGCAATAGTTTAAAGGGACGACTGGGAAGCGCAAGTTTCAGAGGGGAGTAGTTAGCTGAGATGATGCCGTGTGTGTGAAGATTGAACAGGTGAGAATTGAACAAGTGTGATTGCACAGGTGTGCAACTGGACAGGTGTGTGGAGCAGTGTGTGAGTAGTGAGTGTGTGGATCAGCGCGAATGCGCTTGGGGAGAGAAGGGTGCAGGTGGCACCAGGTGTGAGAGCACAGGTGTGCAGGTACAGGTGTGTGGAGAGAGTGGGAGTAAGTGGTACGGAGTGGTGTGCATGGTGCGAAGGTGTGAATGGGGGAAGAGTGGACCCCATCACGGATACCCGGGGCGGGTAGTGTAAGTGTTAGGTAGAGGGTACAGGTAAATTGTGGTTGGATATTGGCATCTGTGGTGCGGTTGCAGAATGGTGTTGTGAATGGGTGCATTAGTGTTGTGGAAATGGCTGGGCGTGTAGCCTGTTAGTGTGTGTAGTTGGTTGGGCACTCCACCACTGTGAGGATGTCGGCCAGGTGAGGCCGCAGGTGGGCTCTGGGAGCCGGTAGAGTTGTGGATGGGGCCCGAGGATCCGGAGGATGGACCCGGGTAGCCCAGTGCCAGAGAGGGCACCGAGTGGGGAGAGTGCCAGAGGGCCTTCCCCTGGTAGTTAGGTTAGGGTAAGGAGCAGGTAAGCTCGGAGGCAACTGCAGTGGTGGAGGTGTGCAGGTGGGTAGACCCACTGGGAGAGGTACACGCCGCAGCCCAGAAATTGTGCGAGGGCACCGGGAGATGAATCGGGGGAGTGAGACCCCAAATTGAAGAGCACCACAGTTTGGCCAATGGGAATTGGGTTTTTAGAACCCATAGTGTAAGAGGGCCAATGGGTTGGCCGGAGAAAGACCCCGGGTAGTGTAAAGTTGTTAAAGTCATTTAGGAAATAGTTAGGATTGAAGAACCTGTCGCACCATACGCAGCCACTTACCTGTGATGATGATGACTCCACACCTGTGTTTTCTTTGTTTTGTTGCAGGAGATGAATTGCTGTGTGGATTTGTGAGACGCATCACGACGTGGATGAGACATTGGGGTGATTCCATCTCTCCCTCCCTAGGAGGGACTGATGATGAATTGGTAATGGCAAATTTTGATGTTCAGTTGGAGATGGCAAATTTTGATGAGAGTTGAAAATGGCAAATTTGATTGGTTAGGAGGGAGAGAAGACGAATTTGGTTTATGGGAGGAACGGGGAAGACAGTAGGGATGTTTGTTGATTTGTAAAGTAGATGTTTATGGGTAGTGTTGTGTTGTGTGGATACAGTAAGGGGTAAGGGAGGGGCCATGTAGGTTACCTGGTGGGGGGGGGGGGGGGCGTACGATAGGAACGTACCTGTCTCACCTGGTTCCCATGTGCCCCCAGTGTGCATCACCTTACATTGCGTGCACTTTTGCGCCCTTACCACCTTACTCACTTGTCTGCTTCTTTTGTCTCCCACCTCCGAGGATCTGGCTTTGGGGTAGAGAGAGAGGAGAGAGAGGTGCTGGCTGCGCAGTTGTGGGCCTGCACTTTCGCTGTTTACTGCCGGGATCGATACACCATATGGACCGCAATGTTTGTGGCCACCCACAATGGACCGCAGTTCGTTTGCGGCCAAGCACCACCCGGGGATGGACCTATGGGTCAACGTGGCACCTATGCCATAAAGGTGAACCACTGTTAATTAACACCACTGAAGGCCACACGAAGAGCAAGAGACACCTGCAGGGTTAGGGGTTGTCGCATTTATTTTTAATCATTGAACAATGGTGACTGCACCGATTGGTGGTGGGGTGGTGCTTTTGATGCTGGGATGGGGTGCTCTGCACGTTATTAAAGGCTGTCGGCCACAGAGCACTCGTGGGTTGGTGTATCGATGCTGGCAAGCGCGCTCTCTCTATGCATAACATCTGCATGTGTTCCTCCAAAGACAGGTCCTGGATCGTAGTGTAGATATCAGCGTAATCTTGTAAATAATGCTCCCTACCGGCTGTATGTTTAGTTTGAGAATTCTTTCCGGATTCGGTTATCCTGTGGGTGTGTTTCTGTGAGGAGAAGGGTGCAACGTCGCAGGGGGACATATTTACTCATTTGTGAATATCTGTAAAACTGTCGCACTCAGGGTAGAGTTAATAGTAGAGGGAACTACATTGCGTGCCACACTAAAGTAGGTAAAAATTTATCGGGTCGGGACGCCCCGAGGGTAGAGAAGGGTGCAATGTTGCGAATATGGAATTTGGCCTCCATATCCGCTTGTAAATATTCCCCTATTTTCTCCAATACTCCCCAACTTTCCCCAATCCCCCATTCCCTAGTCCCATTGCATGTAAATAACAATCAGTAGAGCCGACCTTCCCCTTATTCCCCCATTAAATGTCGTGCCCAGGTCCACCGCACCACACGTAGACAACTTTCGGACATCTTCCTAGTTATTCTTATTCTATGTCAGTTAAGGCCTCGTCTCCATTAATTATGACTCTTCGTTGCACCAGAATGTGATTATATGGCATCAGTAGTGAGTTTAGGACCTTTCCCATACCTCCTTCCATCTTCTTCCCCAACAATTACAACAACAACAGAGGAGATGGCGGCGGAGCGGGGGAGGATGCGTCCTCACACCGGCTCGATTAGCGCCATTGACCACGCGCTCCACGGGGTTACCACGGAGGGGCTGGCTGTCAGCTCCTCCTCAAGGGCGGAGCTGGTAACCCCCCGCACCCAATCAGAAGGGCGGACCGATTCCATCTGGGGCGGCGCTAGCGAACCGAGGGCGTGTCACTCCCCGCCGGATATACGCGGCCACGCGCCGGATGTGACGTCAGATGCGCCCCCAGCTGGAGAAAGAACGTTGCCTGCGATCGCGGAGAGGAAGAGAACCCGCCTGTGAAAGAACGTTACCTCCGAGCGCTGAAACCTCCCGCATCTCTGGACCGGACCGGGTCGATTCTAACCTTTGAGCACAGGTGCACCTGGAGCCATCGACAACCGCTTTCCTGCCATCAACCCCCGTGTGAGTCAGCTTTGTCCCGTTTATCTGTCGTCTGTTGGGAATAATATAAGATTGTGTCTAAGTGCCTGTCTTCCTATGATGTACCTCTCGTCCCTGTAATCTAACCTTTCCGTACGAATATAATCTCCTCCGGAGGTCTTGAGAATTGAAACATTGGTGTCGTATTGTGTTATTGTAATCCAGCCGGGTGTCTTCTTTTCCTTATTGAGCCAGCATCGCGCGACTAGTCAACGTTCGGGTATAATATCGAGCATAATCTTGTGCAGACGTGGTCATCCCAAAACCGCTCGGTGAATAACATCCAAGCCACGTCTGTAACAATATATATATATATATATATATATATATATATATATATATATATATATATATATATATATATGTATATTTATATGTGTATGTATATATATATATATATATATATATATATATATATATATATATATATATATATATATATATATATATAATATATATAATATATATAATATATATATATATATATATATATTGTTGCGGATATGAAGATTGCATTTTTTTTGATTGTGTGTATTGTGGTGGTAAATTGTTGTGTAACATTGGTTGAATATGGCCCCTCCTGCCTCCAGAGTTGTGTAAAGGTAAAAAGGTCGTCCCGGTAGTTATTCCATGAAACACCACATTGTAGACCCGATAAAACCCTTGTTCAGTAGCTTAAATCTTATTATGTGTTTTAGAGTAAGGCCTTGTCTTCCATTAGAATAATACTCCATTGCACCGAATCAATTAAGAATAGCTCCCCTTCAATACTTCCATTTCCCAGCCAAACTCTCCATTTGCGGGTAAAGCAGTTCACAAGCGTGGGGTGCACGCCCTCTCATTTCGCTGCTATTTTGAATATGTGCTCCGTGCTCTGTTTGAACAGGAGGGGCGGGGTCCGCCGGGAGAGGCAAGCCCAGGGCGCGCCGCGAAGGGCGGGGCTGTTCAGCCCCATGCCCAAATAAGGAAACAAGCCCGTGGCTCGCCACGAGGTGCGTGCCGTCGGCGCCATCCCCAAATAAGGAGACAAGCCCGTGGGATTACCATACAAGGTCACGAAACAGAGCACGGGGGAGGAGGGCGGGTACCGAAACCGAGGAGGGCGTGTCAGACCCGCGCTGAAGGTTTGGGAGAGAAGGGTGCGACGATCGCTGGGACAAGCGACACCAGATATACGGCAGAGGAGTCCAGGTGCGTAAGAGGGTTGGCAGTCCACCGGGAGAGAGTTCAGAGTAGCACCGGAGTTGCGTGAGAGATACGAAAAGCCTTTGACAAAGAGCCGCTTCAACCAGCCACGTGAAGCCCTGACGGGGGCAGCGAGTGACCCTGCCGGCGTGCGCTGTAAAGCCGAATACAAGGAGCTGCCGGCGTGCGCTGTAAAGCCGAATACAAGGAGCTGCCGGCGTGCGCTGTAAAGCCGAATACAAGGAGCTGCCGGCTCCTCGCCTCCCGCCCGGAGTGGACCTGCTCGCTGTGCCCTGTGATCCCACCTGCTCATCCCTCCAAACGATTCCTACCCTTCCATCCATTTGCGTACGTGAGTTTGTTTTGTTCGTGCTGTCCTGGGTAGTAACTAAGTCTGTATAAGCTAGTAATTTTCACTGTCACCTGCGTTTTCATGTCCACTGTAAATACCCGTGACTGCTCTTTTTGCTTATGTGTGTGTAAATAATAATAAACCCCGTTACTCTTCTGTACTCTTCTTCTTCTTCCTCTTTGCATTCGTCGTCTTAGTCTTTTCCACATTGAGTATCTGTGGCGCGATACGGCCAACGTTTGGGTGAATCGGGTTTAGTCCGGGAACAACTGTTCGGTCGCGGAGCCTCCGCTCGGCAAATATAACATCCTTAACCGCGTACCGTAACAATATATATACATATATACATATATATATATATATATATATATATATATATATATATATATATATATATATATATATATATATATATATATATATATATATATATATATATACACAAAGAATTAAGTTAAGCACCCCCCCCCCGTTTTTTTACAACCTCGCACATTACAAGTTTGTTGTCGTCAAAACAGTGTAATATACCCATGTTATTGCTATATTTTCTGGAGAAGGGATATTATGGTCACATAAAAACATAACAATCATGCCGTTTTCAATATTTTATTCTGAATAATTTAAGGTGAAATTTTTTGGGAATTTTAGGCATATTTTCACCTCAATTTAAGTATGGAGCTATAGGTCCATCACGGACAGTGTGGATGACGTTTATGTTTTCTAACGTACAGTCATTGTTCTGAGAAGACCTCTAGCGATCTTTGCGTCAATAACGTGTGTAGGACCCACGTGATCGGATCACTGACTCAACCCTACGTCTCATAGACCCTGTAAGCCGTCGTATGCGTTGCTGTGGCAGGTTGTTCCATTCCCGATGTAATGCACGTTCCAATTCATCCAGATTGGCTATTGGAGGGACCATCTTCGCAATTTGTCGTCCCAACATGTCCCGAACTGCATTACATCGGGAATGGAACAACCTGCCACAGCAACGCATACGACGGCTTACAGGGTCTATGAGACGTAGGGTTGAGTCAGTGATCCGATCACGTGGGTCCTACACACGTTATTGACGCAAAGATCGCTAGAGGTCTTCTCAGAACAATGACTGTACGTTAGAAAACATAAACGTCATCCACACTGTCCGTGATGGACCTATAGCTCCATACTTAAATTGAGGTGAAACTATGCCTAAAATTCCCAAAAGATTTCACCTTAAATTATTCAGAATAAAATATTGAAAACGGCATGATTGTTATGTTTTTATGTGACCATAATATCACTTCTCCAGAAAATATAGCAATAACATGGGTATATTACACTGTTTTGACGACAACAAACTTGTAATGTGCGAGGTTGTAAAAAAACGGGGGGGGTGCTTAACTTAATTCTTTGTGTATATATATTGTTGCGGATCTCAGACGTCAGCTCTCCCCTTATCAAGAGGGGGTTAATCCCCTTGTCTTTTATCTGGCCGACGCAACCCTGGGGGTTATAACGTTCCTTCCGGTCGGTGGTAAATAGGGTTGTTGATCGAGTTTTAGTCCTATTACCTAAGTACTACCACCGACCGTGAAGTAAGGGAATAACTCCCGCTCGAATCACGGATATCATGTGGAAACGCCGAGCGGATAGCGATCCGCGATCCGAGCTGTTAACAATGGCTAGTCCCGATTGTAGCGGTTCCTAATCGTGCCGCGTTTACCCAATGGAGAAAAGACTAGGACGATCGGATTGAGAGGAAAATAGGAAGAACAGATTGATTTATTAATTATGTACAAAGAAGAAGAGGAAACGAAAGAATGTACAAGAAAGAAAGAGGAAGGAAAAGTACGCAGGGCAGCCTTAGACAGTCTTACTCTATTCCCTGGACACGGGCCCGATCGCTCAGATTCGGTCTCAGACTTCAGACTCACACGGGGATGCAGATGGTAGGATGGAAGGTCCGGCGATGGTGTCCAGGCTCCAATCCGGCTCCGGTCCAGCAGACGAAACCCTGCAGGCAGCTCTCCACGTAGTGTAACGCGAGCGGACAATTATAATGACGGGGGAAGGTAAACTTTGGCTATCGGCGTACGTAATTCGTGTACCGGCGCTTTTGTACTGGCGCTACTGGTCTTACTCGCCCCAAGCGCCCCCTCCCCAATGTCCTGCACGCTGCGGTTCTTGGCAATGCGTGCCGCGCGCTCGCCCTTAGTACAGCGGGTTGCCACAGCGCTTCCTTTGCAATACCAATGCTTGGCTTCAGTCTTCGGTAATGAGCGCTGCTCCGTAAGTTCTTATCACAAGCCAACCTCCCATCACGTCCTTCCAACCACGATAAGTCTTCTGTGCACAGTCCTGTTCAACGAGCGCCGCTGCATAAGTCCTTTTACCAAGCGCGATTCCTTGCAGTCCTCTCCGCACAGTCCTATTCAAGGGCTTTGCGTGCGCGCTTTTATAACCAAGCCAGCGAACGCTCTGGAAGCCCCAAACCACGCCTGTCAGGCGATGCCACTCCAGCCCTGGTTGGCTGGTTATGGCTTACTGGCCCCGCCTTGATGGCTGGTTGACGTGGCCTTCATCCTGGCGCTCCGCCCCCTTTTCGGGCCTTACCTCGTGGGTTTCTGGGCTGGTTTGAGCGGAAGCCCAGCGAGGTTGCGAACGCTGCTGACAAAGGCGTGTAACAAATTGGGAAGGGCCATGGGGCACAGACTGGAGCGAGCTTAATGGCGTCGCTTGGAAGGGAGGCTGCCAAAATGAACGGAAGGGCCTACTCTTATTTGATTGACACAACGCAGATGCAACTATTGGAAAATGGCCTTATCTAAACACAGACTATGAAATAACTGACGTCCTAAGGTGACCTACGTGTTGCTTGTGGCCTACCTATGGGGTGCTACCTTTAACCTTTAATGATGTTATATTTATTTACATTTGTGGGTTCTCAAAACCGCAACACTGCACCCCTCCTTTTGCCAGGCTCGGCCCGAGCCGAAACCTGGGTGAGGACTACTTTTACAACTACATGTGACACTTAGGTGTGGTTTCCCTCTACATTTAACCTCACCCTGAGTGCGACAATTTTAACACTAGATATGTCCCACCTGCTGCGTTGTTCTACCTAACTGACTCACGCCCACAATTAACCGAATTAAGGAATGGTTTTCAAACTATACATAAAGCCGGTGGGGAGCATGTTATTTTCAAGACTACTATTAATTATTTACAACTACAACCTGTCTTTTGTGAGGAAAAGAAGAGAGATTTTGATAAGAGGAAATACCAATTGCACTGCACTGCACTGATACACCATACACCCATATGTACCACAAATGCACCATAATAAACAAAATGCACGAAAAGCACCATCAATGAAAATGCACAAAAACAAACATTTTAAAATAATCAAGGATGATGTCTTGTACTTGTCTTGACCGCTGGGCCGATGGATCTTGGCTTGATATTCTTACTTGATGGATTAATTAATAAAAAGGGCACAAACCGCGTCCGCTTTTTTATTTATGGCCAGCCGGGCCAGCATAGGTGGTCCGCCTGCATGGCATGTGCGCCACTTAAAACACAGTGGTCCACAAGCAAGATGCTGCTGGCAGCAAAGGTGCCCCGCCACAGAACGTGTGGTCCATATGGTGTATCAGTGCAGGCAGGCAGGCAGGCAGCAGGGTGCAGGCAGCAAGAGTGCGGCCGCACAATTCAGGGCACCTGCACACTCCCCTCGCACAAAGGACCATGGTCCATGAGTGGGAAAGGAAGACAAAGCAGAGGTTAGCGGGGCGCAAGGGTACACATCATAACCAGGCAATGCGACATGAAGGGCGCGGGAGAGCGAGCTGAGAAAGCTCGTCCCTACTCGTACGTCACCCCCCATGTCAGCCTACACTACCCTTGCCCTTCCCCGTATTTACACAATTTACAAATTTGTCGCTACATTTTGTCTTTCCCATCCCCTCTAATTCCAAATTCGTTCCCAATCCCTCCCAAGAAGGAAGGGATGGAATATTACATACAATGTCTCACCCACGTCAAGATGTGTCTTACATTCCCAAATCATTTGCCAAAACCTGGTGTGGAGTCCTATCACCTCGGTGAGTGGATGCAGATGGTGCGAAGAGATTTTCTCCTAACTGTACTCTAATTGACATTAACTCTTTACTCTACCCGGGGTCTCGCCCTGCCAATCCATTGGCCATCTTACACTATGTGGTTCTAAAAACCAATTCCCATTGCCCATACTGTGGTGCTCTCCCAATTTGGGGTCTCACTCCCCCATTTTTTCTATCTGTGCCCTCGCACAATTTCGGGGCTGGGTCGTGTGGCTCTCCCAGCAGGTCTACTTACCTGCGCACCTCCGCCACTGAAGTCGCCACCCGAGCTTGCCTAGCTCCTCACTACTCTAACCTGGGGAAGGCCCTCCCTGGCATTTACCCCCTCTATGCCCCCTCTGGCATTGGGCTACCCGGGTCCTCCTTCTCAGATCCTCGGGCCCCGCTGAACACTACTGAACTCTACCTGGCTCCCAGAGCCTACCTGCGGCCTCACCTGGCCGACAGACTACCAGTGGCGGAGTGCTCATTTAACCACATGCACGAACAGGCTCACACGCCCAGCCATTCCACTTCACTTATGCACCCCTCTCAGCACTTCATTGCTACTACACGCATCACAGATGTCAATATCCAACAAATTTACCTACTCCCTCTACCTAACTTTAAACTACCTGCCCCGGGTACTCGTGAAGGGGTCCATCTTCCCCCATCCACTCGTTCGCACCATGCACTCCACACCACTCATTCCACACACCATCTACTCCACACCATTAATTCCATACCACTCATTGGTCTCACTTGCACACCATGCAAGCCATCACTCAATACACTTACACTTGTCCACAATACTCTTCTCTTACACACACACACACACACACACACACACACACACACACACACACACACACACACGCACACGCACACGCACACGCACACGCACTCACACACGCACACACTTTTCACAAGCATTGCCTCTCAATTCCTCATTTGCTCACCAGCACCACCAAGGCTCTCATACCCAATGCCTCATTTCAAGCCCATGCACACAGTGGTTCCCACAATTACATACACACATCATTCACGAGCATTGCCTCATTTCATCACCAGCACTACCAAGACTCTCATTCCAATGCCTCATTTGCGCATAAAGCGCATCCTCCAGCTCATACACACAGCATCATTTAATCTACCTATTTCCCCTAATATTAGTGCTTCCCTGTCATCCCTTATACTAAGCACATCCCTCGTCATTATCATCCACTTAATCTCTCTACGTCCCCACTACTTGTACAATGTCACTACTTAAATCTCGGTCTCCTAAAGTCTTTTCTAAATCTCTACCAATTATCCTAACCCGCCCTCGGCGAGCTTTCACTGCCAAACCCCATAAACTATAGCTCCTTTGCCCCCAATGAGTAATGTGAATGGTAAAACTACCATCCATCACTACTGCTAGCTGTCCATTATACTCGAGCCTCTCGTGCGGTAATACATTTTTACTGCTCGGCTTCGAAAAGCCGGCAATGCATACTGGTGGTCTGTCTCCTGTTGGTTAGGTCCATCCGGCACTTTCGATTCTGGGGAGGAGGCATACTCGGGCCGAGGTTCTAGGCGCCATCCTGGCGCGGAGCCTTGCGGTCTCCGGCCCGATGACCCAACCTCACCCGGTCGGAACACCGCGCCCGCCAGGGGGCGAAGGTCTGACCTGGCCTTTCTCCCTCTGAATCGTGCCGATCGCCTTGCCCTTGAAGGCGCGGCACCGACCATACAGGGCGGGACCCGGCCCGAATCGTGCACGGCGCTCCTTGCAAGAGCGCCGCAGAAACGATCCCCGCAGGCCCCAGCAGCACACAAAGGACACCACGCCCCGAGAGCTCGCGTCGGCTATACGTCGGCCTAACCGCTGCCCCGGTCAGCGTCGATGCTCGAGTCGCATTCTCACATCCACACCTCGTGACCCATTCTATACTCGCACATCGAGGCGTCTCCATACACTCCCTGCACTCTATTACCGCACGCTCTTGTGCACACTCCTTTCTTACTCACGCACATTCTGGCGCACTCACTACTCGCGCACTCCGTCATCACACACTCCTCCGTTACAACCATGGGTGTGCACTCTTGCACATACCCAATCACCGCACACCCTCGCGCACATTCTTGCGCACACTCCTCTGTTACGTACTCCATAACACTCATGGGTGTGCACTCTTGCACACACCCAATCGCCCTCTCCGGTGTGCACCCCCGCACACGCTCCTCATCCATCTCCGGTGTGCATCCTCGCACACTCTCTCCATCCATCTCAATCTCTGTATCACACTCACTCTCACACATACACTCCATTGTGCATTCTCCCTCGCTCTCACACTCTGTTGTTACACACCCATGCTTTGGTGCACACTTTTTTCTCACACGCGCGCCATTCACCTTCACACAGTGCACCACGGACCTTCCACCAGCGCCCGGGTGACGCCGGGATCCCAAGCTCGCGAAAAATCCTTTCGCACCAAACCTTTTCGCGCCATATACAGCCCGGCTTACCTTCGGGATCCTTTTCTCCACACGCAGCTGCAAACTTTCATTTTGGTTAGGAAGTACGGCATCATGATGCGAACACAGACTTTGTACAGTTTCCATCTCTTCTTCCCGCGATTGCTCTTCTAAGTCCGCCGTCTTCTTAACCCCAATTTCCACTATAATTAATTCATTTTCTTTTTCCTCGACGACCGCTGGCGCTAATAAAATTTTCCCTTCTACTTCGGCGGGCGTCGGCTTTCCCATACCCCGTGTAGCGATTTCTATCCCGGTCCACCCGGCTCTGCTTTGCTCAAACTGGCTTTCCCCGCGTTCCTCAAGCCGCGCTACCCCGTCGCATACCATTGTACCTTTCCCGCTCGACCTGCGGTCTATGTCCTTCCCCAATGCTTTTATTTGGCTACCTATTCTGGTTCCAAACCCCGTTAACCCGTCCTTCGTTCCTTTCATTAGATTCTCTCGGGTGGCCATCCTGTTTTCCAACCCCGTTAACCCCTCGTTTATTTCTCTGGCTTGGCCACCCACGTTCTTCAATCGACCTCCCAATTTGTTTTCTAATTCCCCCAATTTGCTTTCTAACCCCCCAATTTGACTTCCCAATTGCTCCCCCATTCTATTTTCCAAATTACTTAACCTGTCTTTCAATCCTTTCAATCCTTAACCTTTCAATGATTTGGTTTTCCAATCATTTCTCAATTCCCCAATTTGGTTTCCCATATCATTTTTCAATCCCCCAATTTGCTCCTGCGTTCTGTCCAACCACATTTGTACGGCTGCCTGTATCTGCGCCATGAAGTCCTGCATATCCATCCCTCCCATTTGCGCAGCGGGCGCGGCCCTCGTCGCCATGTGCGAGGCGCCGCCATCTTGTTTGCCTGCCACCCCTACTGCTGCATCCTCATTAATTTCCTCCTCCATCTCTCCCAATTGTCCCACTTCTTCCTTGGGGTCCTGGGTTGATTATAACCCTTCCTCTACCCCCTCATTTCCCCCCCACCGGCATCCGATCGCCTTGGCTATTCATGGCACGATTTAATTTAGAGGTTAGTGCTAAATTTGGGTCGCTCGTAATTTTGACCACATTTTTCCAAAATAAAAAATTTGGTTCGGGTTCAAATCCCACTCCTGACACCAATTGTTGCGGATCTCAGACGTCAGCTCTCCCCTTATCAAGAGGGGGTTAATCCCCCTGCCTTTTATCTGGCCGACGCGACCCTGGGGGTTATAACGTTCCTTCCGGTCGGTGGTAAATAGGGTTGTTGGTCGAGTTTTAGTCCTATTACCTAAGTACTACCACCGACCGTGAAGTAAGGGAATAACTCCCGCTCGAATCATGGCTATCAGGTGGAAACGCCGAGCGGATAGCGATCCGCGATCCGAGCTGTTAACAATGGCTGGACCCGATTGTAGTGGTTCCTAATCGTGCCACGTTTACCCAATGGAGAAAAGACTAGGACGATCGCATTGAGAGGAAACCAGGAAAATAGGAAGAACAGATTGATTTATTAATTATGTACAAAGAAGAAGAGGAAACGAAAGAATGTACAAGAAAGAAAGAGGAAGGAAAAGTACACAGGGCAGCCTTAGACAGTCTTACTCTATTCCCTGGACACGGGCCCGATCGCTCTCAGATTCGGTCTCAGCTCCAGACACACGGGGATGCAGATGGTAGGGGGGAAGGTCCGGCGATGGTGTCCAGGCTCCAGTCCAGCTCCGGTCCAGCAGACGAAACCCGGCAGGCAGCTCCCCACGTAGTGTAACGTGAGCGGACAATTATAATGACGGGGGAAGGTAAACTTTGGCTATCGGCGTACGTAATTCGTGTACCGGCGCTTTTGTACTGGCGCTACCGGTCTTACTCGCCCCAAGAGCCCCTCCCCAATGTCCTGCATGCTGCGGTTCTTGGCAATGCGTGCCGCGCGCTCGCCCTTAGTACAGCGGGTTGCCACAGCGCATCCTTTGCGATACCAATGCTTGGCTTCAGTCTTCGGTAATGAGCGCTGCTCCGTAAGTTCTTATCACAAGCCAACCTCCCAACAAGTTGAAATTCTATTTTTTCCTTCGTCAATCTACACTCAATACCCCATAATGACGAAGAGAAAACAGGATTTTAGAAAGTTTTGCAAATTTATTAAAAAGAAAAAACTGAAATATAACATTGACATAAGTATTCATACCCTTTGCTATGACACGTGAAATTTAGCCCAGGTGCCTCCCATTTCTCTTGATCGTCTTTGAGATGTTTCTGCACCTTGATTGGAGTCCACCTGTGGTAAATTCAATTTGTCTTTATGACCACTCTGCCATAAAGCCCATATCAGTGGAGTTTTACAGTGATGGTTGTCCTTCTGGAAGTTTCTCCCATCTCCACACAGGATCTCTGGAGCTCAGCCAGAGTGACCATCGGGTTCTTGGTCACCTCTCTTACCAAGGCCCTTCTCCCCCGATTACTCAGTTTGGCCGGGCGCCCAGCTCTAGGAAGAGTCCTGGTTGTTCTAAACTTCTTCCATTTAAGAATTATGGAGGCCACTGTGCTCTTGGGATCCTTCAATGCAGCAGAATTTTTTTTGTACGCTTCCCCAGATCTGTGCCTCGACACAATCCTGTCTCTGAGCTCTGCAGGCAGTTCCTTCGACCTCATGGCTTGGTTTTTGCTCTGATATGCATTGTCAGCTGTGAGACCTTATATAGACAGGTGTGTGCCTTTCCAAATCATGTCCAATCAATTGAATTTACCACAGATGGACTCCAATCAAGGTGTAGAACCATCTCAAAGACGATCAAGAGAAATGGGAGGCACCTGAGCTAAATTCCAAGTGTCATAGCAAAGGGTATGAATACTTATGTCAATGTGATATTTCAGTTTTTTCTTTTTAATGAATTTGCAAAACTTTCGAAAATCCTGTTTTCTCTTTGTCATTATGGGGTATTGAGTGTCGATTGATGAGGGAAAAAATGAATTTCAACGATTTCAGCATCAGGCTGCAACATAACGAAATGTGAAAAAGTGAAGGGGTCTGAATACTTTCTGAATGCACTGCAGTATGAATATAATTGTAATAACCCAAACTTTTGCACATTACTGTATACTGCATCTTTTGTAACGTCAGATGAAAGAGTTGCATGTTTTTTGCCAATTCCAACTGAGCTGTGGATGCTGGAGACCAATCACAATTTTCTTCATGTTTCAGATGACCTGCCCCACCACTGTACAGACACCATTTCGCACACCCAAAACTGTGCGCCGTGGCGTTGCTATTCATGACAAAAGTGTTCATATCTTTGGGACTCCAGACTACCTTGCACCTGAACTGCTCCTCGGAATTCTTCACGGTAAAGGCATTTTCGAACAGACGTGCTTTCCCAATTAGATTCCATGGAATCGTTTATGAAGAACTCCAAACTTTTTGACATGATCAATAGATAGTTTGCAAATTCAAAGAAATGGGAAATTGTTTTGGGAGGAACAAATAAACTCACTCATCCTCACAGGGGGGTTAATTTCCTCAGGATGTCAAACGGGTTAATCCATCTCCATCCCCTGGGATTACAGAACGGTTAATTCTTCCCCACCGGAGGGTTACATATCTGGTGTTCATTCTCGCTTGCTATAGTTATTGTTCTCATTCTTGTTCTTCGCTCTCTCTCTGTCTCGCCCTCATTCTCTCTCTCTCTCAGTCTGTTGTGCGTGCTCTCTCTCTCCGTCTGTTGCACGTTCTCTCTCTCTCTCTCTCTCCCTCTCTCCTCTCTCCTCTGTCTCCCTCTCTCCTCTCTCCTCTGTCTCCTCTCTCCTCTCTCCTCTCTCCTCTCTCCTCTTTCTCTCTCCGTCTGTCGCGCGTGCTCTCTCTCTCTCCGTCTGTCGCGCATGCTCTCTCTCTCTCTCTCTCTCTCTCTCTCTCTCTCTCTCTCTCTCTCTCTCTCCCCCGTCTGTCGCGCGTGCTCTCTCTCTCTCTCCGTCTGTCGTGCGTGCTCTCTCTCTCTCTCCGTCTGTCTCGCGTGCTCTCTCTCTCTTCGGCTGTCGCACGTGCTCTCTCTCTCCCTCTCTCCCCGGCTGTCGCGTGTGCTCTCTCTCCGGCTGTCGTGCGTGCTCTCTCTCTCTCTCAGTCTGTCGCGCGTGCTCTCTCTCTCTCCGTCTGTCGTGCGTGCTCTCTCTCTCTCTCTCCTTCTGTCGCGCGTGCTCTCTCTCTCTCCTGCCATGCGTGCTCTCTCTCTCTCTCTCCTTCTGTCACGTGTGCTCTCTCCATCTCTCGCGCGTGCTCTCTCTCTCTCTCTCTCTCCTGCCACGCGTGCTCTCTCTCTCTCTCCTTCTGTCACGTGTGCTCTCTCTCTCCGTCTGTCGCGCGTGTGCTCTCTCTCCGCCTGTCGCGCGCGCGCTCTCTCTCTCCGCCTGTCGCGCGTGCGCTCTCTCTCTCCGCCTGTCGCGCGTGCGCTCTCTCTCTCCGCCTGTCGCGCGTGCGCTCTCTCTCTCCGCCTGTCGCGCGTGCGCTCTCTCTCTCCGCCTGTCGCGCGTGCGCTCTCTCTCTCCGCCTGTCGCGCGTGCGCTCTCTCTCTCCGCCTGTCGCGCGTGCGCTCTCTCTCTCCGCCTGTCGCGCGTGCGCTCTCTCTCTCTCCGCCTGTCGCACGTGCGCTCTCTCTCTCTCCGTCTGTCGCGCATGCTCTCTCTCTCTCCGCCTGTCCCGCGTGCGCTCTCTCTCTCTCCGTCTGTCGCGCATTCTCTCTCTTTCTCTCTCTCTTTCTCTTTCTCTTTCTCTTTGTCTTTCTCTTTCTCTTTCTCTTTCTCTTTCTCTTTGTCTTTCTCTTTCTCTTTCTCTTTCTCTTTCTCTTTCTCTTACTCTTTCTCTTTCTTTCTCTCTCTCTCTCTCTCTCTCTCTCTCTCTCTCTCTCTCTCTTTCTCTCTCTCCTGTCTCTCTCTCTCCTGTCTCTGTCTCTCTCGCCCCCTGCTGGCTGTCGGTGTGTTTGGGCGTGGCAAGATGGTGGCTGTGCATGTGTGGTGCGGTACGAGCTGCTCTGCTGTTCTACTCTTTTCTCCCTTTCCGCGTCGTATTTCACCTTTTCCTTCGCCCTGTTCGTTTATCTTCACATCCTTACTCTGCATTTGTGCCCCAACCCCTCCCCTTTGATCAGACCCCACACTTCGGGGCTTCGGCCTCCCCCTCCCCTCCCGCCTCCCTTTTCCCTCCTCGGTTTCTTTTTCTTATATCGTTTTTATTTCTATTCACTCCTTCCTGTCCTTTGTTTCCTTTCATTTTCTGAGAGAGAGAAAGAGAGCCCACAGCTGTTTGTGGATAACTTTTACATTAATCGGCGGCCATCCTGTCCTCCGGCTGATCGTTTTTTTTTCTCCACCAGCTGTTTGTTTTCGCCTGTGAAAATCTGCCTCGGCTCGTAATTAATTAATCACTGTTCGAGAGTGATATTCAACCTCCTCCCATCCCTCCCTCGTCCCTTCCCCCCCCCCTGTCCTCGTCCCTTCTCCCCTCCCCCCTGCCCTCGTCCCTTTACCCCCCCCCCCTCGTCCCTTGTCCATTCCTCCCCCCATCCTCGTGCCTCGTCCCTTGTCCCTTCTCCCCCCCCCCCTCGTCCCTTGTAAATTATGACTTCGTTTTCGCGTTATGCGGCATATGAAGCGTTAACGCGTAGACATGGCGTCGTTTGTGTCCCGCCGAACGATGTCAGCGTCGAGGACCTCGTTATTGCTGTCGGCAACATAATCGGTATTGACAAAGTTCGTGCAGCCTCGCGAATGAACAAACGTGTCGTTATTTTCGTATCCGAGGCTGAACTGGTTCACGAGATTGTATCTACAGGACTATCGACAGATGATGGACATTTCGTACTAGTGTCCCCTCTCGACACTCCAGCCGTTAAGGTCATCATCTCGAACTGTCCTCCATTCCTGAAGAATGAGAGACTGGTCTCCGAACTATCTCGTTATGGTACTGTGGTTTCGCAAGTCACAATGTTACCTTTACGTTGCCAGGACGACCGGGCTAAACATGTGATGTCTTTCAGGAGACAAGCCTATCTTGTACTTCCTCCTTCTAACGTCGAAAGAACGCTGAACATTGTTTTAAAATTCAAAATTGATAATCATGCTTACCAATTATACGTAACCACTGACACCTTGAAATGTTTTGAATGTGGTAAATTCGGACACCTGAAACGCTCTTGCCCAAAAGCAGTTTCGTCGAACGATGGGACAAACCGTGTAAACAACAAGGATTCCTCTTCTTCATCTTTAGCTTCGGCTGTTAAGGGAACATTTTCCATGTCCGGTAATGACGCTCAGCCTTCCCATCCCGATGATCCAAACGGCACAACGAACGTCGGGGATGGTTTCACCATTGTTCCGTCAAGGAAGAGAAAGACCTTTCCCGAGGGTCATTTAACTCAGAAAAGGTAGCATTTAACAATAAACAACCTGTCGGAACACCGCCCCCCCCCCCCCCCCTAGTCGTAACCGATGCCACTCTACAAGGCTTACCTGGGACAAACCCTGTACCCACAGCCAACAAGTTCGGCCCCCTTTCATGTGAGGACATAGACGTTCCACCTGCAGGGACTGTTTTACCTGTTAACAAATCAAATGGAATCGTCTCACCTGTTATGGACTCGGCTATTGGAAAGTCCTCTGAAGATTTTGCTGAGACCACTGATGATGAACCTGCCGAGACCACTGGTGATGAACCTGCCGAGACCACTGGTGATGAACCTGCCGAGACCACTGGTGATGAACCTGCCGAGACCACTGGTGATGAACCTGCCGAGACCACTGGTGATGAACCTGCCGAGACCACTGGTGATGAACCTGCCGAGACCACTGGTGATGAACCTGCCGAGACCACTGGTGATGAACCTGCCGAGACCACTGGTGATGAACCTGCCGAGACCACTGCCGAGACCACTGGTGATGAACCTGCCGAGACCACTGGTGATGAACCTGCCGAGACCACTGGTGATGAACCTGCCGTCACTTTGGAAAATGTTAATCCTAAACATGATGATGCTGAATTTCTTTCAGCAGAAAATAGCGAAACTGTCTCAGTTACTGCTCTCAGTTCATCACCTGGTGAAGCTGGAATCGCAGGAATCAATGTTTTGCAAGAGACTCCTATTGTGCTAGATACCGCCACACCATCAGAGGTTGTTGCAGTCGGGGGAAGCAACATCGCTGCATCTGCTGATGCTGTTTCTGTTTCACCAAATCCACAGATTATTGCTGTTATTCCACAAAGCAATGTTCCCACTGTGGGAGGGCACGCAGATGTTACAACTAGTGCAGATCTGTGTGCCAATATTGATGACAATATTGACATGCACGACTATACAAGCTTGTGTGATTCGGAAATTAAAACTGACTGACGAATCTGACCTGGAGGAAGCAAACAGCCAGGTGGAAGCAATGGAGAAGCTTACCAGTCAAGGTCCTACTTCCCCTGAACAAATAAGGCTTTTCTTGCAAAATACGTACAGGAAACGCATGGCAAACCTAACAGAATACTTTCCAGATTTCCCGTCCTTCCTTGAGTGTGCTCAGGCTATTGTACGCAGGCCTGACTCATTCAACTTTCGTCAGACACATTGTCACCGTTTAAGAAAATTGATCGCCAAGGCGAAAAAGACTCGAAGTTAACTCATGGTGAGTTTCAAGATTGGAACAGTAAATGTCAATGGTGGTGGAAGTTCACTCCGCCAGATCCAGACCAAGCAGCTGATAGACGCTAATGGTCTCGACATAGCTTTGTTGCAGGAGACCCATGCCGTCAGATCTGTTCAGGCCCAGTGGCGACTCATTATGGATAAGGAGTGTTTCTTTAGTAACAGCTCCTCGTCTAAGGCAGGAATCATGTTTTCTTAGGGAAACATTTCCAACCATCCTCGCTTCAATTTGCGAATATAATTGATGGCCATCTTGCCTCTGTGACCTTCTATCTCAATCAGGTCAAGTTTACAATCCTTAATGTGTATGCTTCAAGCAAAAATGCTGAGCGGATCTCCTTCTTCGCTGAACTGAGAAAGTTCCTCCAAACACTGGATTTGCAGACTTGTCTAATTATTGGTGGCGACTTTAACTGTACTGGTAATGCCTCATGTGACCGAAACGGGCCAGAACCTCAACCATGTACCGCAAAACCTTTTGCGAATATCATTGCAAAATATAATCTCCCTGATGTCTGGCGCTTGCAGCACCCTTCTGAACAATCCTACACATGGTGTCATTGTTCCAATAACCACATATCACTTGCGAGGCGTCGTTGTTCCAACAACCACATCTCACTTGCGAGGCTTGATCGCATTTATGTAAATTCTCACCTGTTACATGGAGTTTGCAAATCTGATATCGTGCCTTCCGGTTTCTCCGATCACTCCCTAGCTCGAGCATTCGTTCAACTCTCTAAACCGTGTCCAGGGAGTTCTCACTGGAAATTCAACAATAGTTTAATAGAAGACTTCAATTTTATTCAGACTTTTGAATCTTTCTGGACAGATGTCTTGGAACAGAAGTTAAGCTGTTCTGTTAACCCACTGGTGTGGTGGGATTTAGTAAAAACCCAAATCAAAGGTTTCTGCCAACAATACCAGAGCTTCTCAAAAAGGGCTGATTATGAAGCGAGGAAATTATTGCAATCGGAGATTTTACATCTTCAGAGGGTCACAGGACAAAATAATAATGTGTAAAGAGCCTCAACCAAATAACAGTCTTTATTGAAAGAAATAACTGAGAGGAATGCATGTGGTGCCTTAGTTCGGATGAGGGTGCAGCACCTTAACGAGACAGACATACCAACTAAGTATTTTTTTTCTTTCTTTAGAGAAGCGCCTTCCGAACAAACAGCTCTCTCAACTGCGTTTGGCAGACTCATCCATCACTTTCAACCAATCAGTTATCAAACTTTCCACAAAGGATAATTTCTCTAAAATATATTTGATGGAGCAAATAAATCCTGTCAGTGTCACCTCTATCTCCGTAGGCCTGCCAGTGTTGCGTGAAGGTGGACGGTCCCACCTGGAGGGTCCCATTACCTTGGACGAACTTGGTGCCGCTCTGCACAGCCTTGCTGTTGGGAAAGCGCCTGGATTGGACGGACTTACAACTGAATTTTATAAGAAATTCTGGCATCTATTGGGTCCCGAACTCCTCAACACCTTGAACGCAAGCTGCCAGCTTGGAGAGCTCCCTCAGAGTTGCCGACGGGCTATTCTCACCCTCATTCCAAAGAAAGGAGACTTGCTCTATATTCAAAACTGGTGCCCAATCTCTTTGTTATGCACAAACTATAAGTTATTCTCGAAAGCCCTGGCATCGCGACTTACTCCTCATCTCTCCTCATTGTTGAAAGAAGACCAATGCTATTGTGTACCCCTTCGCTCCATCTATGACAACATCTCCCTCGTAAGAGACATGATTGAACTGTGCAAAGAAAACCACACAGATTTGGGACTTCTTCTCCTTTATCAGGAGAAGGCCTTTGACCGCGTCGATCATCGGTAACTCTTCAAAGTGCTTGAACGGTTTGGACTTGGTCCGACCTTCATTTCTTATATTAAGATACTGTACAACAATATTTCTAGTGTGCTTAAGATAAACAATGAACTTGTTACACCCTTGCCTGTTAACAGTGGAATTCGACAAGGTTGCCCCCGCTCTGGCTTGCTCTATGCTCTCTCCATCGAACCCTTACTGGTTTATTTGCGTGCTCGACTCACCAGAGTTGGGTTTTCTCATCTTGAATGGCCCATTAAGGTGCTGGCATATGCCGATGATGTGTGTGTCTTTGTGCGGAACCTCAATGACATTAACGTTGTCTGTTATTGTCTATCCGTGTTTGAAAAGGCTTCTTCAGCCAAAGTGAATTGGGACAAAACGAGCGGCTTTTGGCTTGGTCCGTCATGTCACTTGGCACCAAGACTTCCTGCTCCTCTTGCATGGGCCACTGATGGCGTGAAATACCTTGGAGTGTTCTTGGGTAATGACGCCACAGTAGCAAAGAATTCGGCTGGTCTGTTGGATTTTGTTGAAGGAAAACTGCAAAAATGGAGAAATCTGATCACACAACTGTCTTATCGTGGAAGGGTCTTTGTGATCAACAGTTTGGTGGCCTCGACCCTATGGCACAGGTTCTTTGTGCTGCACCCTCCGGTAGTGCTGCTTCAACAGCTCCAGAAGTGCTTTGTGTCTTTCCTCTGGGATGGAAAGCACTGGTTGCGACCCGAGGTCCTCAGTTTGCCATTGACCGATGGAGGCCAAGGCCTGTTTGACATAAAGAGCCAGTTAATGGCCTTTAGACTCTCGGTTGATCTACGCATGCTGTACATGCACCCCTCTCCACCTTGGGTTAACGTTGCTCGTCACCTTTTGCAGCAGGCGGGGAGACTAGGCTATGACCACGCTCTATTCTTAATGGATTTTTCGCATCTTGATATGTCTCCCCTCTCTCGGGTTTATCAGAGTGTACTAAACGCATGGCGAGCCCTAATGACAACAAGAGCCACGCATTCGTACACAAAGCAAATGTTCCTGAAAGAGCCTTTGTTTTACAATTCAATTTTCCACGATATGCCTGTTGATAGGTGTCTCGTTCAATGCTTTGTCGCGAAGAACAAAATCGGTCGCCGATCTTTTAAGCCCAAATGGGAGTTGAATTGGAGCTGATGCACTGGCAAGCCTGGTTGGCGTGCGATCCTCCAGAGTTGTGGAACGATTGTTACGCTGTCCTTCATACCTATGCACAGCTTGCACCTAATTGGGAGCAAGACCAAGCAGACATTGAACAAGGTGCTTCTCCTGCTACCTTTCCTGAACTTATTTGCAAGTTTTTTCTTGCCAACTCTCCTCCTTGTCCCTCTTTTGGCATGGGATTCAATGGTTTTCCAAAACAAAAAGACCTCTATTTGGGTTGCGTAAGTTTTCTTTTGCAAGGGCAAATGACACAGCGGAGGGTTCGATGGAGAGACCTCTTACCTTGTTCCCCCCCTCCCCCATATTTTCCTAATTGGAAAGGATTCTTTCATCCTCCTGTGCCGCCACGACATGGCGACCTCCAGTGGAGACTTGCACACTGGATCCTCCCTTCTAACCACTTGCTGCACCGCTTCTCAAATCTCCTGGCAGATGAATGTCCTTTTTGTAAAAGGCCTGAAAACCTCTTTCATATTTATGTTGAATGTCAACGGTTGGCTCCTTTATTTATTTTTCTTCAGAATTGTTTTGTCAGGATTGGTTTGGTTTTCAACACTTGTGTTTTCATTTATGGTTTAGACATTTCACACAAGAAGTTGAATGATGTGTTCGGTAATTTCCTGCTTGCACAGGCAAAAATGGCAGTGTATAAATCAAGAAAAAGAAAAGTTGATGATCTTGGAGCTGATGAGGAAAATGCCTTGTTCTTGTTTAAAAATCTTGTGAGGAGCCGTGTAAAGTTGGACTTGGCTTTTTTTTTCAATAACAGGAAGGCTGCCACAGTTTGAGGCCAAATGGTGTGTGAAAGAAGTCATTTGTAAAATCCTGGAGAAATGTTTTTTGTTTTGTGAAATGTTTTGTACATAATTTTACTGTATTAATTTTTTTGTCTCTGTTTTTCTCCTTGAAATGAGAAAGTGACCCCTATTTGGGGGTTTTCTTTTCTATTTTTATAATAAAAAGATACAAAAGTCTCTCTCTGTGTGTGTGTGTGTGTGTGTGTGTGTGTGTGTGTGTGTGTGTGTGTGTGTGTGTGTGTGTGTGTGTGTGTGTGTGTGTGTGTGTGTGTGTGTCTGTCTGTCTGTCGCGCGTGCTCTCCCTCTCCGTCTGTCGCGCATGCTCTCCCTCTCCGTCTGTCGCGCATGCTCTCCCTCTCCGTCTGTCGCACATGCTCTCTCTCCCTCTCCCTCTCTCGCTCTCCCTCTCTCGCTCTCCCGCTCTCCCTCTCTCACTCTCCCTCTCTCCTTCTCTCCCTCTCTCTCTCTCTCTCTCTCTCTGCCTGTCGCCTGTGCTCTCCCTCTCTCCCTTCCTCTCTCTCTCCGTCTGTCACACGTGCTCTCTCTCTCTCTCCCTCTCCCTCTCTCTCTCTCTCTCTCTGTCTGTCATGTGTGCGCTCTCTCTCTCTATCTCTCTATCTGATTGGATTGGATTGGAACCTACACTGAATAGTTTAGACTAAATATAAATTGAAAAAAAATCTAGTTTGTGAGTGCAATGCAATGTAAGTGTATAAACAAAATATACGACTGTGTTTTTCATGATTTTAGGCACTGCTGTGGACTGGTGGGCTCTGGGTGTTTGTTTGTTTGAGTTCCTGACTGGAGTACCACCATTCAGCGATGAAACACCACAGCAGGTTTTTCAGAACATCCTTCAAAGGGGTAATCCTTTCCTTTTGGGCTGTCGGATTATATTGCCATCACTTTTCGTTCTTTCTCTCATGGCATTAACAAGATATAATGACATGAAATATAATGTTGAAATGGAAATCGTAGATCAGTTGATGAGATGTGTCGTACGTACTACATGGTAAATTTTCTCAGATCACACCAATGATGTTTTGTCTTATTTGCTCTGTAGATATTCCATGGCCTGTTGACGGGGAGGCTTTGTCGTATGATGCACATGATGCAATATCGAGGCTTCTGGAGATAGATCACACAAAACGTGAAGGGTTTAACAGTAAGAATTTCGGAAATTTATTTTTGTCAACCATTCAGTAGATGTTTCTCTTGAACTCGCAACACTAGCCAATGTGGTACTGCCTATCTTCTTAATGGTGGCCTCTTCACCAACCAGTGCTGCAGGAACATCCGCTGTTTGCAAAGCTTGTGTGGGACCGACTGCTCGAGCAACCCATGCAGTTCGTGCCACAGCCCGACGATGAAACGGACACGACATACTTCCAGGCCAGGAACGAGGCACAGCATCTGAAGGTGTCACAGTTCAGTTTTTGATGCTGGAGAGAATAGCCGAGCATGACAGGGTATGGTGAGACCGCATTATCCGTGAAACCGCTATGCATTCTGTTGGCCCATGGAGTCGTGGTCTCGTTTTGCTTTTTGAAATCCTTTAATTTATTCTTTCCAATCATCTTTTTCCACCCCCATGTCCAGATGAAATTACTTTCGTTTTGCATTGGAAATAAAACTACTTGTAGACACTCACAGAAGGTTTAATAGTGCTGTGTACGCTTGTGAACTATTTGTTGGTTATTATTTTCTTTATCGTCAAGCCTTCCTTGGTCATGCTTAATTGCCTCCCTTGTGTCTTTCTCTTTTCAAACTCGTGGTTATTGTATATTATATAATTATATGTGGGACAGGTCTACTGCCACTGGAACGCATTCTTTCTGCCTTTGTCATTCTCGTCGTGTATTTTCTGTAAAAACCAAATACCAATTTGCACCAACATAAAAATGTTTTGAGAATGAATGATTTGTTCGTTTAATTCCTGCAAACTTTGAAAACGTTGGAGGTGTATTTTGAATAATTGTGAATATTTTTGACTTCCCTTCACTTATTTTAATGTAATGCTCTCAGAAATAAACGTGTATATGGTATTTGTGTTTGTTGTGTTTTTGTTTGTTTAATCTCCGTGTCATTGTCATATTTGTCATGTCACGATAAAAAATCAAAAACTTCAATTATGCCAGCTTATTGAAAGGCTCAGCTATTGTAAATAGCATCTGGTAGGAAAATCGTATAAACACTGAAGTTTTTATATGGTGTTAATGAGATGGTTGATTGTAAAACTTTTGTGTGCTTGTCACTCAGAATTAATTCATTAAAATAGATGACCATCGATCTCTGGTCAGTTGGGGTACCCCAGCAGGATTGAGTGTGACATGGCACAGGTTGCTATGAATTGCGAAAAGACTGTTCCTTGCAATTTGAACAGTATTTGTGACTTTCGTGGTGCTGCTCCACCTCTTGTGGCCCTTTGTACCTCCATCATACAGATACCATCATGTTCCTCTGCTCGGCTTTCGTGGTGTGTGATTTCAGAGGTCAAGCTCGGAAAACGTTTCATTTCGTTTGTTAAAATTATCTTGTGCTCAGAACTGCAAAATGAAAGATTCATGTGACTGGTGCAAGTTAAAAGCCAGAAAACGACTCCATATTGCATTCAATGAATACAGTAATTGTAAAAACCATTGAAGCAACAACAACAACATGCATTTTAAGGTCATTTTCCCTGCTAGAGTGGGGGTTAGCCTTGCGGTCCCCATGACAATCTTCTCCATTTTGCCCTATTTTCTGCATCTCCCCTTGTTAACCCCCTTGCCCGCATTTCTTCTTCGACCATCTTTAGCCAAGTTTTTCTCGGTCTTCCCCGTCCTCTACTTCCTTCTACATTCATTTCCATCACCCTTCTCAACCAGTCACTTTCATCCTTCCTCAACACATGACCAAACCATCTCAAACTGTTTCTCTTCACAGCATCCATCACAGGCTCTATTCCCATCATCTTTCGCAATTCATCATTTGTCTTCCTCTCTCTCAACGATACTCCGCACATCCACCGAACCATTCGCATTCCCACCCTTTCCAGCCTTCGTTGCTGCTCTACGTTCATTACCCATGTCTCGCTCACATAAATCATAACACTTCTCACACATGCAGCATACACCTTTCCCTTCAGCTTCAACGACACTCCCCTCCTCATCAGCACGCCACTCAATTCCCGAAACTTCTTCCATGCACTTCTCACTCTTGCAACCGTTGCCGAGTCTGATCCACCTTCTCCATTCAGCATGTCTCCGATGTAGCAAAATGTTTTCACACCTTCCAGCTTCACGCCGTCTCCAAGATCCAACTCAACATTTCCTCCATCTGCAGCTCCCTCTGTGCACACCTTACATTTGAATGTAGCTGCCACACTGGTTAATGACCCTCTCAGACCACTACATTTTTGATGAACCCACTCAGCGCACATTGTACATTGAATGGAGTTCACTCCGACACCCTTCCTGCACACAGCACATGGCCACTTCCCAGTTCTTTCCACCTCACCACATGCTTTACCACTTGCCATCACCTTCGTTTTTCCGATATTCACCTTCAGACCGTTTGTCTCCATACATTCCTTCCACTTGTTCATCTTTTCCTTCAGTCCATCCATACTTTCTGCAATCAACACCAGTTCATCTGCATACAACAACTCCCATGGTAAATCCTCCTTTACGTTCTGAGCCAGCACCTCCATCACAGCTACAAATAGTAGTGGACTTAGTACCGACCCTTGATGCACTCCCACCTTCACCTCAAACTCACCACTGTTCCCGTCCTTCGTCCTTACAGCTGTGCGCGCTCTTTTGTACATTGCCATCACTACTCTGATCAACCATTCCTCCACTCCTAACTTCCTCATTGCCCATGTCAATACTTCGCGTGGAACCCTATCGAATGCTTTCTCCAGATCAACAAACCCAAGAAACAACTTCTTCCTCTTCTCCCTGTACTTCTCCTGCAACTGCCTCACAATAAAGAGCGCGTCTGTCATTCCTCTTCCTGGCATAAATCCAAACTGCATTTCGTCGATCTTCACTTTCTTCCTTATCCTCCTCTCCAACACCCTTTCCAATACCTTCATTCCATGCTCCAATAACTTTATAGCTTGTTGCAAGCCACAGTCCAGAGGGTCACCTTTCTCCTTGTATAGAGGGACGAGGGTACTCGGTTCCCAATTCACTGGAATGCGGCCTTCTTTCAGAAATCTCCCATTAAACACTAATTAAAAACCTACCGGAAGTCAGGCATGTAGCATTGTCATGGATAACACCAACTTGGTGAGCGCAGAGGACAGGTAGGGCCATGAGCCATGCCCCGAAGAGCAGTGATTTGGCCAGGCTTTGATTGGCACAAGCACTGGTAAGATGGAACTCGCTGATAGGTTCAGACATGGGGACGTGTTAAGATGACGTCAGAGCCTGGACGAAAAAAGCGCTCTGGCCGCCATTTTCTCCTCTTGCCCCTTGTCGTTCTGGAGACCATGGCGAACGGCCGTTATTACTCCTCTCGCGCCTTCTCGTTTTGGAACTGATTGACATTTGTCTCTCTCGGCATCGACGCTCTTTGGTCCTTCTTGTTGTGGATTTCATCGTGGGCGGTCGTGTGCCGACATCTTCTCGCCCCTTCTGATTTTGGACACCATCACGAGCGGCCGTGTTGGGACATCTTGCTAGTGGCCGTGAGGAGGAAAAGCCACGGGCCGTGAACTGCGGTTTTCCGTGTGGAGATTGTGAGGCCGGGCACGACTGGAAGAGCGAGCTGCACGCCTGCTCATTTGCTTCGCGCGTGAGGCCTAGTTCGCGCCAACTCGTCTTCAGTTTCCCGTGCATGGACGTGGGCCTGAGACAATTCCTGATAAGATTTGGGAGCCGCTCGCAGATAAGTGCCAACCACACCTTTTATTTTTATATCATTATATTTCCCTTTGTCTGTGTACTGAGTCTGTGTGGGGGCGCTCCAATTTAGGAATTCATTGTTATTTGACCGTGTTTTCTTTGTTACTGGCATTTTCTTTAATAAACCTGTTTATTTTTGTTAATTTAAAATCCTGTGTCATTTTAGTTGATTTATTGCAGGTTTGAGGACTGCCGGTGGGATCGGGAAGGTAAGCTCTTCAACCTCCCCCCCCCCCCATCCCCCCCCCGAATTTAATCACCAGGAACGCAACAGTATATAGTGTGTGTTGTTTGATGAAGGAATGTTCAATATGGATTGTGAATATACAGTCGTGGCCAAAAATATTGGCACCCTTGCACTTTTTTCAAATAACTCATAATTTTCTCTAAAAATAAGTTTAAATTGACAAAAGTATTTGGTCCCCACAATTCTTTATTTCACTGTTAATATTACAGAACTTTTGTTTTTGATTCAGAACTTAATATATCCTTTTAATTCGGGAAATAAAAAGAAATTGTATTGACAAAATTATTGACAGCCTAGACTTGATATTTGGTAACACAGCCTTTGGGCAAACTAACTGCAGTCAAGCGCTTCCTATAGCCATGAATGAGCTTCCTACACCTCTCTACTGGCAGTTTGTCCTACTCTTCTCGTGCAAACTGCTCCAGTTCTCTCAGATTTGAAGGGTGCCTTCTCCCAACTGCTGTTTTCAGATCTCCCCACAGGTGTTCAATGGGATTTCGATATGGACCCATTGCTGGCCACTTCAGATCAGTCCAGCGTTTTGTCTTGAACCATTCCTGGGTCCTTTTTGAAGTGTGTTTGGGGTCATTGTCCTGCTCCAAGACCCATGACCTTCGACGGAGATCCAGCTTTCTGACACTTGGTTGCACATTGCGCTCCATAATGCCTTGGTAATCTCCTGATTTCATGATGCCATGCACACATTCAAGGCACCCAGTGCCAGAGGCAGCACAGCAACCCCAAAACATAATTGAACCTCCTCCATGTTTGACTGTAGGGAAGATGTTCTTTTCTTCGAAGGCTTCATTTTGTTTTCTGTAAACATAGAGATGATGTGCTTTACCAAAAAGCTCTAATTTGGTCTCTTATGTCCATAGGACATTCTCTCAGAAGGATTTTAGCTTGTTCAGGTGTGTTTTGGCAAACTCCAGTCGGGCTTTCATATGTCTCTCTCTCAGCCTGGGTCTCCTACCAAAGAACACCCTTTCATTGAGTTGGCAATGGATGGTGTGAGTTGAAACTGTCGTACCTTGTGTCTGAAGGTCAGCTTGAATCTGTTTGGCAGTTGATCGTGGTGCTTTCTCCACCGTTGGAACAATCCTTTGCTGTAACCTTCGATGAAGCTTTCTCTTGCGGCCACGTCCAGGGAGGTTGGCTACAGTGCTATGGGCCTTAAACTTCCTGATAACGTTGCATATGGTGTACACAGGTGGTGTCTATGTCAAGGTGTCTGGAGATGGACTTGTTGCCCATGCTTGGCTACAATCTTGTCTGACCTCCTCAGACAATCTCTGGTCTCCATGCTCATTGTGGAACACACAGTGACACAAAACAGTAGAATGACTCCTTTTCTCTATTCAAACTGTTTGAATGAGTGATTTTTATTGCAGGCACCTGCAACTCACCATCGGTAAGTTCAATTCCAATGTAAAGGAGAATCACCTGCTTGAAATCTAATTATTTCTAACAACTTCTAAAAGGTGCCAATAATATTGTCCGGGCCATTTTAGGATTTCTGTGTGGAATAAGCTAACATTTAGTAATTGTTTTCAGGTTTTTTTTTCTGTTTTGTTCCACTGCAAACCAAAGAAATACATATTTGGATACCAAAATATTTTTTAATTTCAACAATTTTCTGGAAGAAATGGTGCATTTTTTGAAAAAAGTGCAGGGTTTCCAATATTTTTGGCCACGACTGTATAACACATGGAGTCCTTGAGCAAGAAACGTCTATCGGTTAAGCTTTAAGATATGCGTCGAGAGTTTGAAAGTGAGGTTGTATTGCCAGGTTGACTGATTGTGTGGACCCATGTTTGCAGATGTTCTGGGCAGAGCAAATCAAAACCTCCCAAAAGGGAACCAAGCTGATGATCCAGGTAGTTGAAAAGTAGTCAATCGATCAGTTACCAAATTACTGAAGTTCTTACTGTCGCTCGATTGCCCTCGGTTAATACCGTGGGATCGCGGATGGCCAAACGAACTTTAATGGTGCATTGTTTTGTTTATTCAATTGTTTATTGTTTTATTGTAACTTTGCGCACGTATTGTAACGCACATTGTATTGTAACAATAAATTGTTTTTTCAATGACGGATTTGACTAGGCAGCACGGGAGGAAGAGGAAGAAGCGGCGAGCTCTTACCTCATGGCTCTGACGGCAGCCCTCGATCCTGGAGGAAATGAAATCAAGCGAACGAAAACCCGAATTCAATGGACAAAAAGAAGCGATTTATTATGCAGAACCCGAGAACAATGGACGAGCCGGTAAATAACTACGATTCCTAAATCGGGATCCCGCACATCTCACTTCAACAGCACAGGGGGGTGAATTAATCAAAAATAACCATTGTGTGCGAGTTTGTGTTGGCTTATCTTTGTGCGTCAGGAATCGTCCGGTCTCAGCACGTCGTCCGAACACAACTCCGGTTGGCGCGAACTGCTCGGTCGTTGGCGCAATCTGCTCGGTCGTTGGCGCGAACTGCTCGGTCGTTGGCGCGAACCAGGCCCCGATGTGCCCTTGCTCGCTCGGCCCCGATGAAGGCCTCCTGCGCGAGGCGAACGAGTGTGCAGCCCGCTCCCCAACTGTGCCCTTCCTCACGAACGCGGCATGGAAACCGCGGCTCTTCGTTCTTGGGGCTCTGTCGTTTTACGAACACGCCGCACGCAGTCTCTCCTTGGTTCACAACCACAGGTCACGTCCCGCACACCGTCGCTTGCCAACGTCAGACAAGAAGCGGGAAGAGTACGCGAGGGCCAAGCGAGAGAGAGTATCCAACAACAACACAGGAAGGAGAGGGATGTCGATGCTGACAGAGGCAAAATGCGACCGCTCGCTATGGATCCAGCATGAGAAGGGTCAAAATGTCGGCTCGCTGTTCGCGGTCTCCTTCTCCTCTGACGTCACCGCCCTCCCTCGACCAATCCTTCGCAAGGTGGGCGTGGCCTCAGCCTGCCTGTACCATGTCTGCCTGCCATGGTGGAACACTGCACTGGTGCTCTTCCGGTCAGTTTTATCATCTTGTGGCGGAGGGGGATTTAATTAATGTGGTGCACTAAGGGCCTATCTAATGTCTATGTCTATGGGATATATTGTCATAAGGGACATTGGGATGCTCACAGAGGGAACGACACACAAGGAAATTTTACCCATAATCCCTGTACTGTATCCGGGGGGGGGGGGGGGGGGGGGGGACCTGCTTCCAAACCTCTGATGGACCTGCTTCCAAAAAAAAAAAACTAACAAATTGTTCTGGATTGGTCTGTGCTGTTATACATTTTATGTTCTCAACTGTTTGTGTTGACTGCTCGTATTGCTCACTCCTGTGTATTTTCTTTCATGCTCATTCTATTTATTTTGATCCTCTGTTTGGGGCTCAAATAGTTTTCAGGCTTCTTTGGCATATATATATATATATATATATATATATATATATATATATATATATTGCGGATATGGGATTTGGCCTCCATCCATATCCGCTTGTAAATATTCCCCTATTTCCCCAATACTCCCCAACTATCCCCAATCCCCCATTCCCTAGTCCCATTGTCTGTAAATAACACTCTGTAGCCCCGACCTTCCCCTTTTCCCCCCATTAAATGTCGTGCCCAGGTTCACCGCATCTCACGTAGACAACTATAGGACATCTTGCTAGTTATTCTTAGTCTATGTCAGTTAAGGACTCGTTTCCATTAATTCTGACTCTTCGTTGCACCAGAATGTGATTGTATGGCACCAGTAGTGAGTTTAGGACCTCCCAATACCTCCCCACAACCTCATCTCCGCATCCTCCCATCATCTCATGGAACTACAACAACAACTACAACAACAGCAGGCGGCGGCGCGGCCGCGGTGCGGGGAGGGGGCGTCCTCACTCCGGCTTGGTTAGCCGCCATTGCCCATGTGCTCCGACGGGGTTACCACGAAGGGGCTGACTGTCAGCTCCTCGTCAAGGGCGGAGCCCGGTAACCCCCCCCCCGCACCCAATAAGAAGCGGCGGGCCGATTCCATCTGGGGCGGAGCTAACGAGCCGAGGGCGTGTCACTCCCCGCTGGATATACGCAGCCACTTACCGGAGGTGACGTGAGATGCGCCCCCAGCTTGAGGAGAAACAGACGCCACCTCCAGCGCGACGATACCTCCCCGCATATCTGGACCGGACCGTGTGGATCCTGTCCCTGAGCCAAGGTGCACCTTGTGCTATCCATCGACTACCTGCCCTTCCTTGCCATCAATCCCTGTGTGAGTCAGTCTTGTCCCGTTTATCTGTGGTCTGTCGGGGCTAATATAAGACCGTGTTTAAGTGCCCACCTTCCTATGCTGTACCTCTTGTCCTTGTAATCTAAACGTTCTGCATACAAATATTATAACCTCCTCCGGAGGTCTTGAGAACTGTACCCCTGGTGTCGTGTCATTTAACCCAGCCGTTGTGTCCTTTCCTCAATTGATTTAGCATAGCGCGATTTGGCCAACGTTCGAGTGGAATAGGGTAAACTGTGCAGACGCGGTCATACCAAACCGCTCGGTAAACTAACATCCAAAACCGCGTCTGTAACATTTGGTGTCGAGGAGTTGGATTCGGACCTGGGACTAAATTCATTTAGCCCAAATTTTGGAACACCAATTGTACTATTAGAGTAACATTTGGTGTCGGGAAGTGGGATTCGATCCGGAGCGCGTTTTACGCGCTCGAAATTATAACGGCGAAATTTGATTGTGTTTAAAAAAAAAAAAAAAAAAAAACCCGAATTTTGAAAGTCGCGCTATGGCAGACCAAGACGGCTGGGTTCCGGTAGAGGAGAGTGGGGTAGAATCGACCCAGGACCCCAGGGAAGAAGTGGGGAAAATGGTGGAGGAGAGTAAAGAAGGTGTGGTTGAGGGAGTATCAGACGCACAAAATGGCGCCTCGCACATGGCTACGGCGGCCGCACCCGCTGCACAAGTGGGAGGGATGGCCCAAATGCAGGCCCTCATGGAGCAATTTATGGCACAAATGAGGGCCTCTATGGAAGAGTCAATGTATAATTGGAAGAGGGATGCCATGTCAGACGAATCCGGGTGTGATCTAAAAAAATTGAGGGAGGAATCCAGGTGTGAAGTGGAAAAACGGATATCAGAGGCAAGGGAGCAGAGGGACAGAGACCGCAAGTTGGGCGAAAGGGTCCCAGGGGTGCACGAGGAGGTAACGCGAGTCGAAAAGCGCTGGTTGAGCGAAGCGGAGAAAAGCGCGGGTACAATGACGGGGGTAGAAATCGCGACACGGGGTTTGGAAAAGCCGGCGACCGATGAGGTAGAGGGTGTTTTATTAAAGCCAGCGGTCGCCGAGGTTAATAAAGAAAAAGCAGTGCTGGGAATTAAAATTGAAGAGATGACGGAGGTAGCCCGGGAATTGCAGGGAGAAATGGATTATGTACAAAGTCCCTGCTCAAATCATGATGATGTACTCGTTAATCCAAATGGAAGTTTGCAGGTTTTGGTGCAGGGAGGAAGAAGAACCCCGAAGGTGAGACGTGCTGTGTATTGTGCGGGGAGATTTTGTAAGAGGATGTTTAGCGACAAAAGAATTTTCGCGCGCTTGGGATCGAGGAAGCATCCGGGCGTTGGTGAAGGGTCCCGTGTGAGTGGAAATGGCATGCGTGGGAGGAAAAGGTGTGCGTCGGCGAATGGGTGTGTTTTTGTGAGGGTGAAAGGGGTAGCGTATGCTTGTGAGCATGCAAGTAAAGCATCGACGGTAACCAGGTTAGCGGTTAGGGCGACGGATAGCCGATGCGAGCGCTCGGTGCGAGGGGTGCTTTGTTGGGTGCGAGGCCCGGCGCGGGTCGATGCTGCGTCGCTTCTCTTCGAAGCGTCGTTGCCGATTCGGGCTTGGCCCCGCCCCGCACGGTCGAGTCCGGGCTTTGTCGGGCGAGGCGACCGGTCCGGTTCAAGGGCGAGTGGGAGGAGGCGGAACGGTGCCCCCTCGTGGGGACGGGGTTCCGACCGAGGGAGATTGAGCCATCGGGCCCGGGACCGCAAGGTGCCGCGCCGAGATGGTGCATGGAGCCTCGGTCCAACCAAACCACCTCCCTTGAACCGAAAGCCGGACGGATTCAACCTGCAGGCAACCAAACCACCCGAATTCATTGCTCGGCTTTACGAACCGAGTTTAATGATGTCACGACGCACCGAGGCTAGAATATAGTAGACTGTAATGACGAGGATAGTGTTTTGGCCCCAAAATTAGAAAAAAAACAAAATTTGATGATTGGCAAAGGATTGGCAGTAGTGATTGGCAGATGATGAGTAGTGATTGGCAAATTTTTGATTTGTTGAAATTTGCTGTGCAAAATTGGTAGTGGGAGATGCCCGATGTGGTGGGATGGCAACTCTGCCATCCCTCACAGACGTGGGGCAAATCCGCTATAGCTTATGGGGTGTATGGCAGTGAAAACTAGCCCGGGTGGGTTAGGATATTGATAGGGCCCTAGAAGATGACATTAGGTGACGTTAAGGTTAGTTAGTGACTGATACCTGTAGTGGGGACGCAGGTAGATTAGAGTGGATGATAATGACGAGGGAGCGCAATAGTTTAAAGGGACGACTGGGAAGCGCAAGTTTCAGAGGGGAGTAGTTAGATGAGATGATGCTGTGTGAGAGCTGGACAGGTGTGTGGAGCAGTGTATGAGTAGTGAGTGTTGTGGATCAGCGCGAATGCGCTTGGGGAGAGAAGGGTGCAGGTGGCACCAGGTGTGAGAGCACAGGTGTGCAAGTGCAGGTGTGTGGAATACATGGAGTGAGAATGGTGGAAATTGTGGAGTGGAGTGGATGGTGCGAAGGTGTGAATGGGGGAAGAGTGGACCCCCATCACGGATACCCGGGGCGGGTAGTGTAAGTGTTAGGTAGAGGGTATAGGTAAATTGTGGTTGGATATTGGCATTTGTGGTGCGGTTGCAGAATGGTATTGCGGATGGGTGCATTAGTGTTGTGGAAATGGCTGGGCGTGTAGCCTGTTAGCGTGTGTAGTTGGTTGGGCACTCCACCACTGTGAGGATGTCGGCCAGGTGAGGCCGCAGGTGGGCTCTGGGAGCCGTTAGTGTCAGTGGGGCCCGAGGATCCGGAGGACGGACCCGGGTCGCCCAGTGCCAGAGAGGGCACCGAGTGGGGAGAGCGCCAGAAGGCCTTCCCCAGGTAGTTAGGTTAGGGTAAGGAGCAGGTAAGCTCGGGTGGCAACTACAGTGGTGGAGGTGTGCAGGTGGGTAGACCTGCTGGGAGAGCTACACGTCACGGCCCAGAAATTGTGCGAGGGCACCGGGAGATGAATCGGGGGAGTGAGACCCCAAATTGAGAGGCACCACAGTTTGGTCAATGGGAATTGGTTGTTAGAACCCATAGAGTAAGTTGGCCAATGGATTGGCAGGGAAAGACCCCGGGTAGTGTAAAGTGTGTTAATGTCATTTAGAGGATAGTTAGGATTGAAGTCTCCTCGCACCATCTACATGCACTCACCTGAGATGACGTACCTCCACACCATGCCATGTTTTGTTATTTTATTGTGCAGATGTTTGGAATGTGAGACGCATCATGACGTGGGTGTGACATTGTGTTTTGTTGTTCCATCTCTTCCTCCTTATGAGGATTGATGATGAATTTGGTGATGGCAAATTTTGGATAGAGGGATTGTGGAGACGAATTTGGTATAGGGGAAATATGGGGAAGACGTGACAGTAGTGACGAATTTGTAAATGTGTAGATTTTTGTACATATGGGGTAAGGGCAAGGGTAGGGTAGGTGACAGGGGGGTGACGTACGGTAGGGACGAGCTTTCTCACTTCGCCCTCCGTACGCATTTCGCCTTGCATTGCCTTATTGATGTGTACCCTTGTGACCTTACCCCTCGCTCATTGTCTTTCCCCTTTTGTCTCCCACATGACCTGTGCGCCATTGGGTGCCGAGGGGAGCGTGCGTGAGTCGGCCATTGTGCGCCCGGCACTCTCAGAACCAGCTGTCTGCATCGATGCACCACATTATGGACCACATGCTTGTGGCCGAGCACCACTGATGGACCCCATGGGTTGGGGCATGGCCCCTCTGCTGGAACCGGCCATGAGGGCCCGAAATCTTGCTGGCGGACCTTGGCCACAGGGCACCGATGCCACACAGGTGAAGCACACGTAGTCGGCCCTGTGGGCCATAAATAAAAAAATAAATAAAAATGGACACGTTGGGTGCATTTCACTTTATTGCAAATAGGCCGCCAGTAAGAAAATGAAAGAAAGACAACAACTGGAAGACAATAATAATAACCAGCAGAGGGAGCCGAAGAGCAAGAGACACCTGCAGGGTTAGGGGTTGTTTGGTTATTTTTATTCATGAACAGTGATGACTGTGCACCGATTGGTGCTTGAGGGTGCTTTGGTGCGTTTTTGGGTGCTTTAATGGTGCATTGATGCAGAGCAGACTGTCTCCCCCCCAGAAAGAACAATCACAGGTCCTGGGTTAGTCTTGTAAATAAAGTAGCGTCAATTGTAAAGAATGCTCCCTACCGGCTGTATGTTTAGTTTGAGAATTCTTTCCGCGATTCGGTTATCCTGTGGGTGTGTTTCTGTGAGGAGAAGGGTGCAACGTCGCAGGGGGACATATTTACTCATTTGTGAACATCTGTAAAACTGTCGCACTCAGGGTAGAGTTAATAGTAGAGGGAACTACATCTGAGTGCCACACTAAAGTAGGTAAAAATTTATCGGGTCGGGACGCCCCGAGGGTAGAGAAGGGTGCAATGTTGCGGATATGGGATTTGGCCTCCATCCATATCCGCTTGTAAATATTCCCCTATTTCCCCAATACTCCCCAACTATCCCCAATCCCCCATTCCCTAGTCCCATTGTCTGTAAATAACACTCTGTAGCCCCGACCTTCCCCTTTTTCCCCCATTAAATGTCGTGCCCAGGTTCACCGCATCTCACGTAGACAACTATAGGACATCTTGCTAGTTATTCTTAGTCTATGTCAGTTAAGGACTCGTTTCCATTAATTCTGACTCTTCGTTGCACCAGAATGTGATTGTATGGCACCAGTAGTGAGTTTAGGACCTCCCAATACCTCCCCACAACCTCATCTCCGCATCCTCCCATCATCTCATGGAACTACAACAACAACTACAACAACAGCAGGCGGCGGCGCGGCCGCGGTGCGGGGAGTGGGCGTCCTCACTCCGGCTTGGTTAGCCGCCATTGCCCATGTGCTCCGACGGGGTTACCACGAAGGGGCTGACTGTCAGCTCCTCGTCAAGGGCGGAGCCCGGTAACCCCCCCGCACCCAATAAGAAGCGGCGGGCCGATTCCATCTGGGGCGGAGCTAACGAGCCGAGGGCGTGTCACTCCCCGCTGGATATACGCAGCCACTTACCGGAGGTGACGTGAGATGCGCCCCCAGCTTGAGGAGAAACAGACGCCACCTCCAGCGCGACGATACCTCCCCGCATATCTGGACCGGACCGTGTGGATCCTGTCCCTGAGCCAAGGTGCACCTTGTGCTATCCATCGACTACCTGCCCTTCCTTGCCATCAATCCCTGTGTGAGTCAGTCTTGTCCCGTTTATCTGTGGTCTGTCGGGGCTAATATAAGACCGTGTTTAAGTGCCCACCTTCCTATGCTGTACCTCTTGTCCTTGTAATCTAAACGTTCTGCATACAAATATTATAACCTCCTCCGGAGGTCTTGAGAACTGTACCCCTGGTGTCGTGTCATTTAACCCAGCCGTTGTGTCCTTTCCTCAATTGATTTAGCATAGCGCGATTTGGCCAACGTTCGAGTGGAATCGGGTAAACTGTGCAGACGCGGTCATACCAAACCGCTCGGTAAACTAACATCCAAAACCGCGTCTGTAACAATATATATATATATTTATATATTTATATATATATATATATATATATATACAGTGGAACCTTGACTTACGAGTTTAATCCGTTCCGTGACCGAGCTCGTAACTCAAATTGCTCGTATCTCAAATCAAATTTCCCCATTGAAATGCTATTAATCCGTTCCAGCCCGCCAAAAACCACACCAATTTTTTTTTTAATATACAGTATATATAAAAATATCTCGCGCTTTATATTTCACCTGTATGCAGCATACAAGTTGGCAGGATGGCCTGGACTGGAGGTACGCACACTTGACTCTAAAGTCTAAACTGTCCAGCCTGGGTTTGAATCCCGACCCAGCTATAACCTGTCATGGGTGAATCACAGGCAGGGTGATTCATCAATGGGTGTACCGCTAAACTGGGCGCCCCGTTTGCGTCCCATTAGTTGTTGGATGTTAAGGATCTCACCGTGTTTTCCACAAAGAGAAGGCGAGCTATCGCCGGCACTCTGAACAAGTTGACGGCAGAGATACTGTACTTGCACGGCATGATAACCACGTGTCGCACGATCTCTTGTCATGGTCCACAAGATTATCACAGAGAGGTGCAGCTTCCAGCGTTTCGAGATCTGATCCAGGCCTATCCAACGAGACCGGTCCCAGCGTTCTAGGCCCGGTGGTTGTCTCAGACGGACCCGACAACGGCAGTGTTCGTTTTAACTCGATTCGATTCGAGCGCCGACGTGCCGGCGAACAAAACCGGTCATATCTTTTGAACGCGTGGCTCGATTTTTACAAAATAAACTTTTTCTTGAAGGTCTGAACCGTGCGCTCAAAACGATACCGAGTTTGACCCTGAGAGAGCCGTTTTGCGCCGGCAAAGGCGCCTTGTGTGACGTGAGGACCACGTCGTGCTGCATAGATTATCATAAATTATCATATCATTATCGGCGGCGTTATATATCATTAGCGCTATACGACAGAGATACTGTACTTGAACGGCAAGATAACCACGTGACCGGGTGGCGAAAGCTCGTAACTCGGATCTCGGCTCGCATCTCAAAGCAATAAACTGCCAGAGTGACGGCTCGTATCTCGAAAAACTCGTAAGTTGGGGCACTCGTAAGTCGAGGTTCCACTGTATATATATATATATATATATATATATATATATATATTTATATATATATTTATATATATATTTATATATATATATGTATGTATGTATGTATGTATGTATGTATGTCGGGGGGCATGGGGGGGGGGGGGGGTAAAGGAATGTCTAGAGCCAGGTAGATCTGTATAGGTAACATGCTTCGACTGTCGCGATAGTGAATCTACCCTGTAATAAGTTCTGTGTTTTTAGGCGGTTTGTCGGGGTAAGAGTATATCTGTGAACATACAAGGATGTTCGTGTGTTAAATAGTTGTAGGGACTAAGATAAACCCCTGTGTGTCAGACCTGGTAATCATTCCTTTGTCCCTTATGGCAACGCACTCATATAAACACTTAGATAGGTCCTTCGTGCACACATTAATTCGTTCCCTTCCCTTACAATGACCTTGGAAGAAGACCGGCAGGAAGCCAGATCGGGGCACCACCGGATGGCTGCTGCCATCCACACCACCAGCTGGCCTAGCAACATCGCGTGAGACGAGCTGTATCCACGCCCAGGAGGACTGTGATTGGTTGGCGCGGAAGGCGCGAACCTGGAGCGAATCAGAGCGGAAGGTGTGAGGAGGCCCGGCAAATGGCGGGAAGCTACGAGGCTCTGGTTGGTGGCGCGCCAGAACTGACGTCACATTGCAAAGTTACAAAAGGGCTCGCTGGACGACATTTTGTCTCTCTTCGCGCTGGACCCATTCGTATTGGAGATCTCTCTCTGTGCTTGAAGCTCTTGGTTTCTTCTCGTCTTTGCGCTTCTCTTCTTCGTGCTGGAAGCTTTGCTCTTCGTGTTGAGTCGTGCTGGTCCGGGTGGTCATTGGTTCGCCATCTGCGTGGTGCTTGGAGCGGTCCTTCTCTGTGCTTTCGGAGCTTGGAGTGGTGCTGGGGCCTCGTGTGCGATCGACTCGGAGCTTGGAGCAGTGCGGGCCGCGTGGGGCCTGGCGAAGCGTGCGAGCGAGGCGGACGGAGGGTTCCTTCACGCCGGAGCTTGGAGCCGGATGGGGCCGCGTTGGACGACGGACAAATAAGCTCGCACCACATTACACAAACCCACGACGAACGTGTTATTTTGTTAATTCATTTTCCCCTGTCTCGTATTTGGAAAGCGGTGTGTGGGATCCCAATTTAGGATCATTATTTATTTACCGTCGCGTGCCTTGTTCTCGGGTTCCGGAATAAACGTGTTTCCTTTTGTACATTTTACCCCGGATTCCCGTTTTGAGTCAATTCCCCTGCAGGATCAGAGCTGCGGTCGGATCGCTATCGGTAAGCGCTCCGCTTCTTCCTTTTCACTTCTTCCTCTCGCGGTTGATCGCAAAATCTGTATTTGGTCGTCGCCTCCGTTAAAGCCATTCTGGTCATTTGCAGTCCCTGGTGTTAACCGGAGGGTATTCGCACGACAACTGGTGTCAGGAGTGGGATTTGAACCCGATTACAATTGGTGTCAAGGAGTGTGGAAAATTTGGACGAAATTTTTTCGTAGTCGGAGGCGATAAATTTGAATAATCGATTGGCCTGGCACGACGCGAAATATGCGTTATTAAATTTAGATTGATTTCTGAGATAAAAGACGTGCGGGGTAGCGACCTTCTCTCGACGGAGGAGGAGGTAAGCGATATGGAAGAAAGGATGGAAGATGCGGGGAGCATTGGGGGTGAGTCGGAAGTAGTTGGGGGGGGTTGAGCATAGCGATAGAGCTACCCCCGCCGTAGAGACGGCCCCGATAGCTTTCATGGCTGCAATTGATCAAATGATGAAGAGAATCGATGCTCAGAGTGAGGGATTGGAAAACAAAATGGATGCCCAAAGGAATGAAATGAGGGCCGATAGTGAGCGATTGGAAAACAAAATGGACGCTCAGAGTGAGCGATTAGAAAAAATGGATTCCCGAAAGAATGAATTGAGGGGGATAATAAGGGGATGTCGTGAAAAATTGCATGCGCAGATAAAAGAAACGAAAACCCCATGTGAGCAAACGAATGAGATAAAGAAAGAACAAAGGAATGACTCACATGGGGCCCAGGAGAAGCCAAGGGTGGCAGAATTTGAATCAGAACGGGGGGAAGCCAAATTGGGAATTGCACCGGTAATGGCAATTGAAATAAATGGGGAAGTTAGGGAAGGAAATTTGGAAGGAAATGGGGAATGTGAAAATTGTAATGGCGAATGTTTGTTACATGCTGGCCTGGAGGTGTAACGGGGCCGGGTGGATGCCGCAACACCTCAACCGGGGGATGGATTGGAGTCCTTGCCGCACAAGAAAGAGGCTGCACAAATTTGATCTACATGGGAGGTGTGTCAGGAGGAAACCTTTGCTGTCCAGAAAGAACATCAGGGCAAGACTAAAGTTTGCCAATGAACACCTAGGCAAAGACCAGCACTTCTGGAACAATGTGCTCTGGACAGATGTGTCAAAGGTAGGGCTATTTGGCCACAGTACCAGAAGACATGTTTGTCAAAAACCAAAGACAACATTTGACCACAAGAACCTGATACCAACTGTAAAGCATGGTGGTGGAAATATTGTGGTTTGGGGCAGCTTTGCTGCATCAGGGCCTGGGCAGCTCACCATCATAGAATCCACTATGAATTCTTCATTGTACCAGAGGGTGCTTAAGGATAATGTGAGGCCATCTGTCGGAAAGTTGAAGCTCAACCGAAGGTGGACCTTGCAACATGACAATGATTTACATACCAGTAAATCTACCAAGGAATGGCTGAAAAGAAAGAAATGGATGGTTCTGGAATGGCCAAGTCAAAGTCCGGATCTAAATCCCATCGAGATGTTATGGGGGGATTTGAAACGAGCTGTGCATGCAAGAAACCCCTCAAACATCGCACAGCTGAAATAATTCTGCATGGAGGAGTGGGCAAAAATTTCTCCCAGTCGATGTCAGAGACTGGTAGACAGTTATAAGAAACGCCTACTTGAGCTTGTTTCTGCCAAAGGGGGCAATACCACCTATTAGAGCCAAGGGTGTACTTACTTTTTCCATGGAAGGAAATGGCATTTCTGTTAATTTTTTGTTGAATAAATTGTTGCAGTCAATTTTTCATTGTTTTTTGTTCAATTAGATCACCTTTATCTGTAGATTCTGTTTAAGTGAAGATCAAATATTGATATGTCCACATTTGTTAAAAAGATTTTAAAAACATTTCATGGGGTGTACTTACTTTTTCACGTGACTGTATATGTATATATATGTATATTTGTAGTAGGACTTGTTAGGAAAAAAAATTCTGGGATGGATTTAAAAGGTTGGCTCATGCGATGGATGGATTTGGCTGTGGGGGCTGGTTCAAAGACAGATCGTTGAAAGGTTTAATTATTTCCCAGGACCACAACTAATAGTTTTTGGATATTTTTGTTGGCAGTGACGTGCTCTGAAACTTCATGTCCAGTCTGTGACGTAAATAAGATTACTCGATCACGTTATTCACTTATCCAAAGTTTGTTTGGGAACCCATTCTCCCTTAATCGTCCAATCAAGTGGGAAAGAGCATGAGTTACATCATTATACTGCAAGCAGATGTTTGTACAGGCGATTCCAGGAAATGAATGTAACAATTTTGGAGTGATGTCATTGTTAATAAGGTTCTTTCACAAGACGTCTCACAATGGTGGAAGATTCTCAAGGATTTTGAGGAGATTTGGTCGAGCGGAGCAAAAGTGTTGAAATCACATTTGATTATATAGATGAGATCAAAAGTTTCCCTTCGAGATCTCAACTTGTGTCGACACTGTTGGTGATGAACGGTGATGACGTCATTCTGAACATCTGGAACCTTTGATTCCAGATTCATCATTATATCAGCATTTATATTATACTCGGTTATTGTAGCAATTACAGGGCTGGCATGCCAGTATAGGGGACAGCACACTCGCCTCTAACCTCGTGTCTAGCCTGGGTTTGAATCCCGACCCAACTATAAACTGCCATCCTGGTGTTTCACAGGCAGGGTGATTCATCAGTGTGTTTGTCGTCCCTCGGATGGACGTTAAACGGGCGTCCTGGCTGCCTATATTCGTTGTTGAATTTTAAAGATCCCAAACCACCCAACATAATAGTTTCCAAGAAGCTGCTTCGGCAACACCGACGCTCTGGGACAGAGTATCCCCGTTAACAGCTAATATCAATCTCTTGTTATTATTACCTCGTCCACTGGTTGTTTTCAACCATGTCGCATGTCTGCTCGTTTGTGAACAGGATGTCTCAAAAGGTTATGAACGGATTCGGCCGAAATTTGCTGGAGAGGTTGGGTATAGACTAGCTAGTGTGCAGGGGTTCTTAACCTTTTCCCCTGCCAAGACCCCCAACGGATTGCCCACGATGTCCCCATACCCCCTTCGCCAGACTGCTGATTGACCAAGGCGCACCAAAGGTGCGCAGAGCTCGGGGGGACTGGAGGCATGTCCTCCTAGAATTTTTTGTATTTCTCGGTGCTCTGTGGTGCATTCTGAGTGGTGTTTTTACTTTAATTGCCTATTTTTGGGGGTGAAAATTGGTAACTTATTACACAGAAAATGGGCCAAGTTTGGGGATCCACACCTGATTACCACTCCCATTAGGTTCGTGTGACTTCAAAATATCTCAATAGCTTTGTTTTATATTTGGATAATTAGGACCAGAACAGGAAAGAAAATCATTAGGATTTTATCCCTATTTATTTTTTTGCTTGTTAATAAAGAAACAAAACAAACTAAACTAAAACATGCAAGTTGTTTTACTAATCTAGTGAGATTGTTGCTGCTCTTTTTGTGCAATCAGAATATGGAATCGGGGCACAGTTCGTGACAACGCCACTCGCACAACATCGGACACATCAAATCGATTTCTCCACTTTGATTTCAGGTTCAATAATGCAGCCAAACCTGTTTCACAGAGATACGTAGTTGTGAAGGGAACCAACACATTCATTGCCCTCTTCGCCAAGCTAGGGTAAGCTGCTAGATCTGCTCACACCAAAACTGCTTAAAATCCAGCCCAGCCTTTCCGAAATCACCTTTTTTTTGGATCTTCTTGGAACTCGATCAAATCATCCTTCACAAAATCGTTGTCACTCATCATAGAAATATCAAACGAGAAAGGGTTCTGGATCCAAACGGATTCCGTGCTAAGATCATCAATATCTGAGAAGTAACCTTCAAAATTGGTACTTAGGACTTTCAAATGGTCCTTGACTTCTTGAAGTATTTCCCCAGGCAATGCCTTTTCATCTTCTCCATCAAGAAGGATATCGTCAAGGATTGGAAAGTTCGCCATGCTTCCTCTTTAAACACGGCGACTCCAAATAGGTAATTTCTTTGTGAATGCCACTAACTTTCCCCTGGCTTGTATATTGTCCACATTCCTTCCCTGCCGATCGGCCAAATATCCCAGGCTAACAATAAAATGCTCATCTTCAAAACTGTTCGCAAGAGGGGATTGTTGATGCCTGAGGAATTCGAGAATTTCTTCCCGAAGTTCCACTACACGTGCGAAAACACGACCACGAGATAGCCAACGTACCTCTGTGTGGTACAGTAAAACACAATGTTCCGCCCCAATCTCATCACAATTTTTGAAATAGCCGATGATTTAATGCCCGTCCACGAATAAAGTTGACTGTCTGCACTTCTATTACCATCACTTCTTTCAGTTTCTTTGACAACGTTTTGGACGCCAAGGCTTCGCGATATAGAACACAGTGTGTGGTCAACACATGTGGAACTTTCTCCTTGACCAGAGCGACAAACCCAGATTTCTTGCCAATCATGGCAGGAGCCCCATCCGTGCAAATAGACCCAACCAAATCCCATGTTAACTCATGGCGATCAAAGAACAGTTTGATCAACTTGAACACATCAGCTCCTTTAGTTGTTGTTTCGAGTCGTTCACATAATAAAAATTCTTCCTTGAGTTTCATTTCATGAACGTAGCGGACGAATACGAGCAATTGACAGTGGTTTGAAACGTCAGTCGATTCATCGAGCTGCATGCTAATTTTTGCAGGACTGTTTTTAATCTCGCTGCCAACTTGTGTTGCTATGTCCTGACTCATGTCTCCAATTCTCTGGCGTAGTGTCGTTGGACAAGGACACCTGACTCAATCGCTTCACAGCATCCTCCCCCAGCACGATTTTAACCATCTCCAAAGCACAGGGCTTCACTAGGCTTTCTCTGATTGTGTGGGGCTTCTTTTCCTTGGCAATCATGTACGAAACTTTGTAGGAGGCTTCCAGAAGAGGCTTCACAGTGGGAACAACCCCATGCGATGAAAGAGTTCCTTTCTGATCATAACGAAGTCTTTTCACCTTGAAAGCATCAATGGAGGTGTCAACATGATCCCTGTGTTTGCTTTGGAGGTGCTCTCTCACTCCTGATGGCTTCAAATTTCCATTGCTCATTACCAAATGGCAAAGCATGCATTGGGGTTTATCAGTTCCATCTCCTTCTTTCACACAGGTGAAGCCAAAGCGAACATAGTCATCATTCCAATTCCGTTTTTTGACAGACGACATCTTGCAACAAATCTGTAAAAGAATAACAAGAAAACAATTAACAAACGCCATAGAAGATAAAACATTAGTCCACGTGAAATAAAGTGTTGGCCACTAACACCGAAAACAACAGAAAGAGGTACAGTAGATTAAGAAATTCCTCACACTATACTACTTCAACATACCCAATCGATCAACTTTCGCAGCTCAATCAATTTTCACGGACCGGGTGTTTACGGATACGGATATCTGGGTGTTTACGGACACGGATATCCGGGTGTTTATGGACACGGATATCCGGGTGTTTTTCACGGACACGGATATCCGGCCGCCCCATTTATGTTATTGCATTATAATGAATGTGAATGCCCTATTTATATTTAAATATACTTTGAAAACTTTGAATATCTTCAGATAGGTAGGCTTACTACTCACTTGTTTTGCAAATGTTTTCACCAGAATCAAATTGAGAATGAGGTCGTAATTCCATATGGTAATTGCCGATATTCGGTTCTTCACCTGATCTCCTAATGGCCTACAATCTCACCTAATGTAGGGCCTACATTACGTGATAGCACATTGGCTCAGTGTGAACTTTGACCCGCCCTAATCGCCAGGTAAATGTTGTCATTGTCATGTATAGTCGGCAGGCCAAGACCCTTAAAGAAACTTTTGATGGCATTTTTTGTTCAAAGCTGGCAACCGGGCTAGAAAGTATCAGTATGGTCCAGGCTTTCAGAAACACCCGGTTGCCAAAATGAGATTTGACCTTAAAGGTCAAATTTGGGGGGTCAAAGGTCAAAAGAGGTCAAATTTTCAAAAAAAATTATTTTGTCTTGTCCTTTCATACAACATCGAGTCTGGTATGAACCATTGAATATTTAATGAGTTATAAGGGGTTAAACTTCTGTAACAATAGCTAAATGTGAATAGATTCATGAATGTAAATGCTTTTTACTCTTTGAATACGCATAATAAAATGCATTCAGTTTAAAGGTGAAATTTCAAAGTCGAAAGTCAAATTTTACTTTAAGAATCATTTGTTCCTGTTGGTAATATGTAAATGATGCATTAGGCAACTACATTTGAAGAAACAAGACATCATCTTCCATCGATTTGAGGTGTCGCCAAATCACTTCTCTTAAGTATCAGTTCCTGTCGTGTTCATGCATCCTTCAGCATCACAGCCACATGCAGGCATGCATGGTTGTCCAATCTTGTGGCAACGGCAAGCTTGTGTGCGACACTTGCTTTTACATCCACAAGTAACTAGTTCCAAACAGCTACTTGGAACAGATGGTGTCCTCATCCACACCACTTCTAATCGTCCGTCAGTTGCCTGCCAACCTCCAACCTGTCCGCTTTGATTGTCTTGGTGACCTTCTGCTTCCCATCCTGCACCGGTGTCTCGTAGAGGGTTGCGAACGTCTTCGATTTCTGGCGTTTCTGTCGATCGAAGAAAGGTACAGACTTCTCCACTAATCTCTCCTTCACATTCTTCAACACGAGATCTTTCCCCCTTTCGTCGGCAGTGAGGAGGTCTGCAGCTATCTCTTCGGTTGCAATGTCGTTGGTAGTTAGTGATTTCAGCTGTGTAATAGTGGGAGTTGCGTCGTCTTGATCGGATATTGTGAACGCCTTGAATCGTCGGAACTGAGCCTCAAGCTTGGACACCGCATCCAAATCCCGTGTCATTTTGGATGGAAGACCATCTTTACGAGTTGAGAAATCTTCGTCCAATTCGTCGTTGCGAAGACCGAATAGACGCATGGTGTCCTCTGATATCTGCGACCTTTCAGACCAAGTTGTGCAGAACCTGTCTCTTGCCGTGTCATTCCGTGTGATGCCAATTATACCATTTGAGAGCTTGCATACCTTGTTAATCCATTCAGTGGCTTGATCAACTGGAACTTGGTTAAATCTGCCTGCGTGTCGTTTCACTACAAAATTCCCTGCCAGGAATTCTTCGTGGACTTCTGGTGCGGTCTGTGCGAGTCCTCTCATGTCAGTGAGGTAAACAGGACCCCACCGGGCATAGTTGACATGGTCATATATGGTCAGCCATGGTAGCATTTCGGCAAATGAATCAAGATGGAGCAACCAATTCCCATCTCGATTAGCGCGGACGAATGATAATAAAATTTCCACCATCTCAAGGTACTGCAACCAGAAGGCATTGTTGGGATTCTGCTTCAGCATGGCGTGGAATTCGTCAGCTTTCTCTACATATTCTGTACGGTCGAGGAGCTCGTTGCATTCAGTCACAGCATTCAACAGACATTCATCTCGGGTTCTCGTACCATATTTCTTGAACAATGCTGATACTGCTGATCGAAGCACAACCAGTTCCTGATGGAGTTCAGGATTTTGCCGCTGTAGCCAATCCAAGAAAGCTTCAAACTTGATCCGACTAAGGGCTTCATAGGCCCAGATATGTCCCTGAATAGCCCTGTAATAGTGTTTCCCATCCATCATTGACTTGGCAGCATTTGGTCCAAAGATTTCAGACTCCACCCACACATCATCTAGGCCTGCACTTTCCATTTGCTGACCAATGGCCCGAAGGAAGTTGAAGGAGATATGGAGACCACCAAGCAGGACAACTACTTCGCTGTACTCTTCAGAAGCCCACACAATCTCCTTTGCTTTGGCATAGAGAGGCTGATCGAAGAAAACGATGGTATGGCGCTGTCCAAGGTATCTGCTGAGCTGGACAAATCGGTTTATGATCGTGGTGATGGTCCCATATTCATCCGCAGTAGCATTGAGGATCGGTGCCATTCCCACCGTCGTCACTGGTGGATCTACGGTACTCACACACTCGTTGAATGCTGCCCATGGAGGAACAGCACAGCCATTACCTGTGTCCATCCTGGAGATTACCCAGACGTGAGTCATTCGTGTTGCTGCCTTCCTACATGGACTACTTTTGAACCAGTCATTCGGTTCAATGCTAGAAGCATTCGGAATCCTGGGTTCAACTCTTGTGCCAATAGGTAGTTTGGGGGGATCGACATCATGCAACTTATCGACAGTCTCCTTTCTCAGAGCCTTCTCTCGTACGTGCACACGCTTAACAGGAGTTCTTGGAGGAGGTGGTCCGCGTTGCCAAGCATTCCACTGTGTGCAATGGTATGAACCTTGACCACTTATTGTCGACTCGTTGACATCTATGTTGTCAGCTGATCCTAAGATTAGCCTACCAGGTTCATAGGGTACCAAGCCATCCGGGATGTACGTGTTGTTATTTTCCTCAAATTTCCAAAGAATGTCACTCGCGATACTTGTGTCCATGCGTCTTACTGTGTCGACACCTATTGTACCACCAGCAGCATGAAAGAGATCCACCAGTTTCTCTGATCTTGTGGCTTGGTGTAAGGTCATCCCCAGGCCGACATGCTTTGGAGTCAACTTTTTCCCCTTTGAAAGCGCAAATACAATGTCCTGAGCGATATTTAGTATTCTTTGCTTCGTTGAACTTGCAGAACTTTCTATCTCTCCGTGATCATCAGTATCCAACACATCAGTCCCACCAAACAGTACAGAGAGAAACAGATATAAGCTATCTGGAATAATGGCTTCCACTGCGTCTGTTGTTAGACCCCTCCACACTTTATCGTGACCAGGCATCCGTTCCAAGTCTGCTCGAAGTTGAAGGGCAGAGTGAACAATTTCCTGCAGTTCATTGACTGGTGGCAGCTGTATCGTGGGTGCGTCATCTTCATCACAGTCATCCTTTCGGTCAGAGATATCCGACAGGGCACAGGCAATGACATACTGAGATTTGTCACTGGGATAAAGAAGAAGTTGTGCTTTTCGATTACGTGGTCTTATGAATGAACCTTCGTCACCAATAACATTCTGTAATGCAGTATAGAAGGTCTGTCTTCTGGACAAGAAGCTATCAGGGATATCTTGGTTCTTGGCATTGCATAGTTCTACATATCTCTCCCAAGCAGTTCCCATATCGTACACATTACCAACGGACAGACCCTCCAGTAACATGTCCCCCAGGGCATTCAGGGCTGGATCTGAACACAGAGAATGACGGCCTTTTGTCTTTTTCACCCTCCGCTCAAATTCAACAAAGCATTGCTTGTGGTACTTCCCCTCTGCAGCAATTAAGTCTACAACATTGGCCATCCTAACTGACATGACAACGTCCTCTTTTGACAAGTCGATGATCTGTTGCGAAACTTGCATTGTCATTACACTGTGGAGCTGAGCCTTTCCTGATCGTTGGCAGAATATACAGTGTTCCCATTCAACTGAGGCATGCCCATGCTTACGAGATTCATACGACGAACTTGCAGTTTGTTCATCCATCCTTGCTGTAGTGGTAGTAGATTCATCAGCTGCCTGTTCCTTGCTCCTTCGATCTCGTAGTCGAGACAAGCGATTCTCCGATGCGAAATTTATGTAGCACGTCTTGTGCCACTTCATTACTTCATCAGCCCAGTCCTCATCTGTTATACTCATCAGTCTGTTCAAAATAGCCAAGGATGCCCGATCCTTAAGACGTCTCCTTTCAGCAGCAGCTTGCTGGATCTTTGTTTTCCCGTCAGCAGAAGCCAGACTTAGCTTTTCGTTGCGCCTTACCCCTTCTTGGCAGATAATACAACTGGAATAATAACAGTTGCACTGGTATCTCGCTTCCGTTTCAGTGTGGCAAGTGGAGGGAGTCCATCACCATCCATTTTTGGAACCTGAAAAATAAAAGGAGAAGCATCATTAAAGAATGGTTATGCGAGTGTTATATAATAACACAAAAAGCAACACATTATTGAGAATTTGGCATTTATTTTCGAAGATGTCTTCATACCAAACTCGATGTAATATGAAAGGACAAGACAAAATAAATTTTTTTGAAAATTTGACCTCTTTTGACCTTTGACCCCCCAAATTTGACCTTCAAGGTCAAATCTCATTTTGGCAACCGGGTGTTTCTGAAAGCCTGGACCATACTGATACTTTCTAGCCCGGTTGTCAGCTTTGAACAAAAAATGCCATCAAAAGTTTTTTAAATCATATTTCCTGGGGTTGGCCTGCCGACAATGTCAATCATGCATTGTAATCGCATGCATACGCCCGGGGCGTATAGTTGATTTATTCGAATTTTATTAGAAAATTGAATTTATATTTGATTGAAATATAATTCTACAAATATAATTTGTTTTGAAATATACATTTATTATATATTTAAATATATATTTATTACATATTTAAAGTTGATATTTCATTGAATTTATTACAATTTATTATTATTATTTATTACGAGTCCCATACCCCCAGATTTTGGTCCCCATACCCCCAAGGGGTATGGATACCCCAGGTTAAGAACCCCAGAGCTAGACTGATTTATGGAAAAAGGCCATGTATAAGCTTCGAGGTGCATTTTTGGGTAAAAGTTGGGAACCTCCCATGATGAAGCTAACTCCAAGGGCCTCTCACTCACTCACCGCAGGCAGGTTGGTGGTCTTTCCGTCTTCTACCGACTCCTCTCCGGCCTTGCTCCCCCAGCTCTCTCTGTGCTCTGTCCCCCAAATATTCCTACAGGTCGCACAAGATCTGCCAGCAAGCCTCTGATGGTTAAACTGCCGAAATCTCGGCTCTCTGCTCACCTTCACTCCTTCATTCCTCTTTTCTCCCGCCTCTGGAACAAACTCCCACACTCCCTTCAATCCCACTCCTCCCTCCAGGTCTTTAAAACAGCTGTTCACCACCATCTCCTATCTTCCCCCATCCAAAACCTTGATCTTTTCTACCCCCACTAATTCACCCCAGATCCACCTTGTTTGTAATTCCAACTTCTTTCCTGGTAGTCCTGGCAGTGTCCATATGTTTTATGCCTCTCCCACCCCCTTTCCCATGCCTCCCCCCCAAAGCCCTCTCCCTCCCACAGATCTCTCGATGTCTCCATGTCTCTCGGTTCCTGCTCTAAAATGTTGTGTTGTGTTGTGTTGTGTTGTGTTGTGTTTGTGTCCTTCCCCCTCTCTCCCCATCTTGTCTACCGCTCCCGATGTTATTTGTTCTATGTGTCGGTTTGTCGGTTATGTGTCGGTTTGTCGGTTTGTCTTTCTGTGTGATAAATGTTCGCTCTTTCACGAGCCTCGATCTTTTATACAAAAAAAAAAAAAAAAAAAAAACCTCACTTTTTTACATAATTAGGGTATGCTGAATTCGATTAACCCGGTTCCCAAGCCGAATTTTAAGGGTTTTTTTGAGTTTTGAATAAACTGCTGAAGAACTTGGGCATTGGTGAACTCACAGAGGAGACAATCAAATCTGCAGAAGCGTTTGTCTGCAGAATATATAATGTTCACAGAATAATAATAGCGTAAGGACTCGACTTTGTTATCCCTTTTACGCCGCACCCAGTGACCCGATGCCCACGGCACTAATGGATTTACGATCTACGAACCGCGCTCTTTGTTTATCACGTACAGCCATACTCGAAAAATCTGAATTAGCCGACGTTGGGGCCCAAAAGCATCTGATTAACGGCCGATACGACGCCATCTTTCGACGCCATCGTATTGGCGTCTGCTGGGCGAAGGCGAAGCAAGCCATCCGCTGATTGGACAGTCGAAGGTGACAGCAAGCCGTCCACCGAGTGGACAATCCTGAGCATGCATTTGTGGCGGTGTCGTCGATCGCGGTGTACGCTAACCTCATCAGGTGGGTTTACCATAATTTCTTCCATATACTGTGATTACAACGAAGTGAAACCGATCAGCAGCCCATCAGTATCATATAAAGCAATAAATAACAAGGCTTCAGCTTCTGAAAGCTTAAAACAAAGTGTACTTCGCCGAGTGACGAAAAGTAGGCGTAGGCCTAGGCCCTACCTATCCAGTTGTTGTGTTTCCGTTGTGGCCATGATCTCAACAAATGGCGTAGGCCATGTGGCGTAGGGTAGGTCATGATCAGCCCCCCCTCACCCTCCCTTTCGTTTCACCAACTCCTGCATCTGCCACTGTTCATGATTATCAAAGTAGGCTTTACCCTGTTCACGATGAGGTAGAAATCAGTGAGTTGCATACGAAGAGATAAAAGGATGGCATTGACTTCGAGACGGTACGTGATATTTTCAAAAGTATATCGTAGCGTTGTCATTTAAGTAGATTGCAATAAATACGTTGTTCATATACGCACTCTTCATTCTCATCTTTCTTCCTAACTCTTACTCGGACAAGGAAATCCCCTATGCCATCCACAATGGTACACTCTATCCATACACCACATCCTCCCTTCCGTGGATGTTCCACGGGTTTCGGCTAGTATATAATGTTCACAGAATAACCTCTGTTGATTCAGCATGACATATGTTGTTCTCCAAGACTGGTAAACCAGAAGCAATGTCACCGACAAGTGATGCTCTTCATTTCCATTTGATGCGAGTACACTATCAAGCCATGGTATGGAGAAATGCTCATTGTGCTATACCTGACCTTCCTGCACCTGTGGAAATGGGATGGAAACGTGGTGATTCAGGACTAGAGCCTATTCTGATGTCACTGAGTGCAATCCCAGAAAGTTGCGTCGAGATGATTTGTTGTGCTTACCAGAAGCAATGCAAGACTCGACGCTGCAAATGTCGCTATTCAGAGTTGAGGTGCACATCAATTTGTGCCTGTCAGCAACAGAGTGATGATCAGACCCCTTGTATGAATTTGATGTAGTTTGGCAAAACAACATGTGTGACATTCCTGAATGTTTGTGCTTCATGGTTATGTATACTTAATTTTAGAATAAATGGTTGTATGAAACATTGTCTTATTAAAACCATTTCCCATTTTATAGTGTCCAATACCAATATCAGTTTGAATGTCTTTCAATATGTTGCCAACCATAATATCGACTTGTCGGATTTATGAAAAAAGGCCATGTATAAGCTTCTAGGTGCATTTTGGGGTAAAAGTTGTAAAGTTAAACGAAAAGAGCTGCATGTATATACTATTATACATGATATATAAATGCTTGTTCAAAGAAATTGTCCAAAAATGGCAATTTGGCCGGCATTTTGTTTATGCTAATTGGAAGGTCAAAAACTCAAACTTCGGCTTGGGAACCGGGTCAGTCGAATTCAGCATCCCCTAGTTATGTTAAAAAGTGATGTTCCCAACCTTTACCCCAAAATGCACCGAACATTCACATTTCTCAGAAATCCGTCTAGTCTAATATGTGACCAGGACAAATTGATTCAATTTTGGTGAAAATCCGGATCCGGATATGAGAAAAGTGATGCTTCCCCATTGAGTGATGGGGCCGAAAACGATATAAAGCATGATATTTCAAAAACGTTGTGGACGATTTATGACAAAACTTGGTGGATGAGTTGGTTTGGTGACGAGAACAAGCCGATTCGATTTTGGTTCAGGTCCGAATCCAGATCCGACCTGTCAGTGGGATAGAAAACATAAACTATTCAGCCTGGCGGAGGTATACGCTCTACTGAGTGACGTTATAGCTACAGCTGTGTTTTTATAGAAACCTTCGTTTTATCAAAGAAAATATCAGCTTATGGACAAGGGAGATGAAAGAAAGTAAAAAGGCGAAAAGTGGCACTGAGGCCATATTTGACCACAAGGTGGAGAATAAACGAACAGGGAAAGAAATAGAGAGAGAGAAGGGAGGGGGAGGTAACACGGTAAACTGAACAGAGTGTTGGGTCAGGTAGGGTTAATTATGGTAGAAAAGATCACTAGTATGGATAAGGTATGACAAGATGGGGGTGAAATGCTTGTTTCAAACCTTGGAAAGAAGAATGCGATTGAACATCCTCCAGAAGAGATATTCCACAAGTGAGAGAAAAGTGGAACAACGGAGTGCAGGTGTCCAAGACACTTGGAGTTTTGGACTTGAACCAGGAGTGGTTGAATCCATGAATGTGGATGTCATTGGAGTCGCTGGGGAGGCTTGGAGTGCCGAGAGAGCAGATGGAAATACATGACGATGATGACTTTGACTGCAGGCCGCAATTCTTCCCACCTCGTGGGGTGGGCTGCGGAAAGTTTTTGGCCCGAATCTTTCAGCGATCGGCTGACCCAGCCTGACGTTTGACTAAGTAAGTCTGGGCAGAAGTTTAGAATTCGTTCAGGGTACTCTTACCACGTGAAGGATACCATGGGATACTTAACGTCCACCAACTAATGCTCATAGACTGGAAGCAGATGGGAATAGACCTTAAAAATAGAGGCCTCCACCCTGTCTACGATGTGGGAGGAACTTCGGCTTCATGGCGGTCGATGCCAACAATGCTGAGAGATTTACATTCCATGGAATCCAGGAGAGGCACATGAGATGCTCGAAGATCAGCCAGCTTCACTGCATCATTGGCCCAGGATTGGTCATTTGTGAAGGATATGCTGAGAAGTTCAAGAGACTAAGTCTTCTAGTGGCTAACCAGGGAATTTCATATGTCCACGGGTTTTTTGACGACGGTGCAAGACTGTAAGATTTGTATGCGTGATTGAAGGAAGTGAGAAAGTACGTTTATTGGCGTCTACTGTAGTTGAGAGAAACTGGCGTTGCACCATCCTTGTTAATGGGAGTGATGTTGGCAGACTACCCACCAGAAGGGGACTGCCAAAGGACGACGAGTACATTCGAGAGCGAAGAGCAGCACAGCATGATTTGAGAACTTTTTTTCATGTGAATTTTTATCATGAACATTTTTTCATCTGCAGCATGCAGAGCATGAAACGTTTCGTTTTCAAGAACGAAAAATATATATCGTGCTATATATCGTTTTTGGCCCTATCGCAATGGTGAAGAATCACTTAAAAAAATTATACTAGCTGGATCCGGATCTTTATCAAACTTGAATATATTCTTCCTTGTCACACACACAACCTATCCAACAAGTTTCGTCCAAATCCATCGACACCTTTTTGAGATATCCCGCTATGTATAGTTTTTGGCCCGATCTCCCAATGGTGAAGAATCACTTAAGAAGTTAAATAATTCTCATGTCAGAATCCATATACAGATATTCACCAAAATCGAATATATTTGTCCTTGTCAGACACCCAACCTGTCCACCAAGTTTCGTCCAAATACGTCCACAACTTTTTTTTAGATATCGTGCTATGTATCGTTTTTGGCCCCTATCTCCCAATGGTATAGAATCACTTAAAAAATTAAATAATTCTCATATCCCAATCCATAATCAGATCATCACCAAAATCGAATCGAATCATCCTGTGAGACACCCAACTGGTCCACCAAGTTTCGTCCAAATCTTTCCACAACTTTTTGAGATATCCTGCTATGTATCGTTTTTGGCCCTATCTCCCAATGGTGAAGAATCACTTAAAACATTATACTAGCCGGATCCGAATCCGGATCTTCACCAAAATGTAATCATTTCGCCCTTCTCACATACACTACCTCTCTGCCAAATTTCGTATGAATCCATCCATAACTTTTTGAGATATCCTGTTCACAGACAGACAGACAGACAGGAGTGAAAACATAACCTCCATCCACCTTTGGTGGCGGAGGTAGTAACGGATATAATAGGTATACTATAAACAGGTACACTATAACGAACTATACTATCATAAGGATAATATAAACGCAGGTACGACTAGAGAGTTTGCAGGTAACACCTGACCCCACGCAGTCTTGAGAAACAAGGACATGGGCGGAAAATTTGATTGGTCGAGATGATACAAAATGCCGTAATATTTTGCTCAAGTACTATTAAACGAAACGTTCTTGAAAGTGCTAAAAAGGTGATTTGCGTTCTCGTGTTCAAGTATATAATTGGATTGAAATAAAATAAGATTTTAAAGTTTGCAGAAAAAATTTTTATGGGGAAGTTTACCGCCGTTGATGCAGCGTCGTTTACACCACATTATTCAACACCTGGTGTTGGCCAAGCCTGGTGTTGGCTCAGCGATTCGGGTGCTGGCTTGGGATCCTAGGATCCTGGATTCGAATCCCAGTCGATCGCTGAATTAACACCAGGAGGGTTGACTCAGCCTGTCATCCTTCCGAGGTCGGCAAATTGAGTATCAGTTCACTGATAATTCCCTGTGTGTCGCAAGAGGCGACTAACAGGGTTGGTGGCAGGAAGGGCATCCGGTCATAAAACATTGCTTCAAAAAGGGGACCAAGGTGCCCCAAAAAAGGCCAACTCTCTGCGGGGAAAAATAGCCTCGAAAGGTGGTTCTTCTTTTTTTCTATTCAACACGTACATTAGTTATTCATGCCTGTAGTTTGTGTTATTTATGACATCCTTAAAAACAGTGAGTTTCTTGTTTGCAATGATTTTCAATTTTGTTTGACTGCCAGACAGACAGACAGACAAAGTAAAAAAAAAAAAAAAATCTCACCTGTGTCCGAAGGAAGCGGTTCATCTTGGAATTTTTCATACTAGGACGTGCCCGTACGTGGGTGGCCGTTCCTTGCCAAAAAAAAAAAAAAAAATGTCTTCACCCATGCATGCATGGGCGTGCCCATGGGCCCATGGGCGTGCCCGTAAGTGCGTGATGTGACCGTACAATGAATGTATCGTCCCGACGCCGCAGCTCGGATGGCGCTGCAGTTAATCGGGCCTGTATCGGCAGAGTTATTATAAACGTGTACTACAATCGATCGTACCTTACAGCGTCTGCTCGCCACGTTCAGCATCAGTACGTCGTCACTATGACTATCCGTAAGTCCGGAAGTGACGTCCTCATTTGACTGTCCGGAAGGTCGCATATCGCAGTTACGATGAATCGCAAATTAGTTTTAATTAGTTTTAAAACATAGTTTAACGCCAACATAGTTTGCCAACGTGAAATAAATGAATACGCTCTCAAATGTGCCGTCCGAGGCAGAGTCTGTTCGGCACACGTGATAGCTCGCTGCTCTCTGATTGGTTGAATCGTTTTTTGGACATAGCTCGGTAACTACTTCTCCGATTAATATGAAACCTTGAAAAGGCACATCCTCAGGTCCCCAGCAATATACCTGGCAAGTTTAAAGTATATCGGACCCGTGGTTGTCGAGAAACAGCGGTCACAGACACACAGACATACACACAGACAAACACACACACACACAGAGATTACTGGAATTATAGATAGATGAAATCGGCAAAGCCTAAAAACGATCGAACCCCTTTAGAATTACCATTCACTACCTTTTAAAATTAGCAATTACCCTTTATAACCCATTTGAATTCCCCTTTAGAACTCTGGAATTAAACACGATGGGTTAGAAAGGTTCTTCTTCTTCATTTTGATGGACGGACGGAAAGACATAGCCAAATATTTTAGCGGCTTCACCGCTTTAAAATGATCTCACTCCTCTCCGCGCGTGTGCGATAGTGGCGAATGTTGAGTCAAAGTGCTGATAAACGACATGTTCATTTTCAAATTAATGTTCAACTGTCTGATTGTGATCAAAATATCTCAAAACGTTGTGGACGGATTCGGACGAAATTTGGCAGAGATGTAGCGTATGTGACAAAGGACTAAATGATGAGATTTTGGTCAAGATCCGGATTCGGATCCGGCTACTAGAATTTTAAAGTGATTCTTTACCATTGGGAGATATGGCCAAAACGATACATAGCAGGATATCTTAAAAAGTTGTGGATGGATTTGGACGAAACTTGGTGGACAGGTTGGGTGTCTGACAAGGACAAATAGAATCGATTTTGGTGAAGATCTGAATATGGATTCGGATATGGGAATTATTTAATTTTTAAGTGATTCTTCACCATTGGGAGATAGGGCCAAAAACGATACATAGCAGGATATCTCAAAAAGTTATTGATGGATTTGGATGAAATTTGTTGGACAGGTTGTGTGTATGACGAAAAATCGATTCAATTTTGGTGAAGATCTGGATCCAGATCCAGCTGATAGAATTTTAAAGTGATCCTTCACCATTGAGTGATATGGCCAACCAGTTGGAGGTGTGCTCTCGACTGAGTGCCGTTCTAGTTTTACACCTGCACTTGAGACAACAATCATAAGTACAGTCCAGGAGAGCATCCGTTATTCGCATCGATTCCAAGAGGCGTTTACTTTCTTACAGAACGTAAAAACACATCGAGTAAGGATGTGTAGCTGTCTCGAAGTGGGGAGGAAGAAGGAGGCTGGGCCAAAGCTTTAGTCGAACGCATCCCCTCATGTGCCCCCCTTTTCCCGCCACTTCAAGCGCGTCTCCCGCTGTGCTGACATCACCCTGGTGAGTGCGTTTGAGTGCTGTGCGCTCTGTTGAGTCTACCTTGCTTTAGACGAACCTGTACATCGTCTGAAATGCCGTGCGATTCGTACTCGACGATGTCCGTGCAATATTCTCTGTCTGATGCGATCGACTGTGGAGACTTGCGTCAAATTTTCAATAAAAACCTCGCAGCTGTTCATTTTGGTTTTTAACAACTCGAACGTTTTTATTGAAAATCCAATGACGTGTTTTTCCTGCATCTTTTTTTCACTGTCACATCGAGGATGCTTTTCCCCCAATTTTATACCTTTGCGATATTCATTCGATGTCTTGTTTAAGTTTCAATTGGTCCCATGCATCGTCGTAATAGTTCGCAAAGTTTAAAGTTCGACCGACGTTTGAAGTACACGTTACCTGGCAGTACCTGTTGGCCTGGAAAGTTGATGGTCGTTGAAATGAGCCAGATTCACATGATGAGAAAGTCCCACTGATGATCGTCATGTCCTCCGTGGGCCATCTCACTCCAGTGATAATTACCCTGCGCTCATGAAACGAAAAGCGGGGTTAGGCATTCGGGTGCGTCCGTACGTGTGGCGTACGTGTGTCTACATTTTTAAAATTCATTTTCTCGGCAACCGTTGGTCCGATTGACACGAAATTTTACCGTAGGAGCGCCTCTTTTTATTCATGATTGTGACGTCATAGGTCATGTGGTACAGGCGCAATATTGGGAAAATCGAAAAACGTTGCACCTCTATGTCCGAAACCGGTCCATGGAAAAAATCGAAACATGGTGCGTTGTCCATTATTCCCTTCGGGGAATAAGATATGTTAATGATGACGTCATCGGTTCTTTAATTATGACGTCATAATTCGGCATGTACAACGCTTGATCCAATCAGTATGATTTTTTTTCTCTGCAATTGGTGGTCCGATTGACACGAAATTTTCACCATGGGAGTGCCTCCACCCAGTGATAATTAGGACGTCATAGGTCACGTGGTTACGGGCGCCATCTTGGAAAAACGTCAAACCTCAATATCTCTGAAACCGCTCCATGGAAAAAATTGAAACGTGGCTTGCTCGTTGTAAAGAACTCCGCATGGGGAATGTGTTCTAACACTGACGTCATTGGTGCCTAAATTATGACGTTGTGGCGGACACGAAAGCTCACTGGCGTGATGGCATCATTCTGCGCACCAAGTGGGTGGCGGCCACGCCCGAGGGGTAGGCGTGGCCTCGGGATATACACCGGGCGTGCAGCCCGGAGCGCTCCAGTGCTACCGTGGAGCTCTTGCAATAAAGACTCTTTTAACTTACCGCGTTGTCCGCTTCCTCCTTGCTAAACGAGTAGCGCACGTAGCACCGCGCTTCAACGTCATAGTTTGACAGGGACAACGCTTGGTCTGATCAGTTTGAAATTTATTTGGCGTGATCTACACAACAATTATATTAGAGAATGTAAATTTATGATGTCATCGCCCACGTGGTCTGGCAGCCATATTGGATCAAAGATAAAAACCCTTCAAAAACAGAAGCGTTGGCTTGCACCAAGTTGACTGCGCAGGGTAAGTATTCTATGAATACCATCTAGTTAGAACTGTGCAGGGTGAAACAGAAAATACTAAATAGTTATAATACAGTACTCCGTTTGTGAACTTTGTTACATTTGTAGCGGCTACCACTGGGTATACACAATCGCCTTGCACCTACCGAGGACGCGGAGCGATCACCATGCCGGGCTCGCCCAGGACGCCCGGGCATGCCCGCTCCCGACTTGCCAGGCCTCGTCCGGGGCGCGCCCGGGCATGCCCGCTCTCGACTTGCCAGGCCTCGTCCGGGGCGCGCCCGGGCATGCCCGCTCTCGACTTGCCAGACCTCGTCCAGGACGCCCGGGCGCGCCCCCTCTCGCCTTTCCCGGGCAAACGCTCCGGGATAATGTGTATATATATTGCTGCCCGATAAACGGGCTTTTCAGAGTACCCGAGTTGATTTGACACAATAAAGAAACTCGGACGAATTCCAGCTTTTTGTCGCGTCCATTCTTTCGATTTACGTTGGAGCATAGCTCCTACACATTCAAATTAGCTTTTTTTTATTGAAAAGTTTTTCTATTATTTGTGTTTAAAAGAAAAGTTGTTTTATTACTTTCTACACAATATTAAGGCTGTGTTGTGTCATTATGACGTCAAATAAAAAAGTTGCAAAATAATAAAAAAGATCTCGTTATTTTTGTTTTACCCTGTCTAAGGAAAATTATATCTACACGAGCATCGGCACTCCTGGTCCACCTTCAGTGGGTAATTTAAAATGGCGATGTTTCTACAAACTGATACTTTCTTCTGGAACACACTGCACACTTGGAAAAAAAATTGGGTTATACTGTATCCATACTTGGACTTGCTGGACCATACAGTAACTTTTTGGTGCTATAAAATCCGATAGAAATTGAATTTTCCACAAAGCGATGCTTTCTAACGCTGGAGGTTTTGTGATATAAAATGCAAAAAATGTTCACATGTTGATCTTTATTTTTCTGGGACACACTGGACGACGCCTGAAAAAATTTTGGGACGTACAATAACCATATTTTGCCTTGCTGGACGACACTGCAAAGTTTTTGTGATGCAAAATGCCAAGTGATCAAGTTTGAAGTTTCCGTTATTAGCAGGAATGGAAATGTTGGAACCCATCTGTGGATCGGTCCCATCGGCCGATGGGTCTGACCCATCTGTGGATGCACGAGAAATGACAATGCAGACCCATCGGCCGATGGGACCGATCCACAGATGGGTTCCAACAGAAACACCAATGTAAAGTCAGTTAATAGGGCGTTGGGCCATCACGTGCGGCCTCTATGTGCTGTGGTCTGGAGTCCACCAAAGTCTGAAATTCTGCAGGAGGGATGCGGCACCATTCTTCCATGAGAAAGTCAATCATCTCACACCTGTTTGATGGAGTTGGAAAACGCTGCCTCAGGTGTCGTTCCAGAATATCCCATCATTGCTCGATTTGGTTCAGATCTTGTGACTGAGAAGGCCATGGCATATGGATAAGATCAGTGTCCTGCTCATCAAACTATTGGGCGACCACACATGCTCTGTGGATGGGGGTTTTGGGGCTCTCCTCTTGCACCCATGCTAGCCATAATGATAAGCAACCAGCCTGTGCAGCATTTTTATACATGACGCTAAGCATGCTGGGATGTTATTTCGCAAAGGTGGGCGGTCCGCTTCGAAAGTCCGCTTATCCGCTTATCCGCTGCAGCGGACTAACGTTTTCGAAGCGGATAAGCGGATCGGAACAACCCCCGGAAACCGAAGCGGATAAGCGTAAGCGGACTACCGAAAAATTAAAGCGCATCGCGATTCGCCAAATCAGCTGTTAGCCTGAGCCGTTACTCTAGAATTGTGAATATTTATTTAAGTGAATAATAAGTGAAACCCTAACAACTCGGCTCTCGCCCAATCTCTTCCCGCTCGAGTTCCGTGATGCTTGGGTAACTCTATTTCTCAGGCAGAACACGCCGCTCCCGAGCTCTGCCTCGGTCGAGCGCGTGTTCAGCTACGGGTCGGACATCCTCAGGCCTAAGAGGTCGGCCCTGGCTGCACCGAACTTCGAGGCCCTCGTCTTCATGAAGGGCAACCTCCAAATCCTCAAGAAGGCCCACGAGGTGGAGGAGGAAGACGAGGACTAGTCAACAGACTGCTAGTCTGTTGACTAGTAGACTCTCTTGTCAAAGAAAGGATGGGCAAATTGATTTTTCTTTAATGTAACTTGCATATATTAAAATTATATTTAAATTAACTGTAGAGTAGAGTAGAGTCGAGTGGAAAACTTTATTTCAATAAATTTTGAATAAATTTTATTTAAATAAAAATGTATATTTTTGATCTTAAAAGCTTTGTTTGTCTTTGTAGTAGTTAGAAATGGCTATTTAGGCTTAAAAAGCATTAAATTCCCTTTAGAAACGTCAAAAATCGCTTTAAAAACGTCGAAGCGCTTTTAAAAAATCGAATCGAAGCGGATAAGCGGATAAGCGGATAAGCGGTAAGCGGACTAAGATTTTCGGCCACTGAAGCGGATAAGCGAATCGGACTACACGGGCTGGCGGAGCGGATAAGCGGTAAGCGGACTTAAAATTTTCCGAATCGCGCCCACCTCTGGTTATTTGCTTTATTAACACATGGGCCACTGATTGGTGTCCCTCATTTACCCAGGTGTTTCCATTTCCAGTACCTGTTGTATATAGTTCCATGGAAAAGGAGGGGGGGGGGGATGGCCCAACCGTGGTAAGTGTAACATGGTCCGTGTGTTTCAAGTAGTGCTTAGATTGCTGTGTAACAGGAACCTGTCAGGTTAAGGTGTTTGGTGTACATGACGCTGAGGAGGCAACGTATGCAATTTATATTCAGGTTAGACCTTTGTGTGCATGAACTCCTCATGTGGTAGGCAGAACTAGTAGGTGAGAACTTCTCATGAGAGAGACACACTTCTGTCTGGCCACTGTGTGTCAGCCATGGTGGCATAATGTGCTGTGGAGACGGAAGTACAATCCTGCAATTATTTTTGTAGAATGGCCAGAGCAAAGGACTCCGCCCAGGAGGAGGACAACAAGAGAGACCTTGATTGAGGAAGGAGGGAACAGGAGAGTCCAGGAGACGAAGAAGAAGAGGCCTGAGTGTTTAGATTGGAAATCACAAAAGCTTTGTGTGGAAGACAAGCAAAACTGGTCATGGAGTTTTGGAGGGGACTAATTGTGGCTTTGTCTCTTGGGATTGGCCCAAGCTGTGATCACCCTGTGTTGGTGGAGCATGGAGGAAGAGGACGGAGAGCAGACCAGGGGGCAATCGCATAAAGGACAACAGAGTCCATGAGGCCTGGTTGAGCAGGTGGATCGTCGCTGGCATTCTATACCAAACACCATCTTCATCGTGCTCATCTTAGCTCTTGAGACATATTCGTCTCACACATGGTTCCAAAAGCGTTCTGTTTTGAGCCTGGCGTTCACCATGCGCATCAGAAAAAGGGAAGTCTTGCCAACAATTATTGATTGGTTGTATAAGTGTGATCTGTGGCGAGTTGCTCGGGTCGCTCGCTCGAGTCGGATAGAAATTGTTGTATTTCCAATCATTGTACATAAGTTTGAATATTCCCATTTACCTCTTTGTGTTCATTTGACTCGCTTGGTTCATGCCATTTTTAGCCGCGTCGCAGACGCTGCTCATAGAGTGCCCTCTGCTGCTGTTGTTGTTGTTCTTCTTCTTCTTCTTCTTCTTCTTGTTTATAGCGTCTTGTTATCCTCTTCCCTGTTTACTTTAAATAAAAAAATTAACCCTTTAAAAGGTAAGAAAACCTGTTTCATCTGTCTGTTTGCTTTCCCTGTGCATGTACCGCCATTATTTCGACCCAATTGAATGCTCTTTGGAGAACAGTGAAGTTAGAATCAATTAGTTGAATGCACTGCAATAAAATATCATTCGGTCCATCTACCGAGTCTAACTCGGCACTGAGGTTACTGTTTTACCGGGAGCTTCAGACATGACAATATGTATGTATGCATTAGATTAGACAAACAAACTTGACAGGAGGACTAAGGGTCACACAATGAATGTTGTAGCGCATTCATTTGCCCCCCCTCCCCAAAAGGGGTTTCCCCACCATTGCCTCCAATGGGGTTGCGTGTTGAGGTGTATATCCATGTTAAATTAGCTTTATAGTGGCGTTTTCCAAGGTCGCTTCTAATAACAAACAAATTATAATAGCATAATATTAATGTTATTACAAAACAATATTAATACTAATAATGTCCTTCCTCCCCAAGGGGTTTTTCCTCCTTGAATAAATGCGGTGTCATCGTTTATAAATACCTTATCATGGCGTTTTCGTGTGAGCAATGAGCCAATGGCCTCTACCAGAAGTAAAAATATTATAAACCACAAACACATTTCATTACCTATATAAAAGTCGCTAATGTTGTTCATACCACTAAACAAAGAAATTTGGAAGAATTCAGCCTGGACATCACTCGATGCTTATCACGTCGCCGAACGCACATGATCATAGATCTACTGTAGTCTATATACCCCACAATAATTAATAACACAATCCCTTCTGCCGCTAACGCGGAGTTCTTCCAAGGCGTTTTTTGTGGTGTTTTCCAAAGCCGCTTCTCATAACAAAAGTAACAACAAAGAGCAATCAGAGATTGCAGACCCTTGACGGAACGTGTTTTTATTGGTTTTTAAGGCTTTTGTGGTGGTGGCCAAACCACGTGACCAATGAGGTCATCATTATTTTTGTTTTCCCTCCACCAATTTATCTCTAGATGACGCTCAACAAATTTCATCTTGATCAGATGAAGATTTGTACTTGTCGAATTATGACATCATAATGGAGTTACCTATGACATCACCGATAACATTTTATTCGCCATGGAGTTCTTTACAATGAGCCATGTCGCAATTTTTTTTTGCGGCGCTTTCAGAGATATTGAGGTGCAAATTTTTCGGGTTTTCCAAGATGGCGCCCGCATCACGTGACCTATGACGTCATAATTATCATAAAAAATTCTACAGGAGGAGGTGCACCGATGGTGAAAATTTCCTGTCAATCGGACCAACGGTTGCAGAGAAAACCATATTTATTCTGCACGGACAAGCAAACACAGACAAACAAAGACAGATGAAAAATCACTCAGAAAGCGACATTTGACAGAGAACAAAGTAGAATGAATGGCACTCGGTTGAGCATCCTTTTGACCTTAAAAATAATTTACGGTTTAATTCAGTGACCTGATATGCAAAAATCGTCTTCAAAGTTTGAGTTAATCAGATGAAAATTGACAATTTTAGAAATCTGGCCTATGTTGACCTTTTGGCCTATGTTGACCTCAAAAATAGTTGGTGGTTGAATTCAGTAAGCTGATATGCAAATCCTATTCAGATTTCGAGTCAATTGGATGAAAATTGAGTATTTTTGGAAATTCAAAAAAAAGTGGTTGCCTTGAGACTTATGTTGACCTTTTGGCCTCTGTTGATCTCAAACATAGTTGGTGGTTGAATTCAGTTCGCTGATATGAAAATCCTATTCAAATTTCAAGTCAATTGAATGAAAATTGAGGATTTTAGAAATTTGCAATGGTTATTGACCTTTGGCCTATGTTTACCTTTTGGCCTATGCTGATCTCAAACATAGTTGGTGGTTGAATTCAGTTAGCTGATGTGAAAATCATATTCAAATTTCAATTCAATCGGATAAAAATTGAGGATTTTAGAAATCGGAAAAGTGGTTGACCTTTGGCCTATGTTGACCTTTTGGCTTTTGCTGATCTCAAAAATAGTTTGTGGTTGAATTCAGATAGCCAATATGTAACTCCTATTCAAATTTCAAGTCAATCGGATGAAAATTGAGGATTTTAGAAATTTGAAAAAAGGTGGTTGACCTTTGGCCCATGTTGACCTGACCTATTGACCTCGAATATATACCATTTTGTTGGACCACAAATTCTACCGTTTGGTGCAGTTTTGTGAAGATCGGTTTAAAATTGTGACCTGTAGGCAAGTATAAGTGAGCGGACAGACAAACAAATACACATACAAACAAACAGGAGTGATCAATATACCTGTCAAATTTTTTTTTCTTTTTTGTTGCCAAGTAACAGACTCAAATGCAATACCCTCTCCTCTGTGGAGGGCAATAAGACAAGATAATGGCATAATATTAATGATATCTTTTCCATGACCTGATCTAACATGTTATAATGCCATGCATGTTCTGATCTACCATGTTATAATGCCATGCATGTTCTGATCTACCATGTTATAATGCCATGCATGTTCTGATCTACCATGTTATAATGCCATGCATGTTCTGATCTACCATGTTATAATGCCATGCATGTTCTGATCTAACATGCTATAATGCCATGCATGAATGAATGAATGAATGATCGTTTTAAGGCCATTTTCCCAGCTATGGCAGGGGTTAGCCTTGCGGGCCCCATGTCAATCATGGTTCCCTGTTTGAGGCAATGTTTTTATGGCCGGATGCTCTTCCTGACGCCAACCCTTGGTCACGCTCTTACGATGCGCAGGGATACGGTGTACCTATTCTAAACCGGGGTACACACTGGGATCATTCATCCCAGCAAGCTGGTACTCAATTTGCCGACCTCGGAAGGATGATAGGCTGAGTCAACCCCCCTGGTGTTAATTCAGCAATCGACCGGGATTCGAACCCAGGATCCTAGGATCCCTGGCCGGCACCCTAACCGCTAAGCCAACACCAGGTTGCATGTTCTGATCATGCCATGCCATGCCATGCATGTTCTGATCTTACATGTTATAATAATAAATATCATGCACAGTCTGATCCTTTCAATGACCTAATCTAACATAAGTAATAGTAATAATAATTGGCAATAATAATAATAATAAGGATAATAACATGACTCCCCCTGCCGCCCCATAGTGAGCGGGTGTACTAGTAAAGCAAGTTAATCATAATTAATTGGTACTTGTGAAAGAAGAGCTTGCTCCCTTTCAGTTATTACGTATAAAATGGGGGGAGGAGGGGGGGCGGTATTTCTTCTTGATTGAATCCTGTCATGTTGAATGTTAAATGTGACTTTGATGTCCTATCTCTTTAAAACTGGACTATTTTCCTTAAAATGCGAATAACGGATTTTTCTTAGATCAGTGTTTTGCACCAATTGCCAAAGAAAGGGCAGATCCATTTGGGTTTAAAAAAATATTCCTATGAAGCTTTTTTGGGGCTCAAACTTATTCAAGTGGAAATATAGCGGATTAAGAAAAATCCAAACCAGTGTTTGGCAAAGATCCGGGTCAAGCTAGGAACCTGAAACTATTTTCAAATTATCCCATCTTGTTCAACTGCATGAACGGTCACAGTTTTCTCTCCATATTTGTGTGTTTTCAAATTATCTTAAACATGAGCCAATCTTGATTCTTCATTTCATGTCAAGAATATGAGTTTACTCTGTAGTAAAGCCCAATAGGATTATGAAACGCTTTCCCATAATTGTATTGATTTGGGGAGGGAAATTCACCTCTTCTTTTGCTGCAAACCATTTTTATTTGATCCAGATTTTGTTTTCCAATAGCACATGGAGCTCTTGCAACCTTGTTCGTCTTGATTGCAACACCCAAATTTGGCACAAGAGTCCAGCATCCAGGTTTTCATACTTAACATAATAGTGTTAGAATAATTTCACAAAGTTGAACAAGAAAGAGCAATCAGAGATGGCAGACCCTCGCCAGGAATTGTTTTATGTGGTGTACTTTGTGTGTCAAATAAATGGAAGGATCTACTAAATGAAAGGCCATTCATTGCAAATGAAAGGTCTAATTGATCTAGATGTAAATGTTTAAAGGTCAAAGGTCTGAAAAGTTGTAATGGTGTGAAGGTCAAACGGTCTGAAGGTCGAAAGATGTAAATGTCGAAAGCTCTGAATTGGTCAAAATGGTCTAAAGTGTCTTAAAAGGTAGAAGGGGTCTAAATCATGTAATTTAAGGTCTAAATGGTCAGAATTGTCTGAAGGGGTCTAAATGGTCTTGAAACATCTGAAAGGGGTCTGAAGTTCAAAGACTCTACACGGTATTAAAATATCTGAAAGGTGTGAAGGTCTAAAGGGTATAAAGGCATTTAAGGGGTCTTGATGGTCTTCAGGTGTGAAGGTCTAAAGGGTAGAAAGGCGTCTCCAGGGTGTGGAGGGTCTAAAGGAACTTAGGGGTATTAATGGGTCTTAGGGGTCTGAAGGGTGTTAATGGTTTTATGGGTCTTATGGAATTTAGGGGTCTTCAGGGTCTTAAATGGTAGTGTTATAAAGGTTCTAAGGGGTCTTAATGGTTTTAGGGTTCCAAATTGTCTTAAGGGATTTAGGGGTCTTATTCTTAAAAGGTCTTGGGGGACTTGTGGGTTTCAAAGAGTCTTCTGGTTGTAATGGGTCTGAAGGGTCTTTAGGGTATTAAGGGTCTTATGTGTCTTAAAGGGGTTTATGTGTCCTTGGGGTCTTAAAGGTCTCAAGGCATCTAAAGGTATATAGGCATCTAATGTAATTATTACTACACATACTCGTGTTCTGTGTGGACAAACAGACAAACAAACCCAAATGCAATTCATCAGTCAAATATACCTGAATTATTTCTGGAGAATAAAAATAAAGCTTGCACTTCTTCCTTGAGTTCAGCTTTGAAACACTTCAGTTTGTTTCTGAAACACATCCGGCAACTTCCCGATCTCATCCTGAGAGTTCTTCCACCAGACGATGGTATCCTTGAGGTTTACAAGATTCGTGTAACAATGCAAGTTACAAGGGGAATTCAATAAAAAAATCAATATGACGTGTTGCACTCTAGGAGAATGGTGTTATCTTCTCGTTTTCCCATTATGTTAACTTCAGGTAGTGTGGTGAACCACATGAATCTCACTGGATTCCTCTTGTCAAGGGTTTATGATGCATCAATACGCTAAGTCGCAGATGCGCCCGCTTCTGTACTCTCTGCCTTCTTCAAATTGTGCTTCTGCTTTCGCTACTTCCAGTCTGCCTGGAAGACGGAAAACATGGATACCATTCTTTTTTCTTTTTTTTTCTTTTTTTTTTGTATACTGAATCGAGGCTCGTGAAAGAGCTAACATTTATTTCACAAACAAATCAACCAGACAAACAAAATATACAAAAAGAGGGAGCGGAAGACAAGATGGGGAGAGAAGGGGAAGCACACAACCACAACATTTTCACAAGAAAAGTACAAAAACGGATCCTATCATTTACAGAACAGACATTTACCTTCAATTAATAAGTAGTCGTGGAATCCATCATTGCTACTGATGTCGTCTTCCTCTTTTCAAACAGCTCTTTGCTTTTCAAACAGAAGGAAACTTCTTTCCTGGAAGTCCTAGTTGTGTCCATGTGTTTTTATACCTCTCCCATCGCAAAACCTTCCCACGCCTCCTCCCCCCAAGCCCTCTACCTCCCACAGATCTCACAATGTCCCTGCTCTCAAATGTTGTACTTGTGTACTTCCCCCTCTCTCCCCATCTTGTCTCCCACTCCCTTTATTTCGTCTTATGTGTCCATTTGGTGTTTATTGTCATTAATGTTAGCTCTTACACGAGCCTCGATCTTGTATATAAAAAAAAAGAAGCTCTATCTCTGACCATCAGTTTGGAATCTGGGCTGATCACTCAACTCTGGACATGCTGGTGCTCCTCTCATCAATGGTTGAAGATCCTAAATCTCAAACAAGAGGTCGGGGTTGGCTCCCTCGACATGTGCTAGGCATTCAACGCAGTCTGGCAACGTGCGCTGCTGGCAAAGCTTGTTGCCTGTATTTTTTTTTGACTTCCTCCACTCCTGCAGTTAATGTGTTGCTATCAATGGAATTCTCTCTCAGGCAGTCTTGGTCCCATTCTTATACATCATCCACATTAATGACCTTTCTGATGCTCTGGACTCCCTCTCTTCCTATTTGCAGACGACTCCACATTGTTGAAAAGTAGCCCACCACATCGACAGGCAGAGATATAACAGCTGCATCACTCTCTGCCGATCTGGAATTGATTAGATGCTGGTCTGATAAATGGAACATTGTTTTTCAATCCTGACAAATCTCAATCTCATCCTGTCACTCCAGAAGGATCATCAAAATAAGCCACCTATCTACTTTAATGGTCAGCTTCTGGAAGATGTTCGGTCTTTTGAACCTCTCGGCCTCTCCATCAGCCATGGCCTCTCCTGGGCTGACCAAATTACAAAGCTCGTCTCCAAAGCCAGCTGTAGACTGGGCACCCTTCATCCTCCAGGGACGTTATAAAAATGTATGAGAACATATTCACAGCCTTTGAAGGCTTTTCCATAGCTCATGGAGAACTGTCATCACCTATTGGCTGAGGCCACAGAATCGCATCTCTCCACTGACTTCTGTGGAATTGAATGTTCAATATTATTTGAGTCTCCCGCAGTGAGGCCGAACCACAATGTCTGTTCGCAGACACATTGGTGACGTCTTCTTCTTCTTCTTCTTCTTTTTACGACTCTCCTCCATTCTAGCTCCCTCTGTTCTCTCAGCCCTCCGACCATCCCCAACACGCACACATTTTTCCAGTAACTCCTTCCTGTTTCAACTTCTAAAACCCAGTTTTTTTCTTCTGAACATCCACTCTTTTTTTTTTTTTTTTCCTTTTTTTTCTCCTGTTTGTGGAAATGCCTAAAATGTTTCTCCTATAGATAGTTCAATTGTACTCTGTTATTCATCTTATGTCGTTGCTCATCATTACCGACGATTTTTCTACCCTCATTAACCCTACCTAACTCAACATTGTTCTGGGTAACCAGATTTCTTCCCTCCTGCTTCTCTTTGCTTTTGTTTTAAGTTTATCCCCCTGTTCTATCCAGCTGTGCTCCCACTCCCCCACTCTCATGACTTTGCCTTTTTCCCCTCTGGTTCCTTGATTTTGTATACAAAAATGTAATCCTTAAACGACATGAAAACATTTGGCTTTTATTTCTTCATCAGTATCCTCAATGACCATAAGTTATAATAAACTCTATAATCTCCTGCCATATTATTTGTCCCCGACCGGTTTCACTGGAGGGTACTATAGGTTTGCTCTCCGTCTGTCCGTCCACTCCACCTGTGGTTTTCCAGACTTTCTGCCCTTACCATTTAACAATTTCAACGGAAACTTGCTACATTAGTCCAGCGGATAGGTGCTAAAAAATGAACAAATTGTGCACTTTATGATAAAAGCATGAAACTTGGCAGACTCATACTAGACATCATGGGGATCATTTTAAAGATTGGAGGCATTCTGTATCTGTCCTGTGTCCACCGTAGCGGCCATTTTCCAAAATGGCTGCCATCGAGGAGATTTTGCCGATAAGTGAATGACAAAAATACCTCTATTAACATAAAATATATATGTTCATGCTATATATAGTAACTTACTCAAACACAAGAATTATAAATATGCCCTAAGAATATATATTTAATGGATATATGGACCAATATAGGTATTTTGATGGTGAAAATATTAAAGAAAATGAACAAATTCCTTAATATCACTTTTTTTTTTTTTTAAAGATAAGGATCATATTATATTATTAGTTATAAGTTTCGAAGTAGAAATTGTTAGTAGTCATTATTAGATATAAGTTGTTATATTTGTTATTAATCATTATATGTTATAAGTAAAACATGTTTTAAATAATTAAGTAGATTAATTAAGGTGTTTTTTTTGCAGATCAGATCCAGAATTCTTGCAATATTTAAGAAATAAAATTTTCTATAATTTATTGAATTGGTGTGGTTGTGTTTCTAATAATCATTGCTTCTGTCTGTTTCAGATTGTTGTGAGTGTTAATCTAATCTACTGCTCATCATCATGAAGAAAGTCTTCAAACTAGTTCAAGCTGGCAGTGATATCACCATGTCTGTGAATGAGGACGATACACCGATGGACTGGAATAAGTGTCTCATCTGCCAGGAAAGCACCAGTGAGAAACTCACGTGCCCAGCAGACTTTGCAGAAAGGTTCCAAGGAGCTGGGTATACGTCTATTGTTCAAACTTTATCAGCATTCAACGAACTCGGTTGCTTGCCACCAAAGCTTAAGTTGACTCGAATGGACGATGGTAATGGACTGGAGAAAATTTTTCAAATAGGAAAGCAAAATTTCATAAAACATGCAGACTTAAATTCAACCAAAATGAACTCAAACGTGCAGCTAAGCGGAAGATATGTGTAACGGACAAGAGTTCCTCTTCTGGTGAAAAGGAAAAATTCAAACGTCAAAAGGTCTCCAGGACTGGTGATGCTGTTCGTATTTATAAGTATCTCCGGTCTTATAAGTAGCTCCATGAAATTTGGCTAGTTTTTGTATTGCATTACTTGTTTTGTAAAACTAAATATTTTGACAGTTGTGTAACCCCCAATTACTATATATTTTCAGGAACACAAGTGGCATTCCTCAAGAATGTGAAGTCTCTGATTTTAACAATGAAAACTATGGGCAACCCCTTCCGTGACACCAGTGGAGATCTCTTGGTCCTCGACACGCGAGAGGTGGTTGATTCATCTGTTGTTGATTCTGTTCGCAAAATGAAACTACTTGGTGAAAATCAACACAACGAGTTCTTTAAGAGTCGGCTGGTGGAGCGCATAACTGCACTCAATGATAGAATAACAAAGAACAATTTGCCTTTGTTCAGATGGCGTCCTGAGAAAGAAAAGTCTCGCACCCAGGAGCAGCTGCTGTCCATGAAACGTGACCGCAATTTGTTTTCAACATTGTACATTGCCAGTCAAATACGTGGAGCTGACCTGGAAGATTTTTTCCAGCATGAAAATCAGTCATTTCCACCTTCAATATCAGACTACGGGAAAATGAGACTTGGCAAAAAGTCAGACTTGCTCCAGTGCCTGGAAGATCTGGTGCCACATAGTGATGATGCCGACCACACTACATCTGAAGTAGACATGGTCATCATTGATGGTGCAGCTATTGCCAACGTGATTACGCCTGGTACATCAGAGACATTCAATGAGTATTCTAAAGAGTTCATGATCTATGTACGGAGGCAATTCACAGGCTCTGTTTGCCGTGTTGATGTGGTATTTGATGTATACAGAGAAGATAGTCTGAAGGCCGCCACAAGAAAGAAGAGAGGGAAGGGCATACGGATAAGAGTGGAAGGAAACAAGAAGCTGCCTGGAAACTGGTCACAATTCCTACGGGAAGATGGTAACAAGACAGAACTTTTTAATCTCCTGAGTGAACGAGTGACAAATGAAACATTTCCTGGTATAGTGGTCATGACTCACGGAGAAGAGCTGCGTTGTTCAGAGACAATTGACTCAGACTGGTTGTCCCCTTCTACACAGGAGGAAGCAGACACAAGAATGCTGCTGCATGCAGCAGATGGGGCCAGGCAAGGTTGCAAGAACATCTTGCTTAGAACTGTTAACACAGATGTTGTCGTACTAGCAGTCAGTCTTGCTCACAAGCTTGACAGTGCACAGCTAACTGTAGCATTTGGAATGGGAAAATCGTTCCGTTACCTAGACGCAACTCACATAGCACAGACGCTGGGAAATGATAAGTGCAATGCAATACTTGCTTTTCATGCACTGACAGGGTGTGACACCACATCCAGTTTCACCGGCATAGGAAAAAGAACAGCATGGTCATCATGGAATGCGTTTGTTGATGTCACGCCAGACTTGTGCAGACTTGCACAGACTCCAACAACAGCTAGCATAACCCAGCTTCTCCCAAACATCGAGAGGTACATTGTGCTTATGTACGACCGTGGAAGCTCTGATGATAATGTGAACATGGCCAGGAAGACTCTGTTCACACAGAAAGGCAGGAGCATTGAAAACATACCTCCGACTCAAGATGTTCTCTATCAGCATCTACTTCGAGTTGGTTATCAGGCTGGCCATGTATGGGGTCAGGCCCTGTTAAAAGCAGCTCACCTGCCCAGCCCAGCAGAGTTTGGATGGACGCGAAAGAACAATTTGGCCGAATGGGAAGTGATGTGGAGGAACCTGCCCCCTGCCGGTGCAGCATGCCGTGCTGTTATTAAGTGTGGCTGTATTAAAGGCTGCAGAGGAAGATGTAAATGTGCGGAAGAAAATCTACCCTGTACATTACTCTGCAAGTGCAGTGGTTGTGAGCGAGAAGGGTGACAAGAGAATGGTTGACATTGAAACATGAGTGTTCTTGGACGTTATTGTTCTATCTCATGCACACCAAAAAACTTTTGTACTACTACAGTTTAATTTTCTGGTGTTTTCCTAAATGAAAGGAAGATAACACTTTGTACAAATAAACTAGTTTATCGAAACCAGTTTGTGTTACTTTATTCCTGGAATTTTGCATTTTTCCCCTCCAAATGCCCTTAAAGTGACACATAGAGGTCCCCAAAACAATCAAAAATGAATATTTATGTTATCATATATAATCCTTGGTGATACTTTAGTGTGCAGATGATATTAAAATAACTATTTGATATTTTCTGATGTAATATAAATTTATTCTAGCTAAATAATGATTCTGACTAGCGGCCATTTTTAAAATGGCCGTCACGGGTGACACAGGACAGATCCAGAATGCCTCCAATCTTTAAAATGTTCCCCATAATGTCTAGTATTAGTGTACCAAGTTTCATGCTTTAATCATAAAATGCACGATTATTCACCTATCTGCTGGACTACATGGCCTTATCTATCTATAATTCCAGTAATCTCTGTCTGTACGTTTGTACGTTTGTACGTTTGTACGTTTGTCTGTGACCGCTGTTTCTCGACAACCACGGGTCCGATATACTTTTAACTTGCCAGGTATATTGCTGGGGACCCGAGGATGTGCCTTTTCAAGGTTTCATATTAATCGGACAATTACTTACCGAGCTATGTCCAAAAAACGATTCAACCAATCAGAGAGCAGCGAACGATCGCGTGTGCCGAACGTGGCGGGCACACTCTGCCTCGGATGGCACATTTGAGAGCGTATTCATTTATTTCACGTTTGCAAACTATGTTGGCGTTAAACTATGTTTTACAACTAATAAAAACGAATTTGCGATTCATTCGCTTTCCTGCGCGTTTGTTCACGCGATGGCGATTTCTTTACCAAACTCCGGAAGCCGTTCGCTTTGGACCAAACCATTGCATGTAAATAGAGGGGGGGGATTGTCACCACTCGCAAGCCGTTCGCTTTGGACCAAACCATTTCATGTAAATAGAGGGGGGGGATATAATTTTAGATATAGATATAGTACGGGCATGCCCTAGTTATGATAAGTTACAGAACACGTACGAGTTTCAGGGTGTTTTGTCAGTCTTTCACAGGTATGCCCTTTTTGAACATAGAAAATATCACAAATTATACATGGCACTGTTTTTAGCTTCCCTGACTCCACCCCACTGTTTTACACCCAATGGCTGTACAGATGGCCTGACTCCACCCCAATTAATATCATTGGCTGCCATTCCATGAAGCAGCACAGATCGGCAGGCCTCAGGCCTTAGGTGTAGTGCAATTGGAATGATGCCAGGTATATAAATAACCACGATGTATTATATATGTATATAAGCCACGCATGTTTTGCTTTATGCATGTACATCGGGGTATTTTTTCCTCTGCCACCAAAGATGGATGGAAGTTATGTTTTCACCCCTGTCTGTTTGTCCGTTTGTGAACAAAATATCTCAAACATTTGTGGACGAATTTGGCAGAGATGTAGCATTTATGACGAGGACGAAATTATTAGATTTTGGTGAAGATCCTGATTCGGATCCGGCTAGTAGAATTTTAAAAAGTGATTCTTCACCATTGGGAGATCGGGCCAAAAACGATACATAGCGGGATATCTCAAAAAGTAGTGGACGGATTTGAACGAAACTTGGTGGGCCGGTTTTGTGTCTGACAAGGACAAATAGATTCGATTTTGGTGAAGATCTGAATATGGATTCGGATATGAGAATTATTTAATTTCTAAGTGATTCTTCACCATTGGGAGATAGGGCCAAAAACGATGCATAGCAGGATATCTCATAAAGTTCTGGATGGATTTGGACGAAACTTGTTGGACAGGTTGTGTGTGTGAAAAGGAAGAATCGATTCAATTTTGGTGAAGATCCGGATCCAGCTAGTAGATTTTTAAAAGTGATTCTTCACCATTGTATGACATGGCCAAGCGGGCGGAAGTATGCTCTCTACTGAGTGCCGTTCTAGTTTAACTTGTATTTGTTGTATTGCCCTTTCAGTTTCCTTTGATTTTTTCCAAGTACAGTTAACATCATAGATGTTTGATAGGGTGTATAGTGTATACTGTATATTTTTCTAGCGAGGTACCTGTGTTACGCACGGGTGGAGATGAGTCTCAAAAAAAAATGTTTTGAGAGATTTTATGAAAACTCCCATCCACTTTAGGACACATGCAGGGACCACAAAAGCTGCACAGAATATTTGGTGTGGCAACATCTCAGTTGTATTGAGATATTACAGAACCAGCGAATGTTTGCACATGCGGTAAATGGTGAAACTGCTAATGCCAAACCCATGAATGTGTTTGCATGTGGAGAGAGAGAGAGCAGCTTTGTACGGATCGAAAGTCAAAATCATAATTGTATTGAGAAATTTATGAAACCTCCCACCCACCTTAGAACACCTGCTGGGACCACAAAAGGTTCCACAGAAAGTTTGGCAGTGCTAGCCCCAAAATTGAGGGAGTAGTTCAGGGACAGACAGACAGTGAGTGAGACAGACAGACAGTCCTCCTTTATTATTTAGATACAAGTCTGACATGCTCAGTGATGTTCATATGGCTGAAACCATCCAAACTCCAGGAGAAAGAAGATATTAACATCAGCAATAAGGAAATATTTTTTATTTTGGGCAAACAAATGACCAGGAGGGGTTGTATTTTGGTCTATCTGCACTGGATGTTTAGCAGTAAATATCGTTACATTTGTGGGGATAGATGATGAAATACCATAGTACAGATCGGATCGTATAGGTATAGCATGGACCGTGGACGAGTAGGAGATATCTCGATGTATTAAGTAGGGAAACCGGAGCTTCAGTTGTTTACGTGTCTTCAAACAAGGGGTGAAGCTATGGTAGTTAGATAGGGATTAAGATTAGTTTTCCCCCAGTATGTGATAGCCCTCGGTGGTTTTTCCCTATGTTTTTACAATTACAACAAGGCGATATGTGTAGCTTGTTTGTTCGATACATGTGGCTTGTTTTTTAGATATATGTGGCTTGTTTGTTCGATTATATGTGGCTTGGTTGTTTGCTTAATATACTGTATGTGGCTATTTCGATACATGTGGCTTGTTTGTCCAATATGTGTCGCTTGTTTGTTTAATATACTGTATGTGGCTATTTCGATACATGTGGCTTGGTTGTCCGATATGTGTGGCTTATTTGTTCGATACATGTAACTTGTTTGTTTGATTATATGTGGCTTGTTTGTTTGATTATATGTGGCTTGTTTGTTCGATTATATGTGGCTTGTTTGTTCTATATATGTAGCTTGTTTGTTCGATACATGTAGCTTGTTGGTTCGATACATGTAGCTTGTTTGTTCGATACATGGAGCTTGTTTGTTCGATACATGTGGCTTGTTTGTTCGATACATGTAGCTTGATTGTTCGATACATGGAGCTTGTTTGTTCGATACATGGAGCTTGTTTGTTCGATACATGGAGCTTGTTTGTTCGATACATGGAGATTTATTGTTCGATACATGTAGCTTGTTTGTTTGATACATGGAGCTTGTTTGTTAGATACATGTGGCTTGTTTGTTCGATACATGGAGCTTGTTTGTTCGATACATGGAGCTTGTTTGTTCGATACATGGAGCTTGTTTGTTCGATACATGGAGCTTGTTTGTTCGATACATGGAGATTGTTTGTTTGATACATGTAGCTTGTTTGTTTGATACATTTAGCAATGCTGAAGGTTGCACTGAAAGCCATAATATCCATGTCCATTCGTGCTCGTTTATTCATCGTTGGGTGTGGCTGTGCTGCTGATGAAATGCCCATTGTAGGTTTGGGAAAGAATTTGCAATTTGGCCAGGGTGACAGTAATAACTCGAATTCCGTTTGTTCATACGACACCGTGACATCTTTAACGTCCACCAGCAACAAATGGTAGAGGATGGGTCCCCAGCTTAAAATCACATCGTAGAGATGTCGCACTTCTTGATGTGATACCCTGCCTGCCAAGCACCAGTCTAATTAATAAATGGAAGTAAGTTTGAGGGTACTTGGACCGACTGCCTTGCTTTGAGGAGACATGCTGGGCACACACACATAGTTACCAAAAACCATTGTGAAATGTTTTCCATTATTATTGCGGTATTATGTTTATCGTCGCTGGAAACTAGCCGAGGGCTGCATCTATGTCAGTGAGTTTTACTTGCGGAAAATATAAAACAGGCACATGTGCCCAGCAGATCTCGAACACGCAGGCAATGGACGAAGTGCTTAGCTCAGGGAGCAGGAGGGCTGGGATTGGCCTTTCTGACTTTTAGGAGATGGACTCATCAAGGATCAAAGCTTTATCTTACTATAATTCACCAAAATGTCTGTCTACCTGTCTGTCTGTCTGTCTGTCTGTCTGTCCGTCCGTCTGTTCCCAGGTAGCGCAAAAACGGCTGAACCGATCGCAACGAAATTTTTGGTGGGTAATCCTGGGAACCCATGGAGTAAAATAGGCTATATTGTTTTTCCAATTTTTTTTCAAATTTTCCCAAACGATGGAATAATATTTACCGATATGAACAGTGATGTGGCTTTTATTGAAATTCTACAAATACTGTTTAGATTTTGATGATTTGCGTGTGATACGATTTAACGGATGTTTATATAAATCGTTTAAAATAAAAAAGCCTTCAATTTCTGATATTTTCTCTTTTCATTTGGGCCTCCCAATTGAAGCCCTGCCCGTAGGGCGGGTACCGTTGCTAGTATGTTTAATGAAAAAGCAATGATGTTGTTAAATAACTGTATCTTTGTCTATGTCAGCTACTAACCTTTATGTCGGGCCATGAGCAATACTGTACGTACTGACCAGCCTGTTTTGCTCTTAGAAATCTCGCATTTGGTGCTCAAATTTAGATATCACCGTGATGCACCCAGTGTGTGCAGCTGTATCATCCATTACTGCACTGGGATTTCATTACAAATTCCCAGTGGAAAAAGAAGCCTGTTATTGGGTTAACGTTTAGGGCGGCTGGCTTGGGGTCTGAGGGTCTCGCGCGTTCGAGTTCCCGTCAGCTATTGAAATAATACCAGGTGTGGTTGACTCAGCCTGTTGTCCTTCCGAGGTCGACGAAATGAGTACCACCTTACTGCATCAGCAGCACAGCTGTGCCCCAAGAAAATGATTGCAAACCTGCAGCCTAAATGGCTGCACACGATAGCTCGTGGCAAAAGGTAATTATTTAATTGTCTCAATATCAAAAAATTCATTGTTGAAAATTCTGATTTGTATTGAGTTGAAATTGAATCCAATTGAAACCCAATTGAAATTTATCCAAAAATTTCTACTTTGAGGAGTCTTTATTAACCAACAGAGGGATTGCCAAATTGATATGTCTCACTATTCTCAGGATGTTTTGTTAAAACATGGTATTTGGTCTTGAACAACTCGTATTGGCGTACTCTTCAAGATCCAGGTGGATGTCGGATGCAAATATGCCCAAAATAAGCAATTGTAGCACATTTATGACCAAATATGGTAAAAAAAAAAAAAAAACATCTGTGATTTTGAATGAGAATAACATGTCTATTTTAATTGTGCCTGGATGGGTTTGAAGGTGGTGGAGTGGCAGCTGAAACCCGAATCCTATCTAGGTTCCTTCTGATGACTCCATCTTTGCTCTTTACTCAATTCCAGCTCCTTCTGATGACTCCATATTTGCTATTTACTTCTCCAGGTTCCTTCTGATGACTCAATATTTGCTATTTACTTCTCCAGGTTCCTTCTGATGACTCAATATTTGCTATTTACTTCTCCAGGTTCCTTCTGATGACTCAATATTTGCTATTTACTTCTCCAGGTTCCTTCTGATGACTCCATATTTGCTATTTACTTCTCCAGGTTCCTTCTGATGACTCAATATTTGCTATTTACTTCTCCAGGTTCCTTCTGATGACTCAATATTTGCTATTTACTTCTCCAGGTTCCTTCTGATGACTCCATATTTGCTATTTACTTCTCCAGGTTCCTTCTGATGACTCAATATTTGCTATTTACTTCTCCAGGTTCCTTCTGATGACTCCATATTTGCTATTTACTTCTCCAGGTTCCTTCTGATGACTCAATATTTGCTATTTACTTCTCCAGGTTCCTTCTGATGACTCCATCTTTGCTATTTACTTCTCCAGGTTCCTTCTGATGACTCAATATTTGCTATTTGCTATTTACTTCTCCAGGTTCCTTCTGATGACTCAATATTTGCTATTTGCTATTTACTTCTCCAGGTTCCTTCTGATGACTCAATATTTGCTACTTACTTCTCCAGGTTCCTTCTGATGACTCCAATATTTGTAATTTACTTCTCCAGGTTTCTTCTGATGACTCAATATTTGCTATTTACTTCTCCAGGTTCCTTCTGATGACTCAATATTTGCTATTTACTTCTCCAGGTTCCTTCTGATGACTCCAATGAAGTACTTGGTTTTCCATTTGGTTAGCAGGGATTAACAGGGTTTTGCAATCACTTCTGAGTGTGTGTCTGCGTGTCTGTCCTGGCTGTAACATTTTGTCATCAAATTTTCCATTTGCGTTTTGTCATCAAATTTTCAACAAAGCTTTATTATAACATGGAGAAGACAAATTAATAATTTTGGCAAAAGGACAAAGGCCAACATCACCTAAAATCAATTTTCATCCAATTTTTTTTTTTTTTTTTTTTTTGGGATACAGGATCAAGGCTTGTGAAAGAGCTAACATTTCTCACACAAAAAAATCAAACAGACACACAAAACATATAATAAGTGTATCGGTAGACAAGATGGGGAGAGAAGGGGAAGCACACAAACACAACATTTGAGAGCAGGGACATCGGGAGATCTGTGGGAGGGCTTGGGGGGAGGAGGCGTGGGAAGGGTTGGAGGGGTGGGAGAAGTATAAAACACAAGGAGACTGCAAGGGCTTACGGGAAGGAAGTTTGTATTTCAAAAAAGTGAATCTGGGGTGAAATTAGCGGGGGCAGAAAAAAAACAAGCTTTTGGATGGGGGAAGATAAGAGATGGTGGTGAACAGCTGTTTTAAAGACCTGGAGGGAGGAGTGGGATTGAAGAGAGTGGGGGAGTTTGTTCCAAAGGCGGGAGAAAAGAGGAATGAAGGAGTGAAGGTGAGCAGAGAGTCTTGATTTTGGCAGTTTAACCATAAGAGGGTTGCAGGCAGATCTTGTGCGACCTGTAGGAATATTTGGGGGACAGAGCCTAGAGAGAGCTGGTGGAGAAAGGCCGGAGAGGAGTCGGTAGAAGACAGAAAGACCACCAACCTGCCTGCGGTGAGTAAGTGAAAGGCCCTCGGTGTTAGTTTCATCGCGGGAGATTCCAATGATTCTGAAAGCTTTGGTTTTAACAGCATGAAGCCGAGCTAGGTGTGAGGCAGGAGCACCAGCCCAGAGGGGAGAACAGTATTCCATTGAGCTGCGGATGAAAGCCTTGTATGTGGTGAGGACCTGAGGTGTGCCAAGAAATAACTTCGCACGACGGAGGATGCCCAGTCGGCGACTGGCTTTGGAGGCCAGATTTGATATGTGTTTTTCCCAGGAAAGATCATGGCAGATAGTGAGACCCAAAAGCTTGAGTGACAGAACTTCTTGGAGAGGATTATTCAGAAAGTGGATGGGAGGGTTGTCCAGTCGGTCTTTTCGGAGAGACATAGTAAGAGTGTGACATTTGTCAGGATTGAAAGACATGTTCCACTTGTTTGACCAGTCTGTGATTTTGTCCAGGTCTGCAGAGAGTGAGGAGGCTGCAGATTGCTGATCTGAGGGATGAGGAATGGAGCGACAGAGAGTGGACTCATCAGCAAAGAGATAGAGAGGATTTTCAAGAGAGTCAGAGAGATCATTGATGAAGACCAGAAAAAGCACAGGGCACAGAACACTGCCTTGGGGAACTCCAGCCTGAACAGGAAGGGGAGATGAGAGAAACCCATTCAGGGCCACACGTTGACTACGACTCGAGAGGAAGTTCGCAAGCCAAGCGTGGAGATTTCCATGGATACCATAGGAGGAGAGTTTGGTGAGCAGAGTGGGGTGCCAGACCGTATCGAAGGCACGTGATATGTCGAGGGAGACAGCTCTAATTTCCTGTTTGGCGTTGAGGACCTCCATCCATTGTTGAGACAGCAGAAGCAGTATGTTCAGAGTAGAGTGACCTGGTCTGAAACCAAATCGATGATCAGAGATCAAGCCATTTTAGAAGAGGAAAGATTTGATATCCAAAGGAATGATGGATTCCATGACTTTGCTGATAATTGGGAGAAGGCTGATTGGTCTGTAGTTGCAAGGATCTGTTTTTGCACATTTTTTGTGTAAAGTGGTGATGTTGGCTGATTTCCAAGCTGATGGCAGATGACCTTGAGCAAAAGAGAGGGTGAAGAGAACAGAGGGAGGGAGTGAAAGAGCGGCAGAGCAGGATTTTAGGACCCGTGGGCTGATGCCGTCAGGTCCAGTTGCAGAATCAGAGTCTATGGTTGACAGAAACTTTTCCACCTTGTCAGGAGGAAAGGACACAGAGTCCAGGAACAGCTGGGTATGACTGGGTACGGTGGGTACAGAGAGGGATGGGTTTGGGACACAAGATTTAGAGGCAAACACAGAGTTGAGGCATTCAGCTTTTTCATGTGCAGATTCAGTTGTGTAGCCATTTGAGGTAAGGGAGGGGATGGAGGGGGAACAAACACCAGAAACGGATTTGAACAGATGCCACCAGGATTTGGAAGAGGGAGGCAGGTTTGAGAGTTCGGTCTTGAGAGTGGAGAGTTATTGTTTCCTGGCTCTCCTGAGGGTGGACACACACTTGTTTCAGGATTTCTGAAAGGAAATGAGATTTCCTTCCATTGGATTTGCTTTCCAGGAGGCGAAGGCAAGTTGTTTCTGGGCAATTACCTCACCACAAGAATCCGTGTACCATGGACGGGAGGAAGGGTATGACAACTGAAGGCGAGATGGGATAAATCTGTGCATGAGAGAGAGCAGTTTTCTTTGGAAGAATTCCCAGGATGAGTTGATGTCAGAGGCGGTGGAGTTGGGAGACCAGTCCAGATGAATGATGGCTGCTTGAAGACCGTGTCAGTTGGCCTGAGTGAAATGCCAGACTCGTCGACGTTGAGGAGGCTCTCTGAGAATGGTCAGAGAGATGTCCACTTTAACAAGCACATGATCAGATGAGCCGATTGGAGCAGAAGAAGAGCAGCAGACATTTGCAGGGAAGTTAGTCATAACCAAGTCTAGAAGAGAAGATGCTCCGTTGACTGAGATCCGGGTCGGGAAATTGACAGATTGTGTCACTGTGTCAGTCCCAGTGAGTCGCAGAAGTCCTTTGCTGAGGTGCCATGGCTGGTGAGAGAGGTACCCACACCCAGCCAACTGGCATGGTGACAATTGAAATCACCACATATGAGGAAGAGAGAGTTTGGATGAGTAGATAGAAGTTGGTCCATATTATCAGACAGCGAGATGTAGATGGAGTCATCACTGTTTGTTGGACGGTACAACATACATATGAACAAAAGGTGGGAGCGAAGGGGAAGCCATAGCCAGAGGTACTCCTGGGGGTGAGGTGGAGAGAGGGCAGTGCAGGGCGAGTGAGGAAGAGAGTTTTTGATAAAGATAGCAACCCCACCTCCAGGACGAGGAGGGAGGTACCCGGGAGAGATATTAAGGAATCAGAGACATCAAGAAGGAGGAAAGTTTCTGTTAAGCAGATAAAGTCTGGTTTGTCAGAAGCAACCTGTATGAAGAGATCAGTCAAATTTGAGCGAAAGCCCCGGATGTTTGAGGTCCATACCGTTAATGAAGAGGAAGGGGGAGCATCGGATACAGAACAGGGGGGGGGGGGGGGGTGGGAGGGGAAGGGTAAGATGTGGAAGAGGAGAAAGAGGTAGGGAGAGCTGTTGAAAGTGTGACAGAGATTTCAGAATAGCTAGGAAAAAGGGAAGGATGGGGCGGACAAAAGGTTTGATGGTGATTGGGTGAGGCACAGTGAGGTGTTATTTGAGGGGGGTGGGGGGGTCAGAGTGAGGCAGAAGGTTGGGGGAGATGGAGGTGAGGGTTGGAAGAGGGAAGAAGCGGGGAGGACGCTTTGAGGAGGAAGGGTGAGAAGGGGGAAATGGAGAAAAAAATGAGGGTGGGGAGATTTGAAGGGGAGGGGGGAGTTTATGAGGGGAGGGGTAATGGGGGAGTTTAGGAGGGAAGGGGCAAGGGGGGGGGGATTTGAAAGGGATGGGAGATGGGGGAGATTTGGAGGGGAGGGGTGAGGTGGGAGTTTAGGAGGGGAGAGGCGAGGGGGAGTCTTGGAGTGGAGGGTGCGGGGGAAGTTTAGGAGGGAAGGGGCAAGGGATGGAGATTTGAAAGGGATGGGTGATGGGGAAGATTTGGAGGGGAGGGGCAAGGGAGGAGATTTGAAAGGGATGGGTGATGGGGAAGATTTGGAGGGGAGGGGCAAGGGGGGAGATTTGAAAGGGATGGGTGATGGGGAAGATTTGGAGGGGAGGGGTGAGATTGGATTTTAGAAAGTGTACGATTAATGGGAAATGAACATTTATTACGTTTAACGACGCTGGAGGGGGGTGGGGGGTGGAGTGCAGGGGAGTTTAGGGAATGTTTGAAAGAGGAACTGTAAGAGATGGATTTTTTTTTTGGAATAAATAGATTTGGGGAGCAAGTTGAAAGCACCCTTTGAAAGAAGAAGAAGAAGAAAAAGGTGTTATAATATACGATAGAATACAGTACTTCAGGGGAAAGTTTAAACATTCTTAAATTGAACAGTAAAAACTATCTGGGGAAATGGGGGTGAAACACGTGGTCGAAGAACGAACGAACAAATACGAACAATGAATAAATGAATAAGAACAACGAATAAATGAATAAGAACAACGAATCAGAACAAAGAAGGAATTTTTTTTTTTGTTAAGATTTTAAACAAGGAAGTATGGGGTGAAAGGACTGGGAAAAACTGAGAACGAAAGTCAATGGACCACAATCGACCTCTGAGAGAAACAAAGCCTCAAGGTAGGAAACAAAGTACTGGGCCACAAAAAACGCGGCACGAATTAACCCACGATTTTTTATACAGGTATGAAAGATTAACACCGATAAATCTTCCTTGGGACACACCATAGGTACACGCACCGAAGGATAAATACAGTTTCGACAAAAATACAATTGTGAACAATTACAGTACTTAACTTCGAGCGTGGACAGCTTCGAAAAACCGTGCCGTCGCCAACAAAGATCTCGTGAGATCTCAAGTCAAAGACATTTCAATTGACCTGACATTTCAATTTACCATTTGAGTTTTAATAATAATAATAATAATACATTTATTTTGTATAGCGCTTTTCAAGAAACCCAAAGATGCTTTGACATAGTACGTAAAACAAAGACAAAAAAGACAAAAATACATAAGTTAAATAACCAAACAGAAAGGAAGGAGAAGGAGAAGAGACGGTCAGGGGTTGAATGCGGTGTTGAACAGGTGAGTCTTGAGTGATGATTTGAATGTGGTGAGTGAGGAGGAGTCTCTGATGGTTTGAGGTAGTGAGTTCCAGAGTGTGGGAGCGGCGATGGAGAAGGCCCTGTCCCCCCAGGATCTGAGTTTGGTCCGGATGGGGGGGGGGGGGGACAGGAGGTTGGCAGCAGCAGAGCAGAAGGTGCGGGTGGGAGTGTGTCTGGGGAGGAGGTCAGTCAGATAGGATGGGGCCAGGTTATGGAGGGCTTTGTAGGTCAGGAGGAGGATTTTGTACTGGATTCTCTGGGAGATGGGGAGCCAGTGGAGCTTGTGAAGGACGGGGGTGATGTGGCCCCGGGCCCGGGAGTGGGTGAGTAGACGGGCAGCGGAGTTCTGAATGTATTGAAGTTTATTGATGATATTTGAGGGTGATCCATGGAGGAGGCTGTTGCAGTAGTCCAGACGGGAAGTGATGAAGGCGTGGATGAGGGTTTCTGCAGCTGTGGAGGAGAGGGATGGACGGAGACGGGCAATGTTTTTCAGATGAAAGAAGGCTGTCTTGGTGATCTGTTTAGTGTGTTTGTCGAAGGAGAGGGTTTGGTCAAAGATGATGCCGAGATTCCGGATGTGAGGGGAGGTGGATACTGGGATACCGTCGATGTTGAGGGTGAAGTTGTGGGTGGATTTGGTGAGAGTTTTTGGTCCAATAATGATTATTTCGGATTTATCACAGTTTAGTTTGAGGAAGTTGATTTGAAGCCAGGATTTTATTTCAGTGATGCAGTTTGTCAGGATAGAGTGGGTGACGGTGGAAATTGACTTGGCGGAAATGAAAAGCTGGATGTCATCGGCAAAGCAGTGGAATTGGAGAACATGACGACGGATTAAGTGACCAAGGGGGAACAGGTACAGGATGAAGAGGAGGGGACCGAGAACTGAACCTTGGGGGAGGGGAGCGGTGGGGGATTTGCAGTTATTGATGGAGATGAACTGGTGCCTGTCGGAGAGGTATGATTTGATCCAAGAAAGGGCAGTGCCAGTGATGTTAAAGGTGGTTTCAAGTCGGGTAAGGAGGATGATGTGATTGATGGTGTCAAAGGCGGCGCTGAGGTCGAGAAGGATGAGAATGTTGCGGTTACCGGCGTCGGAGGAGAGGAGAAAGTCGTTTGTGATTTTTAGGAGTGCAGTTTCCGTACTGTGGTTGAGGCGGAATCCGGATTGGAATGTTTCATACAGGTTATTGGCAGAGAGGTGATGTTTGAGTTGAGTGGCTACAGCACGTTCCAAAACTTTTGACAGAAAGGGTAGGTTGGAGATGGGTCTGAAGTTATTTGGGGTGTCAGGGTTGAGTCCAGGTTTTTTCAGAATGGGGGTGACAGCAGCGATTTTGAGGGATGGTGGGACGATACCAGTAGACAGGGAGGAGTTTATCGTTGCAGTGATAAGTGGAGAGAGAGCAGGAAGGCAAGCCTTAACAAAGCTGGAGGGGATGGGGTCCAGAGTGCAGGTGGCAGTTTTCATTCCTGTGAGGAGTTCAGAGAGGTCAGTAGGGGAGACTGGGGAAAACTGAGATAGGGGTTGGCAGGATAAGGGGGGGCAGATGGTTTGAGGGGGAGCAGGTGAGGTGGTGGTTAAGCTGCTGTAGATGTTGTCTATCTTTCTTTGGAAGAATGAAAGGAAAGAAATGCAATTGTCGACTGTGAATGACTGGGTGGTGGTATCCAGGGGGCTGAGGAGTTTGTTTATTGTGGAGAAGAGTGCTTTTGGGTTTCCAGAGCCAGAGTGGATTATTTGAGAGTAGTAGGTGGAGCGGGCACGGGAGAGGGCATCTTTGTAGTGCTGCAGATGGTCTTTGTAGGCTTGGGAGTGGATTGTGAGACCTGTTTTATTACGGAGGCTTTCAAGTTGGCGGGCACGGGTTTTCATCAGGCGGAGTTCAGGGGTAAACCAGGGAGCAGAATGGGTGAAGGAAACTGTTTTGGTTTTTATAGGCGCAAGCTGGTCGAGGCAGGAGGAGAGAGTGTGGTTGTAGTAGTCAGTGAGGTCAGAGGGGCTGTGCAAATCAACGAAGGGAGAGGTGGACATTTTTTCAGAGAGGGGAGATGAGAATGAGGTAGGTGAAAGAGAGTTTAGCTTACGGAAGTTGATTATGCGTTTTTGCCTTGGTGCTGGGGTGGGAATGTTGATGGTCATAGTGATGGCTTAGTGATCGGAGAGGGGGAGGTCAGAGCCAGAGAGATGGTGTAGATTTCGTCCATTTCGAACAGACAAGGTCCAGAATGTGACCACGGTTATGGGTGGGAAAGTTGACATGTTGAGTGAGGATAAAGCAATTAAGAATTTCAATGAAGTCAGCGGTTATTGTGGAGTCAGTGGAGTCCATGTGGATATTGAAATCACCGAGGAGGAGGGTTGAGGGGAGAAGGAACAGAGCTGGGTCAGAAAGTAAGAGAAGTCAGATAGGAATGATGGGTGTGGTTTGGGAGGGCGGTAGACAACTGCCATGACTGACTGTGTGTAACCAGAAAGTTTAAAAGCCAGGTGTTCAAATGATGGAGCAGATGAGATGGAGATGAGGCTGGTCTTGATGTCCTGTCGGTGTATTACAGCAATTCCACCACCTCGGCCCTCCGAGCGTGGTTTATTGATGTAAGAGTAACCATTGGGTGTAGTGAGGTTGAGTGAGAGGTAGTCCAGAGGTTGTTGCCAGGTTTCAGTCAGACAGAGAAAGTCCAGTTTAGTGTCCAGAATGAAGTCGTTCAAGATGTGGCTTTTATTGTTGAGGGACTGGGTATTGAACAGAGTAAGCTTCATATTGCTTTGTATGGTGCGGATGGACTCGGGTGATTTTGCCAGGGCTTGCTGACAGGGGGCGCGTTCGTGTATGTTGCTGTGATGACGTAATCGACGGGTGAGAGTGCGCTCAGCTGACCAGAGTGAGGGGATGGAGTGACCTGTCTGGGAGTAAACAAACTTGCGACCGGAGCCTCTATGGATGTGTCTGGGTCGTCGTAGGAGTCCGTGGTTTTTGATGACAGAGATGCATGGCGGAGTGGAGTGGTTGTTGAGTTGAAGAAGCCTAGCGGCAGAGTACCTCAGTGCCATGCCAGGCAGGAGTGAAGGGGCACAAAGCCCGGAGAGGTCAGCCAGCAGCCGCAGGCTGGCTGACCAAAGCGCCAGGCACAACAGGCTGGTCCAGAGCATGACACGCGAGGAGGGTCGAGGAATGAAGATGAGCAGCCCGAGGACCAATAGAGAGCCAAGGACGAGCAAGCCGAGAGCCGAGGAGGCAGCCGGGCAGCAGCGAGCGTCAACAGCCAGCGAGTGTCCTGCAGCTCGACGACCGCAGCGGTGGCCAACAGGGAGCCAGCCAGCCGTACAGGCAACCCACAGGAGAGCAACCCAAGAAACAAAAGGCAGGACAGGTGCGAGATGCCCGGGAGCGGGCAGGAGGCAACGGCAGAAGAGCAGGACAGGTGAAGCCGGGAGGATCAAGCAGAGAGCAGACCCGTCGTCCATAAAGCTGCCAAGAGTACTAGAAAAGCAGATTCCGTACCTTTCGATTCCGTATTCCGTACCATCAGAAGCAGATTCCGTTATCCAGCCGGAGAACGCGCGGCACGTGCGCCTTCCATTGGAGAACAAACAGCACCAGCGTCCTCATACGCGACGCCATGGCGGCGTCCACAATCCACATATCCAATCCAATCCACAATCAACAAAAGGCAGGACAGGTGTGAGATGTCAGGTCAGAAAAGTAGAAGCAGACCCTGTAGAGTGTACATCCATCCAGTCGGAGAAGCGGCGAACATGCAGCGCCAGCGTCCTCTCGCAACCGCACCCCAATGTCATCAAATTTTGTCATCAAATTTTGTCATCAAATTTTCAACAAAGCTTTATTATGAGAATATGGAGAAGGCAAATTAATAATTTGGTCAAAAGGCAATGGTTAAGGTTGCGTAAAATTATAAATTTTCATCAGAATTACCTGAAATTTTAAGAATTTGCATATTGGGTCACTGAATTGGTTCACCAATCAAAAGCTAGAAGCTGATTGGGTTGTTTTTTTTCGATCAAATAATGGTCAAGGTTGTGTAAAATCGCCAATTTTCACCCAATTGACCTGAAATCAGGTCAGTGAATATTGGTTCACTAATCAAAAGATAGGAGTCAATTGTTTTGTTTTTTCGATCAAATGGTCAAAGCTCAAGACAACATAAAATTGTGAATTTTCATTTTGTATTTTTTTTAAACTGTTTTTCGTCAAGTTAAGCATACGGAAGAAGAAGAAGACGTCTGAATACAAACAGACGCGAACGGGCTTTGCATTTTCAGATCCTTTCTAGTTACATATAAAATCAAATTGGACAAGACACAACTCTTATTTAGTTATCGATGGTTGGTTTATAATTCATTTAAAAAATACAAATAGTAAGAAATTACAAAATGAATCATCGTTTTTCTCAAAAGCATGTTTTCGTACATGATTAACATGTGATTAAAGCCATTTAAGTATTAATTTCTCTCAGAAGAATCATTTGTGTTCCATACATGTATTATAAATGTTCACAGTTAAATATTACTCCCTCTTCATGAAATTTCTGATGTTTATTGAGTACAGCATTACCTGGCCATAATATCTCATTGTCATGATGTGGTCAAAGTTACCGAAATCCATAGTATTGCTTTATTCCATTATTTCAATATTAATCAGAACTGGAGGATTTCACAAAGCAAAGTGTCGATGATCCAAATTTCAAACTGTGGACCACTTACCTACAATAGTGAGGTACCTTATTAACAAAAATGCCAAGGACCGTTACACTGTGGACAAAAGCACAATTTTTTCACCAAAGCTTTGCCCATGTATAAGGATCAAAAAGAGGATAAGCTCCAAAAAAATCTGATGACAGGAAGTGTATTTAATGACGTCATAATGACGTCACAATAGACTAAATATATTAGCGCAAATTAATGTATAACATAAGGTTGTGAAGTACTGTGCCGAGATTTTGAGTCATTAATTTAATATTTCAAGAAACAGGTAATTGATATATAAGCCTTTTTAAGCTCACTATGTTAGCTAAAGCGTGCAAAGAGCTCATCAAATGTGGTTGCAAGTCAGAAGCCGGTTGTGTCAGTCGTTGCAAGTGCACGAAAGCTGGTCTACCCTGCACAGAACTTTGCAGTTGTAATTGTCAGAAATAACTTGCTTGCAGCTACAGCTCATCACCGACACTATAGCTATCACACTTATTCCAGTTCTGTATGTTTCTATTTTGAAGAATGAATTACTTGCGTGAGGAAGGGGGAGCTGTCACTGTGTGTTTTTAACAAGGTAATAAAAATAATGATAGAAGAAACAACATGTAGGCCGATATGCTAATATTCTTTCGCATCTCAAGGAATCACTGCTACAAAATGGGACAGAATCACGAGTATTTGTATAATGTATATGCATATACATTTGATGCAACATATGGAATTTTGTGTCATTTACCCCTTTATTAAACCAGCTAACGACATAATGATGAACTGTAACTAATAATAGCTCAGTCTAAATTACTGAAAAAAAATGCTCTAGTGGTGTTTTAAATTCTGTAACTCAACGGGAAGATTATTATGAACTCTCGATATGTGGATGTTAACTAATCAAACGAATTTGTGTGCAAACGAATCTAATAGTTTTTTTTTTTTGCTGGATGACATCAGAATGATGTCATAAATCTTTTAAACATTGTCTAAGAAGAAAAATGACAATTGCAGTGAATTCCTTGACCTCGGAAACATATATTTCGATGTCAAAATACACTTGATAGCCTAGTTCTAACTAATTCATTTTTTAATTATGATTGCAAAATAATTCGCTTATGACGTCATAATGACATCATAAATCTTTTAAAGAGTCTAAAATAAAAAATGAAAAGTGCATTGAAATCCTTGACCTCGGAAACATATATTTTGATGTTAAAATGCACTTAACACCTTAGTTCTAAGTCATTGATTTTTTTATATATATGATTACATAATAATTAGCTGATGACGTCATAATGACGTCAGATATTACACTTCCCATCATAATTTTTTTTGGAGCTTACTTTTTTTCTAGAAGGTATACCATGGAGATGCTTTGGTGAAAAAATTGTGCTTTTGTCCACCGTGTAACGACATTTTCACTATGGTACCCCACTACAAATGGTTGAGACCACGCACAGTTTCATCCGAGCAATTTGAGATGGCAACTGGGAGCTTCATCTGGACGCCTTTACTGACATCCTGCCTTGACTTAATACCATGTACGACCACACAAACTCTGCAAAATGGGGCTTGTGCATGTAGCAGAAATGAACTTACAAAAACCGCACTAATGTTCATGAGGGGCAACTTTGTAGTAAAAACAAGTTCTCATCAATTTAGCCAGGTGCCCACAGAACAAGCTACTGAGTGGGTGAACAGAATGTGCAAGCTCTCAAATATAATCATTGGCATCAGCAGAAATGATCCAGCTCATGACAAACTCTGTACAACATGATGTGAAAGAGCAGCAACATCAGGTGATGTGTCCTGGTTGTTTAGACTTGAATATGACGATGAAGAAGAGCATATTTTTATGCAGAGAAATGATCTCCCATCTATGCTCTCTTGGGCTGAAAATGCAGTGAAGAAATAGCTTTCTCAAATTGAACGATTCAATAAGTTGCAGTTCAAAGTGCTTCCAGATCATAATGATGAAGCGGCTTCAGAAAATGATACGATGCTGATTGCTGTGGCTGCAACTTTTCAATGCCTCAATGTCTGGCCGAAACATTCAATTGCAAGGTGTTCTCCAGCATGAGTTATCACCATTACCACTTAGCGGGGACGCCTCTTCGCAGTGGTTGTACTCCCGAATGCAAGTTGGGGGCCAAATCTTCCCCAATCTTCCCTGCTGGCCCAGATTCGTCAGGGAAACGCGGTCATGGTCAGAGTGACGATTGGTCCCCATGGAGCAGCCCTTTCCCTATTGTCTTTGTCTCTTCTCCCTTCTCCTCTCTCTCTCTCTCTCTAACTTTGTCATGGCCCAGACTTCATAAAGGCAGGGGTACACCATCTTGGATGTGGGGGGGGGTCTTGGGGCACTCATGCGAGATCAATCGACTGGCTCCGTGCCACGGGCTTGTTCAAGAGAACTGTCCGGGTTTATAAAACAATAACAACTAGAACGCCACTCAGTAGAGCGCATACTCCCGCCGTGGGTCAAGTTGGAATAGTACGATTTCACAAAAGTTTGAGGGAGTAGTTCAGTGACAAGACAAGACAACACAAGACAGACACTGCACAGATATATATTTAGAATATATAGAAGATAATGTTCAGAAAAACAAGGCAATTTCACTTACATTTTCGGATTCAGCGTTCAATTCTATATAAGTGAGTGTATTTTGAGGCATGTGTGACTTCAAATAAAATTGAAAGCCAGGTAAAACGTTCGTTTCATTCCTTAGGGATACAACATGTAAAACTGGCCCAAACGTGAAAACAAAACTCGCTCATTTTAAGTCGTACAAGCGAATGCGATCACTCATTCTTCTGGGAAGAATCCTGTGCACATGCTTGTCACACTTATAACTCACCTAAGTCTTTATAAGTTCATCAAATACTGACACTGCGATTGACATTCGCTGAGGTAAATGTTGATATCTCTTCTGAGGTAAAAAAACAAAACAAAACAAAAAACAGTTTTAAAGCATTATACGTATCAAACGATATATTTTATGAAACGGGAAACCGAATACACACTTTGGTGGTTTTAAAATGACAGAATATGTCTTTATTATAAATAAAAAAATGAACATTGAAGACGATGCTGCTAAAAAAAATACACCGCTCTAACGCATAACCACGAGTTTAAACTACATTTGCAACAAATATGACAACTATTTTCATATCACAATGTTAAATATAGAATATATAGAAGATAATGTTAAAAAAAATGAGCCCTATTGTCATGTATGAAGTGCAAATAATCACCGTTGTATCCCTACACCGTGACCGCATGGTATCCCATGCTCGTCGCCATGTAAGGTATCTCGACAAACTGATCAATTGTCGTACACGTTTATTCACTCTGCCGATACAGGCCCGATTCACCTCAGCGCCATCCGAGCTCGCGCGTAGTGATACAATGCGGTCACGGTGTAGGGATACAACGGTGATTGCAAATCACCGTAATATATGAAGTGCATATGAAGTGCAAATAATCACCGTTGTATCCCTACACCGTGACGGCATTGTATCACTACGCGCGAGATCGGATGGCGCTGAGGTGAATCGGGCCTGTATCGGCAGAGTGAATAAACATGTACGACAATTGATCGTAGTTTGTCGAGATACCTTACATGGCGACGAGGATAAACATCTAGAGTCCTAGACCATGACTTCTTTCGGCCATATCGATGAATTCGACCCTCATGAGGGGGATTTTGACACGTATTCTGAGCGGTTGTCTTTTTACTTCGAGGCGAACGGCATCGCGACCGAAGCCCGGATGAAGGCCGTCTTCCTGTCCGTTTGCGGAGGTGAGACGTTCACACTCGTTAAAAACCTGATTCGGCCTCGGACAATCGAGGAGTTCACGTATGCAGAGCTCAAGGCCGCTTTGAAGGAACATTGCAATCCATCTCCTTCAGTCATCCTGTGTCGGTTTAATTTTTACATGTGCAGACAGCAGCAAGGTCAGTCGATCGCAGACTTCATTGCCCACCTCAAAAAACTGTCACATCTGTGTGAGTTTGGGGACACGATCGATGACATGCTCCGTGATTTGCTGGTGGTTGGCATGTCCGATGACAGCACTCGTAGACGCCTGCTTGCGGAGAGAAGACTGACGTTCCAAAATGCCAGAGACACCGCCATTTCCATGGAAAGTGCTGAACGCAACGCTACAAGCATCGGTGCCACTCGCTCGTCTGGTACCAGCCCTGCTGTGAATCGGTTGGATCATGTTCAGCCAAAACGTTGGAACAAGTCTCTTCGTCAGAAGCTAGTGCAGTCTCAAACCCACAACAAATGTTTTCAGTGCAACGGAAAGCACCCTACGGAGACGTGTCGGTTCAAAGATGCAACCTGCCATTTCTGTTCGAAAACTGGCCATATTGCTCCAGCTTGCATCACTTGCAAATCGGGAAAAGGAAAAGCTGCTGACAAGATTCATCAGTTTATCGGTTCGGAGGAACCTGAGCTTGACCGGGTGAGCTCTGTTTCCGACAACTCAGAATCGTATGACCTGCTTCATATCGATTCTCACCATAGGCGGGACCCTCTTCTTGCCAATGTTGTCGTCAACAATCAACCATTGCAAATGGAAGTCGACACTGGTGCGGCCGTCTCGCTCATCAGCCATGCTGTTTTCACAAACCTGTGGAGTGATGCTGACCGACTCCATCTGAAACCTACTACCTATGGACTCTCCACCTATACAGGTGAGAAGATTGTTCCCTGCGGTACATGTGACGTCACGGTGGGCTACGATAACCGTGAGTTTCACCTACCCCTGATCGTCATTCCTGGAAAGACCGGTTGCATTTGCATCCAGAACGTTGTCCCCGGCAGAGAAGAACTATTCCCAACTTGACAAGGAAGGATTGGGAATCGTTTTCGGCCTCAGCAAATTTCGCCAGTACCTTCTTGGACATCATTTCACGATTCGCACTGATCACAAGCCGCTGATCAGTCTGTTTGGTCCAACTAAGGCGACATCTGACACACTACCACCCAGGATCATCTGCTGGTCCCTGTTTCTCGCTGCTTATGACTACACCATATGTTATAAGCCCGGTTCGTCTATCACAAATGCAGATGCCACGAGTCGGTTACCCCTTCCAGAATCCGTTGATGATTCGCCTACACCAGGATCCATTATCGCACTGATGGATCATCTGGAAGATTGTGCTGTCGATTCCGGCCAGATCCGCACTCATACTCGACGAGACCCCGTTCTGTCCAGAACTGTCCAGAACTGTCCAGGCTGTACAGCTTGGATGGCATTTGCTACCTGAGGGTGACCCAGATTTTGTGGCTTTTAAAGCACGTAAAAACGACCTCAGCGTGGAAAATGGTTGCCTACTCTGGGGATGCCGTGTCGTGATCCAGAAAAATCTGCGTTCCAGGGTCATGGATGAAATCCATGACTGTCACCCCGGGATTGTGAAGATGAAGTCACTCGCCAGAAACTATGTGTGGTGGCCGAATCTTGATGCTGATTTCGAACATCATATTCGACATTGTTACCCCTGCCAGAGCACCCGGAATACACCTGCGAAAGCGCCACTGCATCCCTGGGAATGGCCCAGCGAACCGTGGCATCGCCTACATCTCGATTATGCCGGGCCTATTAACGGCAGCATGATTCTAATAATTACGGACGCGCACACAAAATGGATTGATGCCTATGTGACGCGTGGTACTACGTCAGCCATTGTCATCAAAAGACTCAGACGCTGTTTCGCCACTCATGGTCTGTCCAGGATGATCGTGAGTGATAACGGTTCGTGTTTTTCCAGTACCGAGTTTGCCAAGTTCACACGTCGGAACGGCATCAAACATAAGTTTGTCAGCCCACATCACCAGGCTTCAAATGGCTTGGCCGAACGATCCGTGGGAATCATCAAATCCGGATTGCGGAAACTTCAGGAGGGAACCCTGGAAACAAAGCTTTCTCGTCTCCTGTTCAAATACCGCATCATGCCACAATCAACAACCGGTGCAGCTCCGTCTGAGTTATTGATGAAACGACACGTGAGATCGACACTTGACAATCTCAAACCAGACATATCATCAAACGTTTATCAGAGCCAGCTTAATCAAAAGTTGGTGCACGATAAGACGTCCAACAGTCGATGTATCAACATTGGAGATCCAGTGTTTGCCCGAAATTTTGGTGCAGGTGCGACGTGGCTACCGGGGGACATCATCGAGAAGCCAGGTCCACTGTCCTGCATGATTCGCCTGCAGGACGGCCACGAAATTCGTCGACATCAGGACCACATAACCTACCGTCACTGTGAGTCGATAGAGCCTGCAGCATCGTCACAGTCAGGACAACAGTTCGACCCACCACTGCCGGAGATCGTCGTGGCCACTCCAGCCGGCTCGGATGCCCCGAAAACCTCTGCGAACGCTACACCCTTCGTGGAGACCAAAGGAATCACCTCGGACTCTGTATCCACTGGTACACCGCGGAATCCACTGGTACACCCAAAGGAATCACCTTGGACTCTGTATCCACTGGTACACCGCGACCCAAAGGGATCACCTCGGACTGTGTATCCACTGGTACACCGCGACCCAAAGGGATCACCTCGGACTCTGTATCCACTGGTACACCGCGACCCAAAGGAATCACCTCGGACTCTGTATCCACTGGTACACCGCGACGCTCAATGCGTGAGAGAAAAGCACCCGACCGGTTGAAGCTTTGAAGATGTTTTTTTTCACGGTGACACATGTTCTATTTTCACGTATTTTCATTATTCTCATAATCGTTTGCACACATATTTTCACATGTTTTGGAAATGTTGCTTTTGAAATGTCAATTCTTGAAATCTAGCACGTATTGCTCTTGGTAATTTTGGACTTAAAGGGGAGGATGTCATATATGAAGTGCAAATAATCACCGTTGTATCCCTACACCGTGACCGCATGGTATCCCTACGCGCGAGCTCAGATGGCGCTGAGTTGAATCGGGCCTGTATCGGCAGAGTGAATAAACGTGTACGACAATTGATCGTAGTTTGTCGAGATACCTTACACCTATCTTCCAATGGTAAACAATCCTTCAAAAAATTCCTGGATCCGGAATAATATCCTGAGCTTCAACAAAAACTAATGAATTCTTCCTTATCCCAAGGGCAATCATCCCACCAACTTTCATCCAAATCCGTCCAGAACTTTTCCAGATATCTTGTTCACACACACACACACACACACACACACACACACACACACACACACACACACACACACACACACACACACACACACACACACACACGGACACGATCGAATGCATTACTCCCTGGCGGGAGTAATAACAACCACTACCACTGACATTGATGAAACCGAATGAAAAATGAGGGATACCAAGAAGAGCGATACGTTAACCTTCTTGACCACAGATGGAGGTATCCACATTTCAGAGAACATGCCTGTGATAACAGCAAACCAAATAAAATGCATCCAAAGTGATAACCATGCTCTTATTATTCCCGCCAGGGAGTAATGCATTCGATCGGGTCCGTGTGTGTGTGTGTTCGTATGTTTGTAAACAAGATATCTGGAAAAGTTCTGAACGGATTTGGATGAAAGTTGGTGGGATGATTGCCCTTGGGATAAGGAAGAATTGATTAGTTTTTGGTGAAGCTCAGGATATTATTCCGGATCCAGGAATTTTTTGAAGGATTGTTTACCATTGGAAGATAGGGCTCATTTTTTTCAACATTATCTTCTATATTTAACATTGTGATATGAAAATAGCTTTCATATTTGTTGTAAATGTAGTTTAAACTCGTGGTTATGCGTTAGAGCGGTGTATTTTGTTAGCAGCGTCGTCTTCAAGGTTCTTTTTTTTTTCTAATAAAGACATATTCTGTCATTTTAAAACGACCAAAGTGTGTATTCGGTTTCCCCGTTTCATATAATGTATCGTTTGATACGTATAATGCTTTAAAACTTTTTTTTTTTTTTTTTTTTTTTACCTCAGAAGAGATATCAACATTTACCTCAGCGAATGTCAATCGCAGTGTCAGTATTTGATGAACTTATAAAGACTTAGGTGAGTTATAAGTGTGACAAGCATGTGCACGGGATTCTTCCCAGAAGAATGAGTGGTCGCATTAGCTTGTACGACTTAAAATGAGCGAGTTTTGTTTTGACGTTTGGGCCAGTTTACATGTTGTATCCCTAAGGAATGAAACGAACGTTTTCCTGGCTTACAATTTTATTTGAAGTCACACATGCCTCAAAATACACTCACTTATGTAGAATTGAACGCTGAATCCGAAAATGTAAGTGAAATTGCCTTGTTTTTTTTAACATTATCTTCTATATATTCTAAATATATATCTGTGCAGTGTCTGTCTTGTGTTGTCTTGTCTTGTCACTGAACTACTCCCTCAAACTTTTGTGAAATCGTACCATTCCAACTTGACCCACGGTGGGAGTATGTGCTCTACTGAATGGCATTCTAGTTAAGAAATGTGGAAAACCAAAGAAGTGCACGACTTTCAACCAGTATGCTGAAACATTCATCCAGGCTGTCGTGTGTTGCGTTGACATGACAATAAAATGGGTCGATGTGTTATATGACAGATATTTAGAACATTCCATTAAAGAACCATCTCGGCATAAACATACAAGCAAGGCAAGAAGAACCATTCGCTGAAGAATTGATGATGGATTAGCTCCGCTTCCTCCTGTATGGGAAAACTTCCTCATCTTACAAGAGCCAACAAAGCTTATCTCGCACAATATCTGTTATGGAAAGTTCTAGAATACAGAGAAGACCTAACCAGGAGCTGGTGGTCGAGGTGGTGTAGATTAGTCCCTCTGCACAAAGGCAGGTGCAGTTCCACACCTGTCATGCAATCATGAAAAGGCAGACACCAGTTTCATCCGACATTGCAATGATGTTATTGAAGAAGGGGCCACTTGAGTAGGTAGTAGTACCCAAACAAAGTAAAATTGAACAGCTTTTCAAGGACTGATAATTTTATTTCGACTGACTGTGTAGTTTATTCACATACATAATCATGTGGTTGTATTTCGGAATGTCGAAGCATCATAGCAGTGAAAGCCAATGAAGAAATCGTGTGTAGTTGTGAAATTACAAACAATTTTAAGAATACAATTTGTGAGTATCAGGTTGCCTCGGTCTGCAACCAATGGGTAGGGCTGCTGGCTACCAGGGGGATAGTGGTGCAGTGGCTCTTTATCTAAAAATTATCAGTTTGGGGAGTACTATATTTGTACCAAGTTTGATGCTTTTACCCCAATTTGCACAATTCATCAAATATCTTGCCAAAATCTGCTCCACTATTCCACCCCACCCCTTCCCCTCCCTCCTCCCAACAACCCCACTCCAAATTCCCACCCGACCCCATCTCCCCCCTCATCCAACCCCATCCCACTGCCTCCTCCCACCCACCCTGTCTCCTCCCTCATCCCACGTCCCCACCTGCTGACTCCTCCAACCCCACCCTGTGTCCTTCGGATTCCCACCCCATCTCCTGCCTACTCCCACCCACCCTGCTCCCTCCGCATTCCCATCCCACCGTTTCCCTTCCATCCTCCCACCTCCTCTCCTGACTCTCAATCCACCCCTTCCCCTCTCTCATCCCATACCACCCCCCCCCCCCTCCCTCTGGACTCCCACTCCACTTCAAGCACCATAGAGATTGAATAACGGTCTTGAGGGTATAATGGGGTCTTGAGGGTTGAAAGTGTCTTGAGGATCTAAAGTGTCTTGAGGGTTGAAAGTGTCTTGAGGATCTAAAATGTTTTAAGGGTCTTGAGGGTCTAAAGATCTTAAAGATCTAAAGTGTCTTAAGAGTCTTCAGGGGTTAAAGGGTCTAAAGTGTCTTATGGGTCAAAGGGTCTGAAGTGTCTTGAGGGTCTATTGGGGTTGTAATGGTCTTGAGGGGTTAAAGTGGCTTCAGGGTCTTGAGGGGTTAAAATGTCAAGAATATTGAGGGTCTAAGGTGTCTTAAGGGTTGTGACAGTTCAATGGTGTAAAGTGTCTTAACGGTATCGAGGGTATTGAGGGGTTAATGGGTTTAAAGGGATCCTTCAATAAGGGTCTAAAGTTAAAGCTCTCAGAGTATAAGGGGTCTAAAATGTTCAGGGTCTTTGGGTCTAAAGTGTTCAGGGTCTTAGGGTCTAACGTGTTCAGGGTTTTAGGGTCTAAAATGTTCAGGGTCTTAGGGTCTAAAGTGTTCAGGGTCTTAGGGTCTAAAGTTGAGTAACAACATGGCGTCTATTGTTAGTTTGCTGAACTCTAGTATTCTATGGTTCTGTCCACCCCTACCCCTCCCTCATCCCACCCTCTCCCCTGCAATCTCCCACTTCCCTCTGGACTCTCACCCACCCCTTCCCCTCCCTCATCCCACCCTCTCCCCTGCAATCTCCCACATCCCTGTGGACTCTCACCCACCCCTTCACCTTCCTTTTCCCACCGCCTCCTTCCCTCCCTCCTCCCACCTTCTCCTTCCCTCCCTCCTACCCCACCTCCACTCCCTCCCTCATCCCACCCTCTCCCCTGCATTCTCCCACCTTCCTCTGAAGGGTGGGAAAAGGGGAAGGAGTGGGTTCTCCCACCACCCACTCCTTCCCCTTTTCCCACCTCCTCCTACCCTACCTCCACTCCCTCCCTCCTCCCACCTCACCCCTTCCACTGCCTCCTCCCACCTTGCACCCTCCCATCCCTCCGGACTCCCACTCCTTCCCCGCGACAGGTGGTGGCTCGTGTGTTTATAAGTTTATGAACGGTGAGAAAACAACCGTTTAAAACCCTAGTAAGGTGTCTCATGGTAAAAAAAATGTGATCGATTAAGTTTCGTTGTGATTAACCTTGGGAGGTCAGAGATGTAGCGTCACAAACAAACAAACAAACAAACAAACAAACGTCTCATTCACTTGTATATAGAAGAGAACATCGGGTTACAGTATTTGAAATTCAAAAAAGAGGAAACATAAGACAAAGAAAAGATGTGGGTGTATGACACCTGTATCTGTATCTATCAACTCACGTTGTATTGATGTGTTATATACCGTACTGTGCACTACATGTCGTCGACATTGAGTATCTATATCTACCACATGGCAATTATCCTCCTCTTAATTTTTTCATAATTATGAAATATATTGTTAGCAATAACCTCATTATGTTTCCGAGATGGGTGAAGCGTTTGTGGGTTATTGAGATCAATTCACTTATACTTCCAGTTAACTAACTCTTGTTCCAACATTCCCAAGCAGCAGAACAATGGTCACCTTGAGGTCAAGCTCCATCTGGCAATTGCTTCTGGTGACCATTTGCATCGAAGCACAACATCCTGGTAACGCAGATCATTTACTTTTCTCTTTTCATGCAATTTTTACATTTTGTTGAATTCTCGCTTTGTTTAGGATGTACTCTAGATCTGAAGAACCTCTGTTATAGTTTATTGTGCATTAGGAAAGTCACTTTGTAGGATCCAAGCCAACTATATAGTATTTCTTTAATTGGTACCTTTGCGTGGATTTTTCACAGGGCAATACAAATTTGCTGATGTGGTCTTCCTCTTGGACGGCTCAGATGATGTCAGTGTTGAGGATTTCTCCCACATGAAAACCATTGCCCAGGCGTTGATGAACATTATGCAAATCGGCCAGGATGGCTTTCGTGTGGGCCTCACAGTGTATGGTGGCGATGCCAACGTTGAATTCAGCCTCAACACGCACAACTCTCTGAAAAGCGCTCAGAGGGCACTCTTGGGGGCTCCAAAATCACCAGGCAGACCTCGGCTCGGTCACGCCCTCCATTCTCTACGGAATGATCAGTTCGCTGAGGCAGCAGGAAGTAGAAGTCACCTGGGACATCCTCAGGTCAGGTGGAAATGAATGCCGTTATTTTTAGCCCCCGTTGGACTTGATCCGAAATGGGGGCTTATGGATTGCGTCTCGTCCATCCGTCCGTGTGTCCGTCCCGAGTGTCCGTCCGCAACCATATCTCGGACATGTATTGACCGATTTTGTTCAAACCTGGCACAAGCACGGTACATGATGGCATACACGTGCGCCTCACTTTATTTTGCGATCTGATCAAAGATGGCCAACTAGTAGACTGGCTGCCATTTTAGTTGTAAAAAACCCCATGATGTTGAACACGTCCTCAACCTTTTCTCGGACATGCATTCACCGATGATGGTAAAATTTGGCACACAGATAATGAATGATGGCTTACATACGCACGTCATTCGTTTTTGAGATAAGATCCAAGATGGCTGACTGGCGGCCATTTTGTTCTTTAAATGTGTCCCCAACCATTTATTGACAGGCATTGTCTAATTTTGTTCAATCCTGGCACAATCACAGCACATGATGGCATACACATGCACCTCACTTTATTGTGCGATCTAGTTGTAAAAAAACCCGATATTGAACATGTCCTCAACCATTTTTCCAACATGCATTTACCGGTGTTGTTCAAACTTGTCACACAGATAATGAATGATGGCTTACATATGCACTTCATTACCCTGCGCTTGCGAAGCAAAAAGCAGGGTTAAGCATTTGTATGCGTACGTGTGGCGTACATGCGTGCATACGTGGGTGCGTCCGTGTCTGCATTTAAAAAAATCATTTTCTCGGCAAACTTTGGCGCGATCGGCACGAAATTTTACCAGAGGAGTGCCTCCGCCTGTAGAATATTTAATTATGACGTCATATGTCACGTGGTACAGGCGCCATCTTGAAAAAATCGGTAAAAGTTGCACCTCTATATCTCCAAAACCGCGCCTTGGAAAAAATTTAAACATGGCTCATTATCATTTACTCCCCTTGGGGAATAAAATATGTTGATGATGATGTTATCGGTACCTTAATTATGACGTCATAATTCGACAAGTACAATGCTTGATTCGATCAGTATGAATTTTTTTCTCTGCAATTCTTGGTCCGATTGACATGACATTTTCACCATAGGAGCGCCTTCTCCTTCAGAGTATTTCCATGATTATTATGACGTTATAGGTCACGTGGTACAGGCACCATCTTGGAAAAACTTCACACCTCCATATCTCTGAAACCACTCCATGGAAAAAATTGAGACCTGGTCATTGTCAACAACTCCCCATGGGGAATAAGATATGTTAATGATGATGTCATCAGTGCCTTCGTTATGACGTCATAATTTGACAAATACAGCACTTATCCGATCATTGTGATTTTTTTTTTCTCTGCAACTGTTGGTCCGATTGTCACAATTTTCACCATAGGAGCACCCCCTCCTTTAGAATATTTTAATGATCATCATGACGTCATAGGTCATGTGGTATAGGCACCAACTTGGAAAAACCCAAAAACGTTGCACCTCTATATCTCCAAAATCGCTCCATGGAAAAAATTGAAACATTGTTCATTGCAAAGAACTCCATATGGGGAATAGGTGTTGTTAACGAAGACGTCATTGGTGCCATAATTATGACATAATTCGACAAGGGCAACGCTTAGTCTGATCTAGTTTGAAATTTATTGAAAGTTGATCTATGCAACAATTATATTAGAAAATATAAATTTATGATGTCATCGCTCTGGCAGCCATATTGGATCAAATTTTTTTTTTAACGTTCAAAACAGAAGAGTTGGCTTGCACCAAGTTGACTGCGCAGCGTAAGTATTCTATGAATACCATCTAGTTTTTTATTCGAGATTAGATACTAGATGGCAGACCGGCGGCCATTTTGTTACTTAACGTTGTCCCCAACCATTTCTCAACATGCATGGACCGATTTTGTTCAAACTCAGCACAAAGACAATACATGGGAGTATGCATATGCAGAATATTTTGTTTTGTAATCCAACCAAAGATGGCTGACTGGTTCCCTCTAACTACATACAAATTTGTGCAAAAGTACTAAAATCACAGGGGCTAGGACATTTTGTGTCTTTTTACCCTTGTTCATTTTGTGACAGAACAGTTAAAATTGGAATCTCAATTTCATTATACGCTTTAAATGTATAATTTTTGCTACATTTCCTTAACACCTCCACGGCCCCTCATTCCCCTCCCAAATATTTTCACCATAATTTACTTTGGCTGCCAAAACGTGGGGCTAAAGGATAAGTTATTGGTAATTTTAACATACAACTGGGAAGTTAAACAAAACCAACGTGGTGATAAAAAACGATCGTGTCTTTTCAGGTGCTGATTATTTTGACTGCAAGTGATTCTACAGATGATGTAACGAGACACTCAAAGAAACTCAAAGATGACGGTGTGGTTGTCTTTGTCTTGGGAGCAGGAAAGGCTAAACTCGATGAGCTACAATTGGCTGGAAGTTTTCCAGCGCAAACATTTGTTTACTTTCACAGAGACTTTGCAGGTCTCATGTTGGAGATGCACAAAATGGTGCATGAGCTTGCAGAAGTGTTTCAATTATCTATTGAAATTCAAGGCGAACAAAGTAAGTACATATTGCTATTTTCCATTCTTTTTTTTATATATTTGGGCTAAGGCTCGGAATAGAGCACACACACACACACACACACACACACACACACACACACACACACACACATGCACGCACGCACGCACGCACACACACACACGGGCAGGAAAATACAAAAAAGAATTGGGCAGAGTGGGGATAGACAAAGAAGGCTCATTAGAATGGCTAATAGGTCAGCTCAACTGGGGCAGTAAACAAATCATAATGAATGCCCAAGATCAAGGACACTACACCAATGGATTTTAAACGACCAGTGAGATACCCATGCTGCGCAGGCGTGGGAGGCCGGAAGCAAACAGGCAATGCAGATACGGCGAATGCTAAAGCATGAAACCAATAAATTCCACATTCCTGTAGCACCTTCAGTCGCACGTCAGACATGGACAGCAAGTTCGTGAAGAACTTCCATGAAAAACGTACCCGTTCGCAAACAAACGGGTACGTTCACGTATAGAAACATCGATCGTGGGTCCGTGGCGAATCTGCATATGGCGATCCGCGAACTTCACGTTTAGAAACCATCATGGCATGTCATTTACTTGAACTCGATATTGGTTTACGAGTTATCAAACAGAGTGACCACTATATTTGTGATGTGTGTCTGTCTGTCTGTCTGTCCGCAGCATAACTACCCGATGATCATCTGATCTTGATGAAACTTGGGTGGGAGGTTGATATCATGATGTAGTTGCGTCATGCCTAGAATGGGCGTATTGCGCCCATTGTGGGTGGAGCGACGCCCGAAAAAGATGTCTTTTTAGGGGTAATCGAGTTCAAGCTACATCTTCTCCGAGGGGTTTGGTGGAATCTGACAGGGGTTTCGATGTTTGGTTAGGCCAATGTCATGTGTCTAGTCCCACAGAGCTCGATTTTTCATTTTTGCCCCAAGGTCACAAGGTCACGAAATTTAGAAAAGTCGATTTTTGATGGTTTTATTACATTGTTCACTTCCTGATAGGGTGAAATGTCGTACATGATCTTATATTATCACATACATCATGAAATACAAGTTTTCCAACAAATTTCAGAATCTTCGACATTTGACCATTCAAGGTCACAAAGGTCAAATTTTCAAAGTTGTCAGAATCGAACCGAATTTTCGGTATTGTGTAGCTAACTAACCTCATAACTGATTATACATTATTTTCTATCATTTCAAGGTCAGTAACCTTCGTTTTGACATTTCCAGGCTAGCACCACACACAATTACGTACAGCTGGCTCTTAACCCTCTGGAGTCTACTATTATTATTAGGTTTACTCTCCATGAAATGGAGAGGAAACCTATTATTACTGCTAGAGTTTTTCTTATTATTCTTCCGCCCTATTTTGCACCTCTGAAAACTTCATAATTAATGTTCTCAGCAACCGCTGGTCGGATTGACAGGAAATTTTCATCAAATGATCGTCTCGGCTCCTAGAATTTGTTAATGCTAAGTATGACGTCATAGGTCACGTGGTGTGGGCGCCATCTTGTAAAACAAATTCACATTTTCCCCTCTGTATCTCCGAAACGGCTGAATGGAAAAAATTGAGGAATGGCTCATTCTAAAGAACTCTTCAATGGGAACAAAAGACATGTGTATCGAGTATATTATAAATGCTAACGTTAAGAGGTTAGAATTCGTCAAATAAAAAAATTTCTCCCCTGAAAATGGCATTTTTTTCCCAGATGCTTAGTTAAAGAAAACTCAGAATGCAAAAATTTTCGAAGTCATACGTCACATGGTTCGGCCGCCATCTTGTGTTTCGTGAAAAAACACAAAAACCCCTTTTTCTCCGCAACGGCTGAACGGATCGAGCCCAAACTTGGCATGCATATTCGCATACCCATGACGAACAAAAAAGTCAGCGAGCACGACGTCATCCGACACATGGTTTCAGAGTTATGACGTTTTAAAGCTCAAACTAGAAATGGTATCCCCTCCATAATTTGTGGAGATATCGAGTGGAAACTTTACACAAATGTTCCTCATGGGGGTATGTTTCAACGTTACTTGAGACGTTTTGATAAGTCACATGGTTTGGCCGCAATAAATAATGGAAGTTAAATTTTAAAAAGCTTGTAACTCTTGAACCACTGCATGGATCGACTTGAATATTTAATGCAATGCAGCTCTCATCAAGCGGAAGAAGTGTGCAAGATTTCAAGATGATTGGATGTACGGTCTCGAAGCTATAAGTCTTTATTGTTGAAAGAAGAAGAAACACACTGATTTGTCCTTCCAGAACGTGATCACTATCACACGATCTCCCACGGTCATTTGAACCTCAAATAAAATTCCAATTGCAGATTTCTCAATAGATGAGGTCTATTAACAAACGAATGAAACAGATTTGCTCAAATTCTGACTTTTTTTTAATCGATCGCATTTCACCCAAAGTTTGAGGTACTAAAGAAGAAGAACGCACCCTTTTGTCCTTCCAGGATGTAATCACTGTCACACGATCTCCCGCGGTCATTTCAACCTCAAATGAAATTCCAATTGAGGATTTGTCAATAGATGAGGTCTATTAACAAACGAATGAAACAGATTTGCTCAAATTCTGACTTTTTTTTATATCGATCGCATTTCACCCAAAGTTTGAGGTACTAAAGAAGAAGAAAGCACTCTTTTGTCCCTCCAGGACGTGATCACGATCACACGATCTCCTGCGGTCATTTCAACCTCAAATTAAATTCCAATTGAGGATTTGTCAATAGATGAGGTCTATGAACAAACGAATGAAACAGATTTGCTCAAATTCTGACTTTTTTAAAACTCGATCGCATTTCACACAAAGTTTTGGGCCACTAAAGAAGAAGAAGAATCGTTTGGCTTCTCAGATAAAATAAATAATTCTGTCTCTGCAATTTCAGGTTAATTTTCTTTTTAAAATGGCTTTTTCTGCAATCAGTGCCTGGATTGACATGTGTGGATGTGTGTGTGGGTGTGGGGGAGGGATGTGTGTGTGTGTGTGGGTGTGGGGGAGGGATGTGTGTGTGTGTGTGTGTGTGTGTGTGTGTGTGTGTGTGTGTGTGTGTGTGTGTGTGTGTGTGTGTGTGTGTGTGTGTGTGTGGAGGTGGGGGGGGGGGTTGGTGTGTGCGTGTGTGTTAGGGGTGGGGGTATGTGTGCGTGCGTGTGTTTGTGTGTGTGTGAGTGTGTGTGTGTGTGGTGGGGGGAGGGTGTGTGTGTGTGTGTGTGTGGTGTGTGTGTGTGTGTGTGTGTGGGGGGGGGGGGTCTGTGTTTGTGTGTGTGTTTGTGTGTGTATGCATGTGGGGATGTGTTTGTGTGTGAGGGGATGTGCATTTGTGTGGATGTGTTTGTGTGTGTGTGTGTGGGGGGGGGGGGTGGATATGTGTGCATGTTGGGGTGGGGGGGGGGGTTGGGGTGTGCGTGTGGAGGAGGGGGGGTTGGATGTGTGTGTATGTGTGGGGGGAGGGGGGATGTGTGCATGTGTTTGTGTGTGTGTTAGGGGTGGGGGGATACGTGTGTGTGTGTGTGTGTGTGTGTGTGTGTGTGTGTGTGTGTGTGTGTGTGTGTGTGTGTGTGTGTGTGTGTGTGTGTGTGTGTGTGTGTTGGGGGTGGGGGTGGGGGGATGTGTGCATATGTTTATGTGTGTATATGGGTGGGGGGTAGGGGGAATGTGTGTGTGTGGGTGGGGGGGGGGGGTTGGTGTGTGTGTGTGTGTTAGAGGTGGGGGGTGGGGGTATGTGTGCGTGTGTTTGTGTGTGTGGATGTGTGTGTGTGGGGGGGGTGGGGGTGGATATGTGTGTATGTTGGGGGGAGGGGGGGGTGGGGGGTGTGTGTGGAGGAGGGGGGGGGGTTGGATGTGTGTGTGTGTAGGAGGGGGGGGTGGATGTGTGTGTGTGTGTGTGTGTGTGTGTGTGTGTGTGTGTGTGTGTGTGTGTGTGTGTGTGTGTGTGTGTGTGTGTGTGTGTGTGTGTGAATGAAAGAGAGGGATAGAATGTGAGGAACAGAAATGAAAAAACGAGGTGTGTGTGTGTGTGTGTTGGGGGTGGGGTGTGTGTGTGTGTGTGTGTGTGTGTGTGTGTGTGTGTTGGGGGTGGGGTGTGTGTGTGTGTGTGTGTTGGGGGTGGGGTGTGTGTGTGTGTGTGTGGTGTGTGTGTGTGTGTGTGTGTGTGTGTGTGTGTGTGTGTGTGTGTGTGTGTGTCTGTGAATGAAAGAGAGGGATAGAATTGTGAGGAACAAATGAAAAAATGAGATGTGTGTGTGTGTGTGTGTGTGTGTGTGTGTGTGTGTGTGTGTGTGTGTGTGTGTTGGAGGTGGGGTGTGTGTGTGTGTGTGCGTGTAGGGGGGATGTGTGTGTGTGTGGGGATGCAGGGAAGTGTGTGTGTAGGCGGGGGGGGGGGGGGGGGGGTTGGTGTGTGTGTGTGTGTGTTGTTGGAGGGGTGTGTGTTTGGGGGGAGGGGTGTGGGTGTGGGTAGGGGGTGTGTGTGTGTGTGTGTGTGTGTGTGTGTGTGTGTGTGTGTGTGTGTGTGTCGGGGTTGTATCCAAGGGGGTTGTGTCAAGCATGTCCAATGAAAGTGGGGTTGTATCAAAAGTGGGTGCGAGTAAACCGGTCATCACTGCCAACAGTTTTAAAGTGGCAGTTCTAGTTATTATTATTAGTATTATTATTATTATTATTATTATTATTATTATACTCTCTGGAGTCTACTATTATTATTATTATTATTATTATTATTATTATATATTATGCACATCGAATCCAGGAGGCGGTAATTGCGTGGTAAATTTGAATGCGGTTAGAACCGATAAATTCGGCTCGTAGACATTTCTGCACATGCATGAACCCGATAGAATCGGCTTGTGGACTCCAGACAGTTCAAGGCCTGCGCACGCAGCGCATTGGGGCCTTTGTAAATAGGCATGTACACCGCATGTTGGGGGCCGACACCTGCCACGTGCCCCCCCCCCCTCCTCCCCACCCCCCCCCAGTCCGGGCCTGTTTCGGTTATAGTCCATCCTTTGTCATTGAATACCGCTCGTTCGCAAATATCGTTGTGAACGGTTCAGCCGTTTTTGTGGTACCTTCAAACAGACGGACGGACAGACAGACGGACGGACGGACATTTGGTGAATTATAGTAAGATGGGGGGGGACTGAGCCAGACGGACAAATGTAGATTCTGCAAGACAGAAACAGAAAGTACGAGTCATCTGCTCTCAGGATGCAAAAAACTATTATCAGAACAACTTCACACACAATGGCACAACAAAGTAAGCAAAATGATTCATTGGCATATCTGCAAAAATTTAAACATCCCAGTGCCAGAAAACTCATGGAAACCCGAACCAAGGGCAATCATTGGAAATGAGGACATCATGCTCACGTACGACCTGATTATAACATCGAGTTTGAACACAGAAAACAAAGCATTGCGTCCGGACATTGCACTCAGGAACAAAAAGGAGAATACAGCATTGATGATTGAGATATCAGTACCCAGCGATTTTGGCCTAAACAACGCAGAAATCAAGAAAATGATCAAATACCAGGACCGCAAAAATTAGGTGAAGAGATCTTGGAAGCTGAAGAGCATCAAAATTGTACCAGTGATAATTGGAGCAACAGGAATGATGAAGAAGAACCTCACTGGGATAATAATAAAAAAACATCCCCTGGAATATTACCACAAATGAACTACAACTGGAGGCAATCCGGGGTTCGGTGACGATCCTGAAAAGAGTCCTTGTAACAAAACTCTGAAAAAATTTGAACAGCTTGGTCCATGAACTGTGGTCCTTAATTAAGTGGAGATGGATGGGTCCTGGGAGGACTCCATTCCACCTCCTGAACCCCACAAATGGAGATAACAACCAACGACACACAGACATACTGACGAGACAACACAGCCACTGAGCTTGGGGGAAGTGCTGGCACTAACGTCACTTCCCGGGATACTCTGGGTACCAGCGACGTCATAACAATGGCGCCGCTTTTAACACTGTACTCAGTGGAGCATTTCCTCAAGAGTAATTTCCTCGTCCCCATGGATGCCAACTGAAGGGGATTGTCCGTGCTCTATTCTTGTGAAAATGTATTACTGTATTTATATACCTTTATACGTTAAAAAAAAACTTTTTTTATTCATTCATATCTTTTAAACTTTATTCTATATCCATTTACTAAGTTTTTTTTAGTATGCTAATTACATTGAATCATGATGGAAAATGTTTTATCCTGCTCTGTGATCTGTGACTCCAATTATTGCTCCCTGTATCTCACCTTTGTTTCTCCATGATGTCACATCTACCTAGTGTACATGTTCTGCGTTCAATTAAGCTTCTTCAGGTATATGTATATAATGTCCTAAAGAACCCAATAGCTTCTTGTATCATTTTCGTTGTTCAAAACCATTGGCTGTTGACTCTTGGGACTTGCATCATGCACTGTGTCCTGCACAGAGGCGGATGTGGTGTTTCTGCTGGATGGCTCGGAAGATGGAGGCCAAGCTGAGTTCCAACAGATGAAGGGGGTGGTTGAGGTTCTTCTGGGAGTGATGAATATTCACCCAAACATTGTTCGCGTGGGGCTTGTGCAGTATGGACATCAGCCTCGATCTGAGTTTTACCTCAACACGTATGAAGCTGCAAAAGGCATGCAGGTCGCCATCAAGAACATCCAGCCTTTGGGCGGGCCCTCAAACCTTCATGAAGGGCTTGCATTGTTGAGACGAGAGCAGTTTGTAGAAAGATCAGGAGGTCGTGCTCATGAAGGTGCAATCCAGGTATGGCAGGTTGTTTTGGAAGTTTTGTTGTATTTTTGCAACTTTTTGGTGAATTGATTTTCTTTCCATGCAGGCCTAAAAGTTGCCCACCTTAAGTTGACCTGAGGGGTTTGAAAAGATAACCACAAAATATTGTCACGCGTCACTTGGGCACCTGTAGGCACGGTCAGATGTGGCAGGTAGATTACCTCCTCTTTTAATGATATTAGTGAGATAGCTTGCTTTTTAAAATAAACAATAAAAAAGCAACATGCTAATTCTGAGACCACCTCAGTTTATGTGGAATCAAAACCTTGAATAACAGTTCATTGTATCAGATTTAAGCCCACACCCCTGATTGGTGTTATTTACAATAGGTTTGATGTCCTAATCAAGATCGGGTTATTTAGGCTTTAGGAAAACATGAAGAAGATCGATGTTTACAGCTGTAGCCAAAGTTTACCTGGGAGTGCAACATGGCGATGATGGGCCAAATGGCCTCATTTCTTTTTCAAGGTCGTGTCGGAGGAGCTCGCGACCACTCCTTACATTCATTGTAGTCCTGTGGAGACTGGAGATCCTTTGTATATCACTTATCATTTTGCATACAGAATATAAATATTTAAATGTAAGTGGTGGCGTTCAAATATGGAGGGTAAGGAGGGGCAAGATGATTTGATTTTGGTGAAGATCTCTATCAGAATCCGGATCTGGTATTTTAAAAGTGATTCTTCACCATTGAGAGATATCACCAAAAACGATATGGAGCAGGATATCTCAAAAGGTTAGGGACGGATTCAGACAAAACTTGGTGGACAGGTTGTGTGTGTGAAAAGGACGAATCGATTTGATTTTGGTTCAGGTCTGGATCCAGGTCCGGCTATCAATGGATACAAAACATGAATTGTTCAGCCTGGTCGAGGTATGCGCTCTACCGAGTGACGTTCTAGTTTGTTATGATGAAAATTGAAATTTTTGGTCATATGTCCATCTGTCTCGTTTGTTTGTTTGTCTGTGAGAGCAATAACTCGTGAACACTTTCAGCTATCTTCGTCAAACTTTACAGAGGATTCCAAAGGACAAAAATTGAGGCTGTTTAGGAGTTGCGGATGACGAGAAGACGAGGCAATTTCTTAGGTGTTCAAAGCTCCTTTATTCAACAGAAATCCCCTCACGCGAACGGAACTCATACAGCTTTTATAGCGCCAACACCGTCTTCGGAGGGCGTGGCTTCAACAACCGCGCGTACGTCACGCCCACACAATCAAAAGCCACGCTGGTCCGTGCACGTGGATTATGTCCCAATAAGGTAACCGCTACATGCGTCCCCCCCAGAATGCACTCGCACGGGGGACGGCCCCGCCGTGGGGTTGAGCCAACCGTGGGGGCTGGTCAAGGCCTCGGGGGAGGCTGCTGAGGTTCCTCGCAGGCTTCCCGAGGTTGCAGAGTAGGAGTAGTAGTTGCGCGAGATGCAGCTCTCTACACGTGAGCTGTAGCTGTAGTTGTAGAGTTTCGCGAGTTGTAGTTGTAGTATGTAGTTGCGCGAAAGTGAGAAGCAGCAGTGCTGCCCGGGTCAGTGCAAGCAAAGGTGACGAGCAGCAGTGCTGCCCGGGTCAGTGCACGCGAAGGTGACGAGCAGCAGTGCTGCCCGGGTCAGTGCGCGCGAAGGCTACGAGCAGCAGCGCACGTTGGAGAAGGCTCACCACTCTGGTCGCAGAGGAGGTGGCTTGGCCGTAGGTCACAATTCCAAACCGATCGTCACGAAACTTCACCAAGCTGTATAGGTTGTCCCAATTGAGAAGCCTATTGTTTTTGGGGTCAAAAGGTCAACATAGGCCAAAGGTCACCAACTTTGCCGATATTCCTAAAATCCTCAATTTTCATCCGATTGATTTGAAATTTGAAGAGGACTTGCATATCTGGTCACTGAATTCAACCACCAACTATTTTTGAGGTCAACATTGGCCAAAAGGTCACCAGAGGCCAAGATTTTAAAATCCTCAATTTTCATCCAATTTACTTGAAAATTGAACAGCATTTGCACATTGAGTCACTAAATAGGGAAACGAACTATGTTTGAGGTCAAAGGTCAACTCAAGGTCAACCTTCAAAATCTTCATTTTTTTATCTGAAAAATCATCACTTTTCTTCCTGTTCACCCGAGCTTTGATCAAGATTGTCAATTTTATCTTGATGAAATGGACAATTTCCTGTATCAATGGAATTTCTTTCTTGGGGGAGGGGGGCAGATTTTGCAAGTATCGTGCTCCGCATGACGTCTTCTTGTTTCATTATTATCGATTAATTAAGTGCATATGTATTTCATTTCTCTTTCTTTTTTTTGTATACAAGATCGAGGCTCGTATAAGAGCTAACATTAATCACAAAAAAAACGGACACATAAAACTTGTAATAAAGGGAGCGGGAGACTATGGGGAGAGAGAGGAAAGCACACAAGTACAACAGTGGAGAACAGGGACATCGGAAGATCTGTGGTAGGGAGAGGGTTTGGGGGGGGGGGTAGCATGGGAAGGGGAGGGGGGGTTGTGGGAGAGGTATAAAACACATGGACACTGCTAGGACTGCCAGGAATGAAGTCGGTATTTCAAAAAAGTGGATCTGGGTGAATTAACGGGGATAGAAAAGATCAACGTTTTGGATGGGGGAAGATATGGCTTCTGGGCAATATTTCAGGCACCTTTTGAGCTCGAAAGCTGATATTTGGACATGACCATGACCAAGTGATTTTGCTGTTAAGGGTGTGGTTGATTTATTGATTAATCAATTAATTGATTATTTATTTAATTATTCCATTAACTACTTGGTTTTCAAAAGGTTACAGATTCAGCTGAAATTAGCCAATTGATTATGAAATCAATTATTTTATGATTATTATTTGTTTATTTTATTACACAATTAATTATTCAATCAATTATTGATTCTCTCGATTTTCATCATACCTGGAAGGCCTGATGTCCTTTCTGGTCTATTTATTTGTCTGTTGATTTGTCTGTCTGTGAGCAGGATATGTCAAAAAGTTGTGGACGGATTCTGACGATATTTTGGTTGACAGTATGAGTGTGTGACAACGCCGAAATGATTAGATTTGGGTGAAGATCCGGATCTGGATACTAGAATTTTTTAAAGTAATTATTCACCATTGATAGAAAGGGCCAAAAACAATATATAGCATGATACGTCAAAAAGTTGTGAACGACTTGTGAGAAAACAAGGTAGATGAGTTGGTTAGGTGACAATAACAAGCTGATTAGATTTTGGTTTAGGTCCGAATCCAGATCTGGCCCATCAGTGGATACAAAATATAAACTGTTCAGCCTGGCAGGGGTATGCGCTCTACCGAGTGTCGTTCTGGTTGTGTTTGTTTATTTAACTATTGAAGAGGATGATGGTTTTTTGTTCATGTTGTAGATGCAGATCAAAAGCTTTCCCTGTGTTTGTTGCACAGGTGGCGATTGTTTTGGCTGGAAGCAAATTCCAAGCTGACCCACTGACCCAGGCAGCTGCCTTGCACTCAGATGGCGTAAAAATTTATGCGTTGGAACAGGACAGGCTACGGTTGATCAACTGGATTTCATAGCCAGCCAGCCAGTTCAAAGCTACAGGTTCTACCAACGTGACGTCTCTGACATTTTCTTGCTGTTGCCATTGTTGGGAAAGAAGTTGGGAGAGGCTCTTGGAGTTTCCATTGACATACAGCTGATAGAAGGCGGTACGCTTTATTTTCATTGATAACATTATATTGCAGCCTATCGGTAATATATATTTATATATATATATATAATATATATATATATATATATATATATATATATATATATATATATAATATCATCTGTTTCTGTAGCATTTGGCTAACCCCTGCTCTAGCAGGGAAAATGGCCTTAAAATATATATATATATAAATATATATATATATATATATGTATGTATGTATATATATATGTATGTATATATATATGTAATGTATATATGTATGTATGTATATATGTATGTATGTATATATATATGTATGTATATATATATGTATGTAATATATATGTATGTATATATATATGTATGTATATATATATGTATATATATATATATATATATATATATATATATATATATATATATATATATATATATATATATATTAATATATATATATATATATATATATATATATATATTATATTATATTATATTATATATATATACACATACATGCATACATAAATCTGTTTCTGTAAGGATCTGTTTTTGCACATTTTTTGTGTAAAGCGGTAATGTTGGATGATTTCCAACAGATGGCAGATGACCTTGAGCAAAAGAGAGGGTGAAGAGAACACAGAGAGGGTGAGATGGAGCGGAAGAGCAGGATTTTAAGACCCGTGGGCTGATGCCGTCTGGTTCAGTTGCAGAATCAGAGTCGAGGTTTGACAAAAAACTTCTCCACCTTGTCAGGAGAGAAGGACACAGAGTCCAGGATCAGCTGGGTTTGACTGGGAAAGGTGGGTACAGAGAGAGATGCGTTCGGCACACAAGATTTTGAGGCAAACACAGAGTTGAGGCATTCGGCTTTTTCACGTGCGGTGTCAGCTTTGTAGCCATTTGAGGTAAGGGGGGGGGGGGGGGATGGAAGGGGGGAACAAACACCAGAAACGGATTTGACCAGATGCCACCAGGATTTGGAAGAGGGAGACAGGTCTGAGAGTTCAGTTTTGAGAGCAGAGTGATCGTGTTTCCTGGCTCTCCTGATGGTAGACAAACACTTGTTCCGAGCTTTGTAAAAGGAACTGAGATTGCCTTCAGATGGATTAGCCTTCCAGGAGGCGAAGGCAAGTTGCTTCAGGGCAACTACCTCAACCACAAGATTCAGTGTACCATGGACGGGAGGAAGGGTATGACGACTGAAGACGAGATGGGATAAATCTGTGCATGAGAGAGAGCAGTTTATTTTGGAAGAATTCCCAGGAAAAGTTGATGTCAGGGGCAGTAGAGATGAGATACCAGTCCAGATGATTGATGGCTGCTTGAAGACCATGCCAGTCGGCCTGAGTGAAATGCCAGACTCGTCGACGCTGAGGAGGCTCTCAGAGAATGGCCAGAGAGATGTCCACTTTAACAAGGAAATTATCAGAAGAACCGATTGGAGCAGAAGAAGAGCAGCAGACATTTGCAGGGAAGTTAGTCATAACCAAGTTTAGAAGAGAAGATACTCCATTGACTGAGATCCGGGTCGGGAAATTGACAGATTGTGTCAGTCCCAATGAGTCGCAGATGTTCTTTGCTGAGGTGCCATGGCTGGTGAGAGAGGAACCCACACCCAGCCAGCTGGCATATGAGTTAGAGAGAGTTGGGATGAGTGGATATAAGTTGGTCCATGTTGTCAGACAGGGAGTTGTCAATGGAGTCATCACTGTTTGAGGGACGGTACAGAACACATATGAACAAAAGGTGGGAGCGGAGAGGAAGCCGTAGCCATAGGTACTCCTGGGGGTGGGGTGGAGAGAGGGCAGTGCAGGGAGAGTGTTGTTTGTGGTTTGTGATGTGTTTCAGTGGCTGTTTGCCTCATCTAACAGTGCTGTGTTGTGTCTCGTGTGTTTGTCTGCATATCCACGTGTGTTGTGAGATGTGTGTGTGGTACGAGCCCGAGCTCATGTTAAAAAAAAAACTTCCTGTTTAATCCTCCAATAATGGTGCTCCTGTATCCCATCGCAGGCCCTGACATCGTTCTTTTGCTGGATGGCTCGAGTGATGTGGGTCCGAGTAATTTTGAGCTCATTCGATTACTGGCATCGCAAGTGATTGCTGGCCTAGACATTGGACTGGAGCAGACCCACGTGGCTGTAGTCCAATATGCCTCAACCGCACGTACCGAATTCAACTTGAATGACTTTACGAGCAAGGTGCAATGTCCTATAATCTATGTAATAAAAGTATATTGAAATATATTCGTTCAATCATTTCTGTTATTGTTGAGCAATGGCGGGAGAAATGAAATGATGCTTGATTCCTGTCTCATGTGATGTTTATTTTGAATACCCTCAGGACTCTGCAGTCAATGCCGTCATGAGCATTGCCCACCTTAGTGGTCGGTCCGACCTGGCCGCTGGTCTGCAACATGTGCAGGACAATATCTTGGTGAAGGAGAAAGGAGGTCGTAGAGACATAGGTGCTCCACAGTTCGTGTTCATCTTGACTGGAAGCTCACCTGATAACTTGGAAGCAGCCAAGAAAGCATCAAAGGCATTGCAAGACAAAGGAGTCATGGTTGTGGCCGCGGGAGCTGGAAGTATCACCGAAGGGGAGTTGAAAGAATTTGTAAGTGATCCAGAAGATAAAATGGCGATGTACCATGGTTCAAGTTACAAAGGTATGGAAGGATTATCAGTAAATCTTCTCAGTGATATCTCTACTGCCTTGGCCAACAGAAAGTCCGTGAAGAGTAACCTTTCTGGTGAGTAACCATCACTTATTTGACTTCATTAAATAATTGTTTATTGATATTACCAATATGTACCAACTTGTTTGTGGTATTATTTTTTTGCTTAGCATTTTGCTTTGCTTCTAAATGCATTTGGCCCATCATGCCGACGTCAACATCATGTAAGATTGTGAGATTTGTTAGGATTGAAAGACCTTCCATATTTTAATCTAATATATTGTCAATCAGCAAAGAGCAATACAGCTGATTTCTTTCTGTTGGTGGGATAGGATACTGTACATGACCATGTGGAGTCATCGGCAAAAAGGAAGATAGTTCCATAGATTTGAAAAGGTCATTTCGGTAGATAAGGAACAAGACTGGACTCGAGCTACTGCCTTGAGGCACTGCAGCCTGGAAGAGCAGATGTGAGGAGAGGCTTCTATTGATATCAATGGGTTGACTGCACGATTTGAGGAAGCCAGGTATGAAGACTGCCTTTTATGCCACAGACAACAAGCCTGACAAGCAGGATACCCAACTGTCTTGAATACCCAAGATGTATCAAGACAGATGGTCCTGACCTCTTGTTTGAGATTTAAAGGCTCCATCCATTGTTGAGAGAGAAGCAGCAGCATGTCCACAGTTGAGTTGACCAGGACATAATTCAAACTGATTAGAGATCATGCTGTTTGAAAAGAGGAAAGACCTGTTGTTGTTGTTGTTGTTGTTGTTGTATAGCCCCAGACAGTTCTCTCGAACATGCCCGTGGCGTGGAGACAGCCAGTCGATCTCACAGGAGCGACCCAGAGATCCCCCCACATCTAGGACGGTGTACCCCGCTTTCACAAAGTCAGGGCCATGACAGAGTTGGAGAGAGAGAGACAGGGAAAGGGCCGGTCCATGGGTGCGATTGGCTCACTGATTGTGACCGTGCTGCCCTGACATCCGGGCAGCAGGGAAGAATGGGGAAGATTTGACCCCTGACTTGCGTTTGGGGGTACAACCATCACTGAGAGGCGTCCCCGATAGTTGTAGACCTGATGTTGGCAGTGATGTTGGATTCTATGTCATTGATTATAATTTGTGTAAGCTTACTGGCCTGTGGATCTACTGTCTTATAAGTTCGTTATTGCCAAAGGAAAAGGATTTGCTGAAAACAACAATGTTTTGTTTTGGCAACATAAAAAAAAAAAATCAGAGTTTTTTTTCAAGTCATTTCAACACTTCTTTTGATATTCCATTTGGCACGCTGCGCTGACTGCTTGATTGTATAACTTGCATTTCTCCTTCGTCTATAACTGATGTTGGAAGTGATTGGAAGTTATTGCCAGGAAGTAAGCAGCCATCAATCATCTGGACTGGTCTCCCATCTCTACTGCCTCTGGCATAAATTCTTCCTGGGAATTCTTCCAAAGCAAGCTGCTCTCTCTCATGCACACATTTATCCCATCTCGTCTCCAGTTGTCTTACCCTTCCTCCCGTCCTTGGTACACTGAGTCTTGTGGTGAGGCAGTTGCCCTGAAACAAATTGCCTTTGCCTCTTGGAAGGCTAATCCAACTGAAGGCAATCTCAGTTCCTTCCACCAAGTTCGGAATAAGTGTGTGTCTACCCTCAGGAGTGCCAGAAAGCACTGTCTCTCCACACTCAAGAATGAACTCTCAAACCTGTCTCCTTCCTCCAAATCATGGCGGCATCTGGTCAAATCCGTTTCTGGTGTTTGTTCCTCCTACATCCCCTCCCTTACCTCAAATGGCTACACAGTTGACACCGCACGTGACAAAGCCGAATGCCTCAACTCTGTGTTTGCCTCAAAATCTTGTGTCCCAAACCCATCTCTCTCTGTTCCCACCTTACCCAGTCGAACCCAACTGCTCCTGGACTCTGTGTCCTTCTCTCCTGACAAGGTGGAGAAGTTTTTGTCAAACCTCGACTCTGATTCTGCAACTGGACCAGACGGTATCAGCCCACGGGTCCTAAAATCCTGCTCTGCCGCTCCATCTCACCCTCTCTCTGTTCTTTTCACCCTCTCTTTCGCTCAAGGTGATCTGCCAGCATCTTGGAAATCGGCAAACATTACCGCTTTACACAAAAAACGTGCAAAACAGATCCTTGCAACGACAGACCAATCAGCCTGCTCCCAATTATCAGCAAAGTCATGGAATCCTTCATTGCTTCGGCTATCAAATCCTTCCCAAATCCTTCCTCTTCTCCAATGGATTGATCTCCGATCATCAATTTGGATTCAGACCACGTCATTCTACTCTGGACATGCTGCTGCTGCTGTCTCAACAATGGATGGAGGTCCTCAATGCCAAACAGGAAATCAGAGCTGTCTCGATTGACATATCACGTGCCTTCGATACGGTCTGGCACTCAGCTCTGCTCACAAAACTGTCCTCCTATGGTATCCATGGAAATCTCCACGCATGGCTTGCGGACTTCCTCTCTGGTCGTAGTCAACGTGTGGCCCTGAATTAATTTCTCTCATCTCCCCTTCCTGTTCAGTCGGATAAAAACATTGCCTCAAACAGGGAACCATGATTGTCATGGGGCCCGCAAGGCTAACCCACTCTAGCGGAGAAAATGGCCTCAAAACGATCATTCATTCATTTTTTATTCCCCTTCCTGTTCAGGCTGGAGTTCCCCAAGGCAGTGTTCTGGGCCCTGTGCTTTTTTGGTCTCCATCAATGATCTCTCCGACTCTCTGGAAAATCCTCTCGATTTCTTTGCTGATGACTCCACTATCTGCCGCTCCATTCCTCATCCCTCAGATCGGCAGTCTGCAGCCTCCTCACTCTCTGCAGACCTGGACAAAATCAGACTGGTCAAACAAGTGGAACATGTCTTTCAATCCTGACAAATCTCACACTCTTACTATGTCTCTCCGAAAAGACCGACTGGACAACCCTCCCATCTACTTTCTCAACAATCTTCTCCAAGAAGTTCTGTCGCTCAAGCTTTTGGGTCTCACTATCTGCCATGATCTTTCCTGGGAAAACCACATTTCCAAGCTGGCCTCCAAAGCCAGTAGCCGACTGAGCATCCTGCACCATGCCAAGTCCTTCCTTGGCACACCTGAGCTCCTCACCACATATGAGGCTTTCATCCGCAGCTCAATGGAATACTGTTCTCCCCTATGGGCCAGTGATCCTGCCTCGCACCAAGCTCGGCTTCACGCTGTTGAAACCAAAGCTTTCAGAATCATTGGAATCTCCCGCGATGAAGCTAACTCCGAGGGCCTTTCACTCACTCACCGCAGGAAGGTTGGTGGTCTTTCTGTCTTCTACCGACTCCTCTCCGGCCTTGCTCCCCCAGCTCTCTCTGTACTCTGTCCCCCAAATATTCCTGCAGGTCGCACAAGATCTGCCTGCAACCCTCTTATGGTTAAACTGCCAAAATCTAGGCTCTTTGCTCACCTTCACTCTTTCATTCCTCTTTTCTCCCGCCTCTGGAACAAACTCCCCCACTCCCTTCAATCCCACTCCTCCCTGCAGGTCCTTAAAACAGCTGTTCACCACCATCTCTTATCTTCCCCCATGCCACGGGTCCTGACGGCATCAGCCCACGGGTCCTAAAATCCTGTTCTGCTCTTTCACTCCCTCTGTCTGTTCTCTTTACCCTCTCTTTTGCTCAAGGTCATCTGCCATCTGCTTGGAAATCTGCCAACATCACCGCTTTGCACAAAAAAGGTGCAAAAACAGATCCCAGCAACTACAGACCAATCAGCCTTCTCCCATTTATCAGCAAAGTCATGGAATCCATCATTGCTTCAGATATGAAATCTTTCCTCTTCTCCAATGGCTTGATCTCTGATCATCAATTTGGTTTCAGACCTGGTCACTCTACTCTGGACATGCTGCTTCTGCTTTCTCAACAATGGATGGAGGTCCTCAATGCCAAACAGTAAATTAGAGCTGTCTCCCTTGACATATCACGTGCCTTCGATACAGTCTGGCACCCCGCTCTGCTCACCAAATTCTCCTCTTTTGGTATCCATGGAAATCTCCATGCATGGCTGGCGGACTTCCTCTCTAGTCGTAGTCAACGTGTGGCCCTGAATGGGTTTCTCTCATCTCCTCTTCCTGTTCAGGCTGGAGTTCCCCAAGGCAGTGTTCCGGGCCCTGTGCTTTTTCTGGTCTTCATCAATGATCTCTCTGACTCTCTTGAAAATTCTCTCTATCTCTTTGCTGATGACTCTACTCTCTGTCGCTCCATTCTTCATCCCTCAGATCGGCAGTCTGCAGCCTCCTCACTCTCTGCAGACCTGGACAAAATCACAGACTGGGCAAACAAGTGGAACATGTCTTTCAACCCTGACAAATCTCACACTCTTACGATGTCTCTCAGAAAAGACTGACTGGACAACCCTCCCATCCACTTTCTGAATAATCCTCTCCAAGAAGTTCTGTCACTCAAGCTTTTGGGTCTCACTATCTGCCATGATCTTTCCTGGGAAAACCACATTTCAAATCTGGCCTCCAAAGCCAGTCGCCGACTGGGCATCCTCCGTCGTGCGAAGTCCTTCCTTGGCACAGCTGAGCTCACCACATACAAGGCTTTCATCCGCAGCTCGATGGAATACTGCTCTCCCCTCTGGGGTGGTGCTCCTGCCTCACACCTAGCTCGTCTTCACGCTGTTGAAACCAAAGCATTCAGAATCATTGGAATCTCCCACGATGAAGCTAACTCCAAGGGCCTCTCACTCACTCACCGCAGGCAGGTTGGTGGTCTTTCCGTCTTCTACCGACTCCTCTCTGGCCTTGCACCCCCAGCTCTCTCTGGGCTCTGTCCCGCAAATATTCCTACAGGTCGCACAAGATCTGCCTGCAACCCTCTTCTGGTTAAACTGCCAAAATCAAGACTCTCTGCTCACCTTCACTCCTTCATTCCTCTTTTCTCCCACCTCTGGAACAAACTCCCTCACTCTCTTCAATTCCACTCCACCCTCCAGGTCTTTAAAACAGCTGTTCACCACCATCTCTTATCTTCCCCCATCCAAAACCTTGATCTTTTCTATCCCCGCTAATTTCACCCCAATTCCACTTTTTTGAAATACCAACTCCTGTCCTGGAAGTCCTTGGTGTCCTTGTGTTTTATACTTCTCCCACCCCCTCCCCCCCCCCCCCTTCCCACGCCTCCTCCCCCCTTCCCACGCCTCCTCCCCCCAAGCCCTCTCCCTCCCACACATCTCCCTGCTCTTAAATGTTGTGTGCTCTCAAGTGTTTGTGTGCTTCCCCTTCTCTTGTCTTCCGCTCCCTCTTTTTATATATTTTGTTTGTCTGGTTGATTTGTTTGTGAAGTAAATGTCAGCTCTTTCACGAGCCTCGATTCAGTATACAAAAAAAATAATCCAAAACCTTGATCTTTTTTCTACCCCCGCTAATTCAACTCGGATCCACTTTTTTGAAATTCTCACTTCTCCTGGAAGTCCTTGCAGTGTCCATATGTTTTATACCTCTCCCACTCTCCCCCCCCCCCCCCCAAGCCCTCTCCCTCCTACAGATCTCTCGATGTCCCTGCTCTCAAATGTTGTGTTTATGTCCTTCCCCCTCTCTTCCCATCTTGTCTACCGCTCCCCTTATTATATGTTTTATGTGTCGGTTTGACTTTTTTGTGATTGATGTTAGCTCTTTCACGAGCCTCGATCTTGTGTACAAAAAAAAAAAAATGCCAGGACAGCAGGCCCGATCTGAGCAGCGCAACACGATACATATTTACATGGCGAATTTGTGCCCCCCCCTCCCCCCCCTCCACATAAGACTACCTGCAAAGATAGTGGCGAGGGTGGCCTTGACACCCTGCAGGACAATAAACAACACCTGGAAACGGGCAGATGAGCTCCTGTAGGAAGCCAACGATCATCCAATAAGGAGATGGTGTCTCCTAAAAAACACCCATCCGGATTGGACCGGTTCAGGTCATACCAAAGACTTTAAAGATGGTACGTGCTGCTTCCTTGCTTGAAGAGGTAGAGCACGGACAATCCCCATCGGTTGTCAACCATGGGGAGGAGGAAATTCCACTTCAAGCGGAAGTACGGTGAGAAAAGCGGCGCCATTGTTATGACGTTGCTGGTATCCAGAGTATCCTTGGAAATAAGTGATGGAAGTGATTATGTGAATGTTTGGACTTGCTCTATCTTGCACAGAGGTTGATGTGGTGTTTCTACTGGACGGAGACGGAGGCCATGCTGAATTCCGACTGATGAAGAAGATGGTTGAGGTGCTTTTGGAGGTCATACATGTTCACCCAATTTCTGTTCGCATCGGCCTGGCACAGTATGGACAGCAGGCCCGATCTGAGTTTTATCTCAACACCTATGGAACTGCAGGGGACATTCAAGTCGCCCTTCAGCATATCCAGCCTCTGGGTGGTCCATCAAATCTGCAAGAAGGTCTTGAACTGCTGAGGCAAAAGCAATTTGTCGAAGAATCCGGAGGCCGTGCAAAGCAAGGTGCAACCCAGGTAATGGCAACTGGCGTCAAGATTGAATTTAAATTCTGGATGTAAAATTTACAAACTTTACATTACAAGGTATGTGTAATAAGTCCATGGCCTATGGTAGAAGTCTACTAATCTATTAATGGTGATTTTTCAAAGAAAAACCTGATTGATATCGTTCCACAAAACTAAACTTTTTGAAACGGGCCATAGTTTTATGGAACCCTTTTTAAAAACTTTTTTGAATATTGAACGTATTTTTATTGTTCCGTCAACAAATAAGTAAGGCCTGTCAACATAGGGCATAATTTAAACGGTTACATGTTTGAAATCACCAAACATCCCCTGGTTCATTCCATATATTCTCCTTAATCTTCTTCTTCCTCTTCCCTAACTTTTTTCTATTCTCCCAATTTGTCTTCCTCAATTTTTTTCCTCTATTTATTATCACACTCCTCACTTTTCTCTGATTACATCTTATGTTTACAGTCCCTATAGCTGAGGTTGAAAATTGCTCAGGAAATTATTTAGGCAATTTTGCCTTTTTAAATGACCTGCTCCACCATGATGACGATGCCAACTCTCTATGGGTCTCCATGCCTCATACCTCTAATTACCACAGCCCTACAAATCGATCACACCCTGTACACCACCAGCTAGGCCCCCCCTCCCCCTCCTCCTCTTCCTTACCCTACCACTGCATATCATATCCATCCTCACCCATGTCTTTTGTATTGGTCTTTGCTAGTTCTATGGAAAAGTGAGATTCCAGTCTGACACGTTAAAGCTAATTGTACCCCATGGCAACACAACCCCCACCCACTGGGTATATTGTAGATGTACCTAACCTCTTTCTGATGGAATTAACCAGTTGGTAGTTCTGGGCTAATTAACCATTATGTAGTTCTGGGGGAATTAATCAGCGACGAAACAATTGCAGTCAAAACTACATATATTCTACACAGAGTATTCAGGCATGATTTGGACCATCAAACTTACTCCAATGTTGTCTCAAGGCATTGTTGGGCCGACTCAGATTCCCGCAAAGGAATGTGTCGAGGAACGCCCTCCCTTTGAGAACACTGGCACCTATCTCTGGTCTAGCCCACACACCAGCTTCGCTCTCGAGGACACAAATCCGCTGAAGGAGACGGAGCACCTCAATATATAAATGGGCCTCAATAAATCTAAACAAAAATCTGATTTGCCGGGTAAAAATGACGAAATGGCTGCCATTATTAAGACAAGATCACGACCAGCCAGAGGACAAAGTGAACGTGTCGTATCAAGCTCCTGATCTTAAGGGATTCTTCATAGTCCGATCCAACAAAGCCAAATTGCTGAACCTCTTTTCTGAGCCTTGGGTTGTGGGTGCGCCATCATCCTCACGTATGTTCTACTCTTCTGTGCTTGGCTGCTGGTGTTGAAGAGGCAACCTAAACGTTGCCAATCAAAAAGGGTTCCATAACTCCAGTTGCTGGTTTGGAATCAACTCAACAGGAGGCTGACACCAGGTTCATCTCGCATGTGTTGTCCAGTGTCCAGAAGGAAGAATGTGATCCATGCTAATGACACAGATATCATCGTCATGGCTTTGTACCATTCTGGCATTCTTCTGGAAGACTTGGAAGAACTGTGGGCGACAACAGGAGCCGATACCTTCCAGCCAATCTACAATATTGCAGCTCAAATGGAGCCTTCACACTGCCAATTAGTTCTTAATTCACAGTCTGGGAAAGGGGGGGGGGGGGGGGGATATAACCAGTTACCCATATTAACTAGTCAGACCTCAGCAAAGAGTAATATTGTCTTGATTAGTATTGATTTTAACGAAACACCACATGAGCACCACAGTACCTCTCCCTATTCAGAATCGTATTCCGCATTGGCCTTCTTGCACCGAGTATGGGATGACACGTAATGAACTGACGATGGATCAGCATAAGATGTGCTCCATTATCATGGCTCTTTGCAGGACAGCATGTCCACAATATAGGTTGCAGGACAAGTGCCGTAAGGATGTCTGGATGCTGAACTGGGACTTGTTAACTTGATTGATGACGTGGTAATCATTGAAAAGATCAAAGCTATGGTAAATGGAAATATTAGAAAGGGTGCGCAATGTGTTGACCTGGATGTAAGGGCCTTGATCCTTGTTATGATATATCCAACGCTATGACTCGTTTACCTTTTCCGACAGAGGATCCTCAGTTACTGGCTTGGGAAGCCAAAACTTTGAAATGTGGTTTGTCCAAGAAACATCATGGCTGATAGTGAGACATAGGAGTTGGAGTGATTGAGCTTCTTCAATAGGATTGTTGAGAAAGTAGATTGGGGAGAGATCCTTTCAGTGAGAGATAGTGAGAGTGTGACATTTGTCAGGATTGAATGACATATTCCAAGTGTTTGATCAGCTTGCGATATCAAGGTCTGAAGAGAGGGAAGAGGCTGCAGCCTGCCTGTCTGAAGGGATGCCACGGCAGAGGATAGAGTCATCAGCAAATAGGTAAAGTGGATTTTCCTGTGAGAGAGTCATTGATGAAGATTAGGAATAGGATTGGGCCCAGTCTTGTGATGAAAGGATTACGTTGAGAGACACACGTTAGCTACGAGAGTAGAGGAAGTCATAAACCCAGAGTGGAGTTGTCCTTGGATGCCATAAGCAGAGGGTTTGGAGAGCAAGGTGCGATGCCAGACTATATTGAAAGCTCAAAAAATGTCTCAAGAGATGGTCCTGATCTCATGCCTGACATTGAGGGCCTCCATCCATCGATAATTAATAGAAGCACCCACTTCCGATAGGGGCGACCAGGGGTTATTTTATTATCCTTATTGAAATGTGTAATTCAAAATGCCAAAATACCTCTTGCTGCATAATTCAAAACACCTCACTGACACTGGAAAATGTGAGGACAGAAATACTGCACTCGAGGGCTCGACTTGTAGTACCCTCTCCCACCTGGAGCAGCGCAGCACGATACATATTTACATAGCGAATTCGTGTCGCTCTCCCCGCCTCCACACAAGACTACCTGCAAAGATAATGGGGAGGTTGTCCTTGACACCCTGCAGGACTAAAAACAACACCTGGCAAAGGGCAGATGAGCTCCTGTAGGAAGCCAACGATCATCCAGTAAGGAGATGGATTGGACCGGTTCAAGTCATACCAAATACTTTTAAAATGGTACGTGCTGCTTCCTTGCTTGAAAAGGTAGAGCACGGACAATCCCCATCGGTTGTCAACCATGGGGAGGAGGAAATACCGCTTCAGGCGGAAGTACGGTGAGAAAAGCGGCGCCATTGTTATGACGTTGCTGGTACCCAGAGTATCCTGGGAAGTGACGTTAGTGACAGCACTTCCCCCAAGCTCAGGGGCTTGTATGTGTCTCGTCAGTATGTCTGTGTGTCCGTGTGTGTATGTGTGTGTGTGTCAGCTCGATTACGAGCCTTATCCCATGTGCTGTTTTTATATATATGTACTGTATATATAAAAAAAAAAAAGGATTCCTTTGAACCTATCGCTAAATATCATACTGTTTATATGTTTTTTGATTTTTATGTAATCCTGAACCGCTAGATGGAATGAGTTGAAACATGATGATTGTACTCGGGTATGTGGGTCTTTTCAGCAGTTAAAAAAGGTCATACTACTGGACGTGAAGGTTCACCCTACAATATACTTGATTCTAATACGACTGATGAATATTATGTACGTTTGTTCAGTTTAATGCACTATTAGTAAATAATAAATAATGATGCTTTCTCTGTGTTTGTTTTACAGATTGCAATTGTTTTGGCCGCAAGTGAAATCCAATTTGACCCACGGTCCCAGGCAGCTGCACTGCACAGAGATGGTGTGAAAATCTTTGCTTTGGGAACAGCAAAGGCCACCGCTGATCAATTGGATTCTGTTGCAAGTCAGCCAACTCCCAGCCACCTGTTCCACCTTCCTGACATCTCTAACTTTTATACCGTTTTGCCAGAGATAGGAAGGAAATTGGGACAAGTTATTGGAGTTCCCATTGAGATACAGGTTGTCGAAGGAGGTACGTCTGGCATTCTTTGATCGTGTTGTAGTAAAGGCCGCCATGATTGTTTTTGTACTTTTTCTTTTTTAGACGATCTAAGTCACGCAGACACGCACAAACATATGCGACAACACACACCGGACTTAACTTCAGACAAACACGATTAATTTCTCACCTTGGGGAAAGTGACGTGACTTCCCAGGGCATTCTGGGTGCTCGTGATGTCATACTTGGGATGACGCTTTTCTCTATCCTCCAAATTCGGGGTATCAAACAAAAAGGGAGCATGTCTGTTAATTTTAAAAACTAGTGGAGTCACCCGTGGGAATCCCATGGGCATGGAGGTGTATCGTTGCGATCGGTGCAGCCGTTTTTGCGGTACCCGGGACAATAACGTTTGGCAGGAGTCCAAACCTGAAAATGCTGGAGACCAAAGCTGAAATTGGAAAAAACAATATGTCCTATTTTACTCCAGGGGGTCCCAGGATAACCCACCCAAAATTTCGTTCCGATCGGTTCAGCCGTTTTTGCGGTACCTGGGAATGGACGGACGGACGGACATTTGGTGAATTGTAGTGAGATGATTTAACCCTCCAGAATTTTAAGTCAAATCTACATAGCAATCTCATGTCTTCCACTCCTTCCTGACAATCTTTAATTTCCATCCTCATTTTATATCTTATCTTGTCTCCCCTCCCAAACCCTCTTCCTTGTATGATACTGTTTCTTTGCCTCTCAGTTTCTCCTTTTTGAAGCTTGTTATTTTTCTCGATTGTTTGTTACCTTTGCCACCAAAGGTGGATGGAGGTTATGTTTTCACCCCTGTTTGTTTGTCTGTCTGTCTGTTTGTGAACAAGATATCTCAAAAAGTTGTGGGTGGATTGAAACGAAATTTGGTGGAGAGGTTGGGTATGTGACAAGGACGAAATGATTAGATTTTGGTGAAGATCCGGATTCAGATCCGGTTAGTATAATTTTTTTAGTGATTCTTCACCATTGGGAGTTCGGGCCAAAAACGATACATAGCAGGATATTTCAAAAAGATGTGGACTTATTTGGACGAAACTTGGTAGAGAGGTTATCAGTGTGACTAGGACTAATCGATTCGATTTTGGTTAAGATCTGAATATGGATTCGGATACAAGAGTTATTTAATTTTTACGTGATTCTTCACCATTGAGAGATAAGGCGAAAAGCGATATATAACATGATATTTTAAAAAGTTATGGACTAGTTATGACTAAACTTGGTGGACCAGTTTGTTTGGTGACAAGAACAAGCCGATTAGATTTTGGTTCAGGTCCGAAACCAGATCGGCCTATCAGTGGGATACAAAACATAAACTGTTCTGCCTGGTGGAGGTATACGCTCTACGGAGTGCCATTCTAGTTTTTGCATGTTATCTCACTACCCCAATTTCAGTATGTTGCCCTTCTACTTCCATGGGCCTAGGTTTTGTATACAAATGTGCTGTCTTTATTCAGATTTACTGTCTTTTACACCACCCTATCGAACACGTTACATTTGTTCTTCATGTCTGCTGTTTGTGTCGTTTATGATATCCCTAAAAGCAGTAAGTTTCCTGTTTGGAATGGTTTTAAATTTGGTTTGACTGCCACACAGGCAGGCATAGGAAAACAATTACATTACTCCTTTCTCCACATGTGTGATCGGGATGAGATTACGTACAATTTTCCAAATTCAGAGCCAATATTCTGCTAATTTTGCCTCTGAATTTGTTCTATTTGTTCTACAATCTGTTCTACAATAATCTTATTCATGTTCTACAATATTCAAAATATCATATTCAATGAAATTAAGTAGTTCCTCGATCACAGACTGACGTCTATAAACAACAGACAGCCAGCTAAAGTGACCCAATTGCTTAACCCCACTTTTCACTTCGTGCGGGTGTGGTAAATGTTGTCATGTTGACAGCCCCTCATCATGACCGTCGGGTTTGGGACCAGGCGGATGCATGTTCTTGGAAATACAAGTGATTTATGAAACGCATAGGAAAATAGACAACAAACGCATAGAAAATAAACGCATAGACAACACAAACGGAGAATCTTGAGTGTGCAATTTGTTGTCACCAGAAGTCGGTGGTCTCCTCTCCGGCCTTGCTCCCCCAGCTCTGTCTGTATTCTGTCCCCCAAATATTCCTACAGGTCGCACAAGATCTGCCAGCAACCCTCTTATGGTGAAACTGCCAAAATCAAGACTCTCTGCTCACCTTCACTCTTTCATTCCTCTTTTCTCCCGCCTCTGGAACAAGCTCCCACACTCTCTTCAATCCCACTCCTCCCTCCAGGTCTTTAAAACAGCTGTTCACCACCATCTCTTATCTTCCCCCATCCAAAACCTTGATCTTTTCTACCCTTGTTAATTCACCTCAGATCCACTTTTCTGAAATACCGACTTCTTTCTTGGAAGTCCTCGCAGTGTCCATGTGTTTTTTTTAACCTCTCCCATCCCACACCCCCTTCCCATGCCTCCTAACCCCAAGCTCTCTCCCTCCCACAGATCTCCCGATGTCCCTGCTCTCAAATGTTGTACTTGTGTGCTTCCCCCTCTCTCCCCATCTTGTCTCCCGCTCTCTTTATTTCGTCTTATGTGTCCGTTTGTTTTTTTTTGTCATTAATGTTGCTCTTAATTAATTAAGCTCTTACATGAGCCTCGATCTTGCATACAAAAAAATAATAAAAAAATAAAACCCCTTCCATTTCCTCTCTGAAATCAGCCAACATCACCGCATTACATAAACTATAGCGGCACTCGGTAGAGCGGATACCTCTGCCAGGCTGAACAGTTTACGTTTTGTAGCCCACTGGCCGGATATGCATCCGTACCTTAACGAAAATCTAATCACCTTGTTCTTGACCAGTAGAACAAGAGGTATACACAAGAGGAGTCTATCAACTCCTCCAACAACTCCTTGCCATCCACCGTTTGCCCTTCACGTGACTCGTGGTGGTCCCTCTCGGCTCTCCCCCCGTTGGTATTTTTGTGCACATAAGATTGTTCACGGTTCTGTTTAAATATTACTTAAATATGTATAACCTTTCCCCTTCAGTGTTTTACTCAGTGGTATTTTACAACACGCTGTTTTTCTTCCTATTTAAAAGGCTTTTCTCAATTTCCTCTCCAACTCATTCCACCTCAAAAAAAAGAAATTCAATATCTTATACGTCTCCCTCACTACATGGTCTAAATTCACATTCATTCCATCCCTCCTCCATCATTCTGAACCGGATTGCTAACTTGAAAATCACAACAAACCCAATTTGTTTTCAATGTTCGTCTTTCATTAATCATCCACTTTCTAAACTCCCCTCTTGCCCCTCCCATCCAAATCCCTCCCCTTGCACCTACACTCCTAAACTCCCCCCTTGCCCCGCCACTCTTAAACTCCCCCCCTGCCCCTCCACTCCTGAACTCCCCCCTTTCCCTTCCACTCCTAAACTCCCCCCTCACTCCTCCCCTTCAAAACTCCCCCCCCAACCCCTCCCATTCAAATCTCCCCCCATACCATTCCTCTCCAAATCTCCCTCCTCCCCCCTCCTCCTCAAAGCTGCCTCCTCTCCACTTCGTCTCCCTTCTATCTCATACCTCCACCCCCCCCCAACCTTCTTCTTTCCTCTGCCCCCCCCTCAAACAACCCCTCACTGTGCCTCATCCCTTCACCTTCAAACCTTTCATCCTCCTCATCCTTCCCTTTCTTGGAACTCTTCTGCAATCGCTGACACACTAACAACTGCTCTCCCTACCTCCCCCTCTCATCCTTCATCTTACCCTACTCCTCCCCTCCCCTGTCCTGTACCCGATGCTCCCCCTCTCTCTTCATTAACGGTATGGACCTCAAACATCCGGGGCCTTCGCTCAAACCTGACTGATCTCTCCATACAGGTTGCTTCTGACAATCCAGACTTGATCTGCTTAACAGAGACTTTCCTCCTTCAAGATGTCGCTGATTCCTTAATATCTCTTCCTGGTTACTCCCTCCTCCGGTATGATAGACCTGAGCCTCGGCCTGGTGGTGGGGTGGCTATCTTTATCAAAAACTCTCTTCCTCACTCTCCTTGCACTGCCCTCTCTCCTCTTCACCCCCAGGAGTACCTCTGGCTACGGCTTCCTCTCCGCTCCCACCTTTTGTTCACATGTGTTCTGTACCGTCCCCCAAACAGTGATGACTCCATCTACATTTCACTGTCCGACAACATGGACCAACTTCTATCCACTCATCCCAACTCTCTCTTCCTCATATGTGGTGACTTCAATTGTCATCATGCCACCTGGTTGGGTGTGGGTTCCTCTCTCACCAGTCATGGCACCTCAGCAAAGGACTTCTGTGACTCACTGGGATTGACACAATCTGTCAATTTCCCGACCCGGATCTCAGCCAATGGAGTATCTTCTCTTCGAGACTTGGTTATGACTAACTTCCCTGCTAATGTCTGCTGCTTTTCTTCTGCTCCAATCGGTTCTTCTGATCATGTGCTTGTCAAAGTGGACATCTCTCTGGCCATTCTCAGAGAGCCTCCTCAACGTCGACGAGTCTGGCATTTCACTCAGGCCGACTGGGACGGTCTTCAAGCAGCCATCATTCGTCTGGATTGGTCTCCCATCTCCACTGCCTCTGACATCAATTCTTCCTGGGAATTCTTCCAAAGCAAACTGATCTCTCTCATGCACAGATTTATCCCATCTCGCCTTCAGTTGTCTTACCCTTCCTCCCGTCCATGGTACACTGAATCTTGTGGTGAGGCAGTTGCCCTGAAACAACTTGCCTTTGCCTCTTGGAAGGCTAATCCAACTGAAGGAAATCTCAGTTCCTTCCACCAAGCTCGGAACAAGTGTGTGTCTACCCTCAGGAGTGCCAGGAAGCACTATCTCTCCTCACTCAAGAATGAACTCTCAAACCTGTCTCCTTCCTCCAAATCCTGGTGGCGTCTGGTCAAATCCGTTTCTGGTGTTTGTTCCCCCTCCATCCCCTCCCTTACCTCAAATGGCCACACAGTTGACATCGCACGTGACAAAGCCGAATGCCTCAACTCTGTGTTTGCCTCAAAATCCTTAGTCCCAAACCCATCTCTCTCTGTTCCCACCTTTCCCAGTCGAACCAAACTGCTCCTGGACTCTGTGACCTTCTCTCCTGACAAGGTGGAGGAGTTTTTGTCAAACCTCGACTCTGATTCTGCAACTGGACCAGATGGCATCAGCCCACGGGTCCTAAAATCCTGCTCTGCCGCTCTATCTCACCCTCTCTCTGTTCTTTTCACCCTATCTTTTGCTCAAGGTCATCTGCCAGCATCCTGGAAATCAGCAAACATTACCGCTTTACACAAAAAAGGTGCAAAAACAGATCCTTGCAACTACAGACCAATCAGCCTGCTCCCAATTATCAGCAAAGTCATGGAATCCATCATTGCTTCGGATATGAAATCTTTCCTCTTCTCCAATGGCTTGATCTCTGATCATCAATTTGGTTTCAGACCAGGTCACTCTACTCTGGACATGCTGCTTCTGCTGTCTCAACAATGGATGGAGGTCCTCAATGCCAAACAGGAAATCAGAGCTGTCTCCCTTGACATATCACGTGCCTTCGATACGATCTGGCACCCAGCTCTGCTCACCAAACTCTCCTCCTATGGTATCCATGGAAATCTCCATGCATGGCTTGCGGACTTCCTCTCTGGTCGTAGTCAACGTGTGGCCCTGAATGGATTTCTCTCATCTCCCCTTCCCGTTCAGGCTGGAGTTCCCCAAGGCAGTGTGCTGGGCCCTGTGCTTCTTCTGGTCTTTATCAATGATCTCTCCGACTCTCTGGAAAATCCTCTGTATCTCTTTGCTGATGACTCCACTCTCTGCCGCTCCATTCCTCTTCCCTCAGATCGGCAGTCTGCAGCCTCCTCACTCTCTGAAGACCTGGACAAAATCACAGACTGGTCAAACATGTGGAACATGTCTTTCAATCCTGACAAATCTCACACTCTTACTATGTCTCTCCGAAAAGATCGACTGGACAACCCTCCCATCTACTTTCTCAACAATCCTCTCCAAGAAGTTCTGTCGCTCAAGCTTTTGGGTCTCACCATCTGCCATGATCTTTCTTGGGAAAACCACATTTCCAAGCTGGCCTCCAAAGCCAGTCGCCGACTGGGCATCCTCCGTCGTGCGAAGTCCTTCCTAGGCACACCTGAGCTCCTCACCACATACAAGGCTTTCATCCGCAGCTCAATGGAATACTGTTCTCCCCTATGGGCTGGTGCTCCTGCCTCACACCTGGCTCGGCTTCACGCTGTTGAATCGAAAGCTTTCAGAATCATTGGAATCTCCCGCGATGAAGCTATCTCTGAGGGCTTTTCACTCACTCACCGCAGGCAGGTAGGTGGTCTTTCTGTCTTCTACCGACTCCTCTCCGGCCTTGCTCCCCCAGCTCTCTCTGTGCTCTGTCCCCCAAATATTCCTACAGGTCGCACAAGATCTGCCAGCCACCCTCTGATGGTTAAACTGCCGAAATCTCGGCTCTCTGCTCACCTTCACTCTTTCATTCCTCTTTTCTCCCGCCTCTGGAACAAACTCCCACACTCACTTCAATCACACTCCTCCCTCCAGGTCTTCAAAACAGCTGTTCACCACCATCTCTTATCTTCCCCCATCCAAAACCTTGATCTTTTCTACCCCCACTAATTCACCCCAGATCCACCTTGTTTGAAATTCCAACTTCTTTCCTGGAAGTCTTGGCAGTGTCCATATGTTTTATACCTCTCCCACCCCCCCCCCCCCCTTCCCATGCCTCCCCCCCAAAGCCCTCTCCCTCCCACAGTTCTCTCGATGTCTCCATGTCTCTCGGTCCCTGCTCTCAAATGTTGTGTTTGTGTCCTTCCCCCTCTCTCCCCATCTTGTCTACCGCTCCCGATGTTATTTGTTTTGTGTCTGTTTGTCTTTCTGTGTGATTAATGTTCGCTCTTTCACGAGCCTCGATCTTGTATACAAAAAAAAAAAAAAAAAAACAACAAAAAAAAAAACGGGTTTCTTCTGAATCCGTCCATAACGTTTTGAGTTATCCTACTCAGACAGACAGACAAATAGGGGTGAATATATATCCTCCGTCCATCTTCGGTGTTGGAGGTAACAAGATACAAAAACAGATCCCCTTAACTACGGATCTATCAACTTGCCGCCAATCATCACCAAGGTCATGGAATCCATTATCACAGATGACATAAAAATCCTTCCACTTCTCCAACAATCTCATCTCAGATCATGAAATCTGATTCGGAGAACGTCACTCTACCTTGGACATTGTGCTTCTTCTCTTCCAACAATATATGGAGGCCCTATCTTGGACATATCTCGAGCTTTTGATACAGTTTAGCACCCATTTTGCTCTCCAAACTCATTGCCTAAGGCATTCAGTGCCAAATGCAATCTTGAATTACTGACTTCTTCTACTCTCATATAACTGTCATCGATGATCTTTCTTGGGCAAACCACATTTCAAAGTTGGCCTCCAGATCCAGTCACTGACTGTGCAGTGTGCATCCTCCGGTGTGTGAAGTCCTTACTTGGCGGAAAGTCAGGAAAACCACAAGTGGGACAAACAAACGGATGGACAGACAGACAGACAGACAGACGAAGAGCAAACATATAGTCCCCTCCGGTGAAACAGCTTAGATTGCAGACCCTCCGGGGAAACCGGTAGGGGACTTATAAGTAATGCCAAAAATATAGATAACTAGAAAGAGCAATCAGAGATTGCAGACCCTCACCAGGACGTGTTTTCAGTGGTTTTTAAGGCTTTTGTGTTAAAACAAATATGGCGGCCGAACCACGTGACCAATGACGTCATCATTAGTTCTTTTTTTTCTCCACCAATTTATCCCCAGATGATGCTCAGGAAATTTCACCTTGATCGGAGGAAGATTTGTACTTGTCGAATTATGACGTCATAATAGAGGCACCTATGACATCATCATTAACTTATTTTATTCCCCATGGAGAGTTCTTTACAATGAGCCATGTCTCAATTTTTTCTATGCAGTGCTTTCGGACTCACAGGGCTCACAGGCTCACAGGGGAGATATAGAGGTGCAAAGTTTTTCGATTTTTACAAGATGGCGCCTGTACCACGTGACCTATGACGTCATAATTATCATTAGAAAATTATACAGGTGGAGATGCACCTATGGTGAAAATTTCCTGTCAATCCGACCAACGGTTGCAGCGAAAATAATATTTATTCTGTGCGGACAAAGAAACAAACAAACAAACAAACAGACAGGCAGACAGACTCGAATGCAATACCCTCTCCTCAGGCGAGGGTAATAACAAAGAGCAATCAGAGATTGCAGACCCTCGGCAGGATGTGTTTTCAGAGTTTTTTTTAAAGGCTTTTGTGTTAAAACAAATATGGCGGCCGAACCACGTGACCGATAACGTCATCATTATTTTCTTCTCCACCAATTTATCCCGAGATAACGCTCAAGAAATTTCATCTTGATCGGATGAAGTTTTGTACTTGTCGAATTATGACGTCATCATGGAGGCACCTATGACATCATCATTAACATATGTTATTCCACATAGAGAGCTCTTTACAATGAGCCATGTCTCAATTTTTTCTATTCAGCACTTTCAGAGATATAGATGTGCAAATGTTTTCGGTTTTTCCAAGATGGTAGCCAGGCCACGTGACCGATGACATCATTATTATTTTTTCTCCACCAATTTATCCCAAGGTGACGCTCAAAAAATTTCATCTTGATCGGATGACGTCTTGTACTTGTCGAATTTTGACGTCATAACGGAGGCACCTGTGACATCATCATTAACATATTGTTGCGGATATGCGATTTGGCCTCCATCCATATCCGCTTGTAAATATTCCCCTATTTCCCCAATACTCCCCAACTATCCCCAATCCCCCATTCCCTAGTCCCATTGTCTGTAAACAACACTCTGTAGCCCCGACCTTCCCCTTTTTCCCCCATTAAATGTCGTGCCCAGGTCCACCGCATCTCACGTAGACAACTTTCGGACATCTTGCTCGTTATTCTTAGTCTATGTCAGTTAAGGACTCGTTTCCATTAATTCTGACTCTTCGTTGCACCAGAATGTGATTGTATGGCACCATTAGTAAGTTTAGGACCTCCCAATACCTCCCCGCATCTCTTCCTCATGGAACAACAACACCAACAACAACAACAGCGGCGCGGCGGCGGCGCGGGGAGTGCGCGTCCTCACTCCGGCTTGGTTAGCCGCCATTGACCATGTGCTCCGACGGGGTTACCACGCAGGGGATCACTGTCAGCTCCTCGTCAAGGGCGGAGCTCGGTAACCCCCCGCACCCAATAAGAAGCGGCGGACCGATTCCATCTGGGGCGGAGCTAACGAGCCGAGGGCGTGTCACTCCCCGCGGGACATGCGCAGGAAGACGGAGGTGACGTCAGATGCGCCTCAGCTACGAAGAAGAAAGGACGCCACCTCCTAGCGCTGAGAAATACCTCCCGCCTCTCTGGACCGGACCGGGTCGATTCTGCCCCTGAGCCAAGGTGCACCTTGAGCTATCGACTGCCTGCCCTCCCCTGCCATCAATCCCCGTGTAAGTCAGTCTTGTCCCGTTTGTCTGTGGTCTGTCGGGAATAAGCTAAGACCGTGTCTAAGTGCCCATCTTGCTGTGCTTTACCTCTTGCCGTGTAATCTAACCGTTCTGCATAACCAATATTATATCCTCCTCCGGAGGTCTTGAGAACTGTACCCCTTGTGTCGTTGCCTTAATCCCAGCCGTTGTGTCCTTTCCTTCATTGATTTAGCATAGCGCGATTCGGCCAACGTTCGAGTGTAATCGGGTAAACTGTGCGAACACGGCGGCCATTCCGCTCGGCCCATCATAACATCCTAATAAGTCGTGTCCGTAACAATATTTTATTCCCCATGGAGAGTTCTTTACAATGAGCCATGTCTCAATTTTTTCTGTGCAGCACTTTCAGAGATATAGAGGTGCAAATTTTTTCGGTTTTTCCAAGATGGCGGCCATACCACGTGACGTATGACGTCATAATTATCATTTTAAAATTATACAGGTTGAGGTGCATCTTCGGTGAAAATTTTCTGTCAATTGGACAACGGTTGCAGAGAAAATCATATTTATTCTGTGCGGACATTCGAACAGAGACAAACGGACTCAAATGCAATACCCTCTCCTCTGGCGAGGTTAATAATAAAAGTTTTGCTTAAATATAATGAATGTCAATTTGTTTTGTTACTTTCGTTCCTTGACATGTCTGGGAAGACATTTTGTTTCATAAATGTTGTCTGATCAAAATGAGTCCCATGGCTTCTGCAATCCTGCAACACATGCATCCTGCGGCAGGTCCTGATGTCATTATTTTGCTGGATGGCTCCAGTGCTGTTGGTCCAAGTAATTTTGAATCGATTCGCCTGTTAGCATCGCAAGTCATTTCCGGCTTGGACATTGAACCGCAGCAGACCAATGTGGCTGTGGTCCAGTACGCCTCGACAGCACAAACGGAGTTCAACCTGAATGCATTTTCAAGCAAGGTGCAGATCCTAAAATCAAAATAACAAAAATGTATGGAAATGTATTGCTTCATTGATCATTTATTACTTGCAAAATCGAAGATTTTTCAAGTATATTGGTCGGTTGCGTTTGTTATTCTGTCTGTTTGTCTGTTTGTCACTCGCCTACAGGTCACAATTCTAAACCGTTTGTCATGTAACTTCACCAAGCCCATTCAAGGTTGTTACAATTGAGAAGCCTATTGATTTTGAGGTCAAAGGTCATCTGGAGGTCAAATTTCTAAAATCGCCATGTTTCTTCCGATTGACTTGAAAATTGAACAGCATTTGTACATTGTCACTAAATTGGTAAACCAACTATTTTTGAGGTCAATAGGTCAAAGGTCAACTCGGGGTCAAACTTCCAAAATCATCAATTTTCATCCAATTGACTTGAAAGTTAAACAGCAATTACATAGTGTATCGCTGATTTGGGAAACAAACTATTTTCAAAGGTCAAAGGACAACTCAAGGTCAAGCATCGAAAATCATCAATATTCATCTTAACTTGCAAATGAAACAGCAATTACATAGTGTATCGCTCATTTGGGGAACCAACTATTTAAGGGCAAAAGGTCAAAGGGCAACTAAGGGTCAAAGGTTAACTCAAGGTGTAACTCCTAATATTAATTTTCATCTGAAAAATCATCTATTTAAATCTGATTGAACCGAGCTTTGAATTAGATCGTCAATTTAAATCCTAATGAAATGGACAATTTGATGTATCCATGACAACTTTTTTGGGGGGGAGGGGTGGATTTTGCAAGTATAATGCTTTGCATGGCGTCTTCTTGTTTGTTTGTCACTTGCCTATAGGTCACAATTCTAAAGCGATCATCATGAAACTTTAATAAATTGTAGAGGTAGCCTCAACTGAGAAACCCATTGATTTTGAGGTCAGGATCAAAGGTTATCTTGATATAAAATTTCTAAAATCGTCATTTTTCATTCGAATGTCTTGAAAATTAAACGGCAATTGCATAGTGCATCATTGGATTGGGAAAGTAACTACTTTTGAGGTCAAAAGGTCAAAGGTCAACTCAGGGTCAAACTTCTAAAATCATCAATTTTCATCGGAATTTTTTTCAATTTTCATCCGATTAACCTTGAAAATTATAGAGCAATTGCATAGTGCATCACTGAATTGGGGGAGCAATTATTTTTAGGTCAAAAGGTCAAAGGTCAACTAAAGGTCAGACTTAGAAAATCATTGATTTGGATTTGATTAACCAAAAAATTATACAGCAATTGCATAGTCCATCACTGAATTGGGGGAGCAATTTATTTGAGGTCAAAAGGTCAAAGGTCAAATCAAGGTCAGACTTAAAAATCATTGATTTTGATCAGATGAACCTAAAAATTATAGAGCAATTGCATCGTCCATCACTGAATTGGGGAAGCAACTATTTTGAGGTCAAATGGTTAAAGGTCAACTCCAGGTCAAACTTCTAAATTCATCCATTTTCATCTGAAAAATGATCAATTTTTATCCGATTGATCCGCGCTATGATTAAGATGTCAATTTTAATCTTAAGGAAATGGATAATTTGATGTCTCCATGGAAACTTTTCTTTTTTTGAGGGGGATGAGGGTGGATTTTGCAATTATCGTGCTCTGCATGACATCTTTCTTGTTTTTTTTGTTGAGGAATGGTGTGAGAAAGTGGAATGCTTGATTCCTGTCTCATGTGATGTTTATTTTAACTACCCGCAGGACTCTGCAGTAAATGCCGTTATGAGCATTGCCTACCTTGGTGGTCGGTCCGACCTAGCTGCTGGTCTGCAACATGTGCAGGACAACATAATGTTGAAGGAGAAAGGAGGTCGAAGTGACATAGGTGCTCCACAGGTTGTGTTGATCTTAATAGGAAGCTCACCTTATAACCTGGAAGCCACCAAGAGAGCATCAAAGGCTTTGCAGGATAAGGGAGTGATTGTTTTGGCTGTAGGAGCTGGAAGTATCACCGAGGTGGAGTTGAAAGAATTTGTAAGTGCTCCAGAAAATAAAATGTCGATGTACCTTGGTTCGGGATATGGTGGTATGGAAGGAACATCAGTAAATATTCTCAATGATATCTCCACTGCCTTGGCCGATCGAAAATCTGTGCAGTTGCCTTCTGGTGAGTAACCATATATGTTAATTGATCGCAAACAAAATTATGTTTAAATTTCTATCTCATTATTGAAATGTTACACAATAATTTTACTTGCGCCATTACCCTCCCCACAGGAGAGGATATTGCATTTGAGTCCAACATGTTTGTTTGTTTGTTTGTTTGTTTGCACATAATGTGCCAACAGTAGACTACAATTTTTACACGTTATCTTTTTTTCAAGCAATTGCCTCTTTAAAGTATGTACAATTATAATGTGAGTATGTAGCGGCTACCGCTGGGTTTTCACAATCGCCTTGCACCTATCAAGGACGCGGAGCGATCACCATGCCGGGCTCGTCCAGGACGCCCGGGCAGGCCCGCGCTCAACTTGCCAGGCCTCGGTCGGGACGCCCGGGCATGCCCGGGCATGCCCGGGCAGGCTCGCCCTCAACTTGCCAGGCCGCAGCCAGGACGCTGGGCCACGCCCCCTCTCGCCTTTCCTGGGCAAACGCTCCGGGATAATATGTATATATATTGCTGCCCGATAAACGGGCTTTTCAGAGTGCCTGAGTGTTTGGTTTGATTAAAGCAACTCGGATGAATTCCAGCTTTTTGTCGCGTCCATTCTTCCGATCGACGTGGGAGCCCCAGCTCCTTCATTGGTGACCTACCGACATGGACACGGCAGTCGCCCTTAAACTGCCTACCTTCTGGGAGGCTCACGCGGCGGTTTGGTTCACACAGGCGGATTCCCTGTTCGCCCTGCGAGGCATCACGGCCGACAACACCCGCTTCCACCATGTGGTAGCAGCGCTCGGTTCGGCCACCGCGGCCCGCGCCCTGAGCCTCCTCGAGAGCCCGCCAGCCACTGACAAATACGGCGCGATTAAGAAGCTTCTCCTCGACGCTTTCGCCCTCCCATCGGCGGAACGCGCACGGCGCCTGCTCGACCTGCCCGAGCTCGGCGACACGCGCCCTTCCGAGCGAATGGACTACATGCTTTCACTGCTCGGCGAGCACTCTCCGGCATTCCTGTTCCGGGAGCTGTTCCTCCGTCAGCTGCCTAACCCGGTACGCCTCGCCCTGGCAAGCACGACGATCACAGATCCCCGGGCCCTTGCCAGAGAAGCCGACAAGATCTCCGCCGCAGGACAGCGCATCGCAGTGGCGACATGGGACCCACCGCCATCCGACGCAACACCCATGGCGCCCGAGCACCCGGCACGGTCGACGACCGAACTGCCGACGCAATTGGCGGCCACTACACCAAGCCGACCACCTCCAGCACGACGACCGGGGCCTCCACCTGACCAAGCGTGGTGTTACTATCATGCCAGGTTCGGACAGAAGGCCCGGACATGCCGACCCCCGTGCACCTTCGGCAGGCCGGGAAACGGCCGGGCCGGCGTTCATTACTAGCCATGAGCGCCGGCCACACGGGCAACTTACTGTTCATCACGGATAAAGCGTCCGGACGGCGCTTCCTGTGCGACACCGGCGCCCAACTGAGCGTCATACCTGCCTCTGACCAGTACAGGCAATCCGCGGTTTGCGGCCCCTCCTTGGTTGCGGCCAACGGATCGACCATCCGCACCTTCGGCCCGCGCAACGTCACCCTCTGCTTCGGCGGCCAACGCTTTGCTTGGACGTTTGTAACCGCAAACGTGCCCATGGCTCTGCTAGGCGCCGACTTCCTCTGCACACACGGACTGCTGGTGGACGTCCAACGGCATCGTTTAATCAACGCCGAAACCTTCAGCTCCCTGGTATGCACATTGAGCAGCTCCGCGCCGACCGAGCTGGCATGCGCCGTCCCGGCGGCGAACAAGTTTGCTCGCCTGCTCACGGAGTTCCCGGCCCTCACGCGGCCGACGTTTTTGGCCGTCGCAGTACGGCATGGGATCGAGCACCACATACCAACCACGGGCCCGCCGGTCTACGCCAGGGCCCGCCGCCTCGACCCAGCCAAGCTCGCCGTGGCGAAGGCCGAATTCGACGCGTTGGAGCACCTCGGCATCGTGCGGCGCTCCGATAGTGCGTGGGCCTCGCCACTACACATCGTGCCAAAGCCCGGGGGTGGATGGCGCCCGTGTGGCGACTACCGCCGTCTCAATGACGCTACCACCCCCGACAGGTACCCGATCCCGCATATCCAAGACTTCTCCGCCCGTCTGGCGGGACGGGTCATTTTTTCGAAAATTGATCTCATACGGGGATATCACCAGGTACCTGTCAGGGCGGCCGACGTCCCTAACACGGCAGTCATCACGCCGTTCGGCTTATTCGAATTCTTGCGGATGCCGTTTGGTCTCAAGAACGTGGCTCAGGCGTTCCAGCGCTTGATGGACGGCGTGCTGCGTGACCTGCCGTTCCTTTTCGTTTACCTGGACGACATCCTCGTCGCCAGCACGTCCCGGGCCGAGCACCTCCTCCACCTCCGAACACTGTTCGGGCACCTCAGCGAGCACGGCCTCATCGTCAACCCGGCCAAATGCCACTTCGGCACGACGGCCGTTGATTTTTTGGGCCACCACATCACCAAGAACGGGGCCGTGCCGCTGCCAACCAAGGTCGAGGCCATCACCACGTTCCCGCGTCCCCGCACCATAAAGGCCCTGCAGGAATTCCTGGGAATGGTGAATTTTTATCACCGCTTCGTGCCCCGCGCTGCTCAACTCATGCGGCCCCTCCACGAAGCCCTCCGGGGCAAGCCGGCCAAGCACGACATCGCCTGGTCCGCAGCAATGGATGCGGCCTTCCAAAGCTCAAAGCGGGCCCTCGCCGACGCAACACTGCTTGCTCACCCGGTGCTCAACGCTCCCATCGCCCTCACCACTGATGCCTCCGACTATGCGGTGGGCGCCGTACATGAGCAATGGGTGAACGGGGTTTGGCAGCCACTCGCTTTTTTCAGCCGGCAGCTCTGGCCGAACGAGCTCAAATACAGCACGTTTGACCAGGAGCTCCTCGGTCTACACCTGGCCGTCCGCCATTTCCGCCACCTCCTGGAGGGCCGACATTTCACGGCGTTCGTCGACCACAAGCCGTTGGTTTACGCCATGGCCAAGGTCACGGAGCCGTGGTCGGCCCGCCAACAGCGCCACCTCTCCGCCGTGTCGGAGTTTACCACGGACATCCGGCACGTCGCCGGCAAAAACAACGCCGTGGCCGACTGTCTTTCCCGGGCCAGCGCGAACGCGGTCCACCTGGGCGTGGACTTTGCGCTTATGGCGGCGGACCAAACCACCGACACCACGGTGCAAGCCCTCCGGGCGGCAGACACAGGCCTCCGCCTGGCCGACATCCCCTTCGCGGACACTGTCCTGCTCTGCGATGTCTCCCAAGGCCAGCCTCGCCCCATCGTGCCCGTCACCTGGCAACGCCGCATCTTCGCCTCCCTCCACGGCCTTTCCCACCCGGGCCGGAAAGCTTCCCAGAAGCTGGTGTCGGCGCGATTCGTCTGGCACGGCCTTCGTCGGGACGTCCGCGATTGGACCAGCACCTGCACGGCCTGCCAACGGGCCAAGGTCCACCGACACACCCAGGCCCCGCTGGCACCTTTCACCGTGCCCGAACGACGTTTCGACCACGTCAACGTGGATCTGGTGGGCCCCCTCCCCCCGTCACGGGGGTTCACACACCTGCTCACCATGGTGGACAGGACCACCAGGTGGTCGGAGGCCATTCCCCTCGTCTCCACCACCACCGCCGCCGACGTGGCGCAGGCTTTCATCGCCACCTGGGTCGCCCGCTTCGGCGCACCGGCGGACATCTCGTCAGACCGCGGACCACAGTTCACCTCCGAGCTGTGGGGCACGGTCGCCCGCAACCTGGGGGTCAAGCTCCACCGTACTACGGCCTACCACCCCCAAGCAAACGGGTTGTGCGAGCGATTCCACCGCTCCATGAAGGCCGCGCTCATGGCCGGCCTTCAAGACGGCGGTTGGGCCGACCGGCTGCCGTGGGTCCTTTTGGGCCTCCGCACGGCCCCCAAGGAGGACCTCCAGGCATCCACCGCCGAGCTTGTCTATGGCCAGGCGCTACGCGTCCCGGGCGAATTCGTGCCCGACGCTACCAGTCCCTGGTCCGCAGCTCACCAGCGCTCGGACCTCCAGGAGGCCGCCCGACGGTTTGCCCCCGTGCCAACATCCCACCACGGTGACCCCCAGTCCTACGTCCCCCCAGCACTTCGCACAGCGGAGTATGTTTTTGTGCGTCACGACGCACATCGGGGGCCACTCCGGCCGCCGTACGATGGGCCCTTCCGGGTGCTGCGACGGGACGACAAGTCGTTCGTCATCGACATCGGCGGTAGGTCGGACCGGATTGTGGTGGACCGCCTCAAGCCGGCGCACGTGGACGTCGACCACCCACCACGGGTGGCCCTTCCGCCGCGGCGAGGCCGCCCCCCGTCCACGGTGCCCCCCACTCGACCGCCCACCACCACACCGGACCCCCTCCCACGACCCGCCAGGGGTCGCTTCGGCCGGTCATCAGGACCCCCCTCAAATTGACCCTGCCGGTGCAAGTCGATTCTGGGGGGACGTGTGTAGTGGCTACCGCTGGGTTTTCACAATCGCCTTGCACCTATCAAGGACGCGGAGCGATCACCATGCCGGGCTCGTCCAGGACGCCCGGGCAGGCCCGCGCTCAACTTGCCAGGCCTCGGTCGGGACGCCCGGGCAGGCTCACCCTCAACTTGCCAGGCCGCAGCCAGGACGCTGGGCCACGCCCCCTCTCGCCTTTCCTGGGCAAACGCTCCGGGATAATATGTATATATATTGCTGCCCGATAAACGGGCTTTTCAGAGTGCCTGAGTGTTTGGTTTGATTAAAGCAACTCGGATGAATTCCAGCTTTTTGTCGCGTCCATTCTTCCGATCGACGTGGGAGCCCCAGCTCCTTCAAGTACATCTATAAAGTAAATAGGGTACAATTAGAATGCAACTACATTACGTCTATAATATACGTCCTATAAAATCGCACAAAACAAGTCTTGGTGAGGGTCTTCAATTTTGATTGCTCTTTCTAGTTGCTCTTTATATATACACAAAGAATTAAGTTAAGCACCCCTACACAAAGAATTAAGTTAAGCACCCCCTAATCCTGTCCTGAACCTGAACCCCCTCGAGCACGTTTGGGACATGTTGGGACGACAAATTGCGAAGATGGTCCCTCCAATAGCCAATCGGGATGAATTGGAACGTGCATTACATCGGGAATGGAACAACCTGCCACAGCAACGCATACGACGGCTTACAGGGTCTATGAGACGTAGGGTTGAGTCAGTGATCCGATCACGTGGGTCCTACACACGTTATTGACGCAAAGATCGCTAGAGGTCTTCTCAGAACAATGACTGTACGTTAGAAAACATAAACGTCATCCACACTGTCCGTGATGGACCTATAGCTCCATACCTAAATTGAGGTGAAAATATGCCTAAAATTCCCAAAAAATTTCACCTTAAATTATTCAGAATAAAATATTGAAAACGGCATGATTGTTATGTTTTTATGTGACCATAATATCACTTCTCCAGAAAATATAGCAATATCATGGGTATATTACACTGTTTTGACGACAACAAACTTGTAATGTGCGAGATTGTAAAAAAACGGGGGGGGTGCTTAACTTAATTCTTTGTGTATATAGTTGCTCTTTCTAGTCATTTCAATTGCTCTTACATCGACTTCCATCCTGATAAGGGAGTTGAGATATTTTATGGTAATTGAATTTTAATAATTAATTTGAATTTTGAAGGTAATTTAACGTACATAATTTTGAAGGTCGTTCGACATTGTGTTTGGTTTTTTCATGAGATTATTATAATACAGTATTGTTATAACGTGGGGGAGAGGATGCGATGGGGGCATCGAGGGGGGTTTGGGGAGGGGGGGGGGGGAGAGGTGACGTGTGTGGGGTAGGGTCTTAGTTGGAACTGTTAATATGGCATGGTCTGTGTGCTCTAGTAGGATAGACTTTTTTCAATTGTAAACAGGGACATGTTTGGCTAACTCATCCTGTTGATATGTGCGGTGTTGTTACCGATAGAGTCGAGTGTAGGGCTAAGGTTGTGAATTGCATGCACCTTTCTATCAGGAAAGTTCAGGCAGTGATAGGGGGTTAGTGACTGCATGACTCTATAGCGCTTCGCGCATGGACCGGTAGACCTCCCACGGGGCTCACCCAGGTAAATATTGAGTGATGTCGGCCCAGCAGAAGAGCCACCATGCTGGAACATGGTCATTTATTGGCGCTAAGGAAGGTGGCATACGATTGGTGGTGACGTCAATTTTGGGCGGTGAAAACATTCGCTCCCAGGACATCGGGCGGCCAATCACCAGGCCAGGCATGGGCTGGGAGGGGAGGTCCATACGGAGGAATATCACTGGGTATCGCAGGTGCAAAGGGACAGAAGAATGAAGGAGAGCTATGGCTATTTACAGAGGGCTATTGGCAGAGTTATGAGGAGCATAACAGAGGGCTATTGGCTATTTACTGCAGTCAGGCAGAGTTAATGTGAACGAGTGACCAAACGTTGTCAGTGAGCCCATTCGAGATCCCTCTGGAGAGGCGGAGAACGGATATCACATTGGTGTAGGAATAGTACGAGGACCACAAGCTAAAGCTGCAGAACACCTCACAAAATATTTGTCTGCTCCCTGTTGTTTCAAATACAATGTCAGTTTAATAAAAAAAAGATACCTGATAAAAAGGAATGTCTCCGGGACTGAAGAAGAAAAAGCGGGAATGCAAGCTTAATGCAGCTGTTCCAACAATAACATTTCATTATCCATGACAGCAGGAAACCTTTAGTAGAACACAGGAGGAGCATACAAAATTATACATAGTAATACTTCTAGAAGCAATAGAAAAACATTTAAAAGTACTATACACAGAAGGAAAAGACAAACAACAACAATCACAGCCATGGCAACAACAATTATTTGATAAAAAGATCATTTTTATCTTCATTTTACATCTTCATTAACACTCATACATAGACATGCAATATGTTTGTGAAGTACAGCAAGGTGTCTTTTCATTAAACGAAGCGACGGGTAGGCATGCCTCGTGCTACTCAAATGTCATCCTGGTAGCGGGTTTGGGTCTTGGCTTAATGTGATTATGGTGGAGATGAGCTGACTATTTGCAACAACATTCACCATTTTAACATAGGCCTTCAGTCAATGCAAAAATAAAATGATGAACGAGTGCTCCTCGGAATGTTTATATTGCGTCGGAATAATTGAAGTGGTGGAGAAAGTATGAGAAATCCAGCCTGGTGTTGGCTTGACTGTTAAGATGGCTGGCTTAAGATCTTAGGGTCTAGAGAATGAGCCCCTTGTCTGGGAGGGCAAAATGAGTACCAGCTTACTGGGAAGAATTAACCATTTGAGTAGCCTGCGCCGGAGTGGTGACCCATCCAGGATTGTGCCCACTAGCCTAGGAAACTGCTTCAGCAGCCCCATGCATCTAAAAATGCAAAATGAGTGGTCTTCTAATGAGATATTAGGCCATATAATGTCCTTTTTTGTCTTTTCAGCTGTTGATCTGGTGTTTTTGTTGGATGGGTCACATGACATTGCGCTGTCAGACTTTGACTTGATGAAGCACATCGTGGAGACAATCGTTGGAGTTCTCGATGTTGGACAGGACAAAACCCAAGTGGGGATGGTGCAGTACGGTGGGCAGCCTCGCTCTGAGTTCTACCTGAACACGTATCGATCGAATGCAGAAATTACTGATGCCCTCCAGAATTTCAAGCCGAAGGGTGGCCAGTCAAACTTGGGTGAGGGCCTTGAACTGTTGCGACGAGATCAATTTGTAGAAGGAAGAGGTGGCCGAGCCAAAGACGGTGCAACACAGGTATCAAAACTATTGTCCACTCTTACCTTATTTATAATTTTAACTCTTTGCAGCCTCAGAATCTCATCAGAGGTGGAATTTTGAAATTGCAAAATCTCTTGTTGAGCTTGTATGTGAACAAGTTTTCACAAGAAGGGGAAATCATATATTTTTGTCAGTATTAACATATAGGGGCTGGCAGTATAGCTTGGAGGTATGCACACTCATCTTCAACCCATCTCGCCTGGGTTTAAATCTCGAGTCCCAACTATAAACTACCACCCTGTTGTTTTGAATGTAGGGACTTCAATGTGTGTGACATCCATCGGAAGGATCTTAAGCCAGTGGGATCGGTCTGCCAGTGGTAGTTGGTGGACGTTAGGGATCCGATGGTACCTTTCGCGAAGAGTAGGTGAGGCTTATTCGGCATCCTGAACAAATTGTTAATTTCTGCCACACTCAGTCGAGTATCCTGCAATTGAGTGGCGATCTGTCTCCAGGATTGGTTCTCGTCTCGAAACGTTTCTTGACTTTTGGTGAAGGCCCGTAGCTCTGTCAAGAGTAAGGCCAGGCCTCCATTATTATCACTAATATACAGAAGTAGAAAATTTGAAGAGCTCTTGAGTTTAATTTGTCAAATCGTCTGGATGTGTAAAGGTAACAGTGAATAATTTGAAAAGGTAACAATGTGAATAACACAACTTAAAATCTAGGCTTACTTCCACAAACAGTATGTATTCTTCCAGTAACCCCATTCCTGGATAAACACACCAAATCCAAACTTGCTTCACTCCTCAACTCCTTTGTTCCACTTTTCTCCCTATTGTGGATCGGACTCGGCAACGGTTGCTAGAGTGAAATGTGCATGGAAGAAGCTTCGGGAACTGAGTGGCATGCTGACGAGGAGGGGTGTCGTTGAAGCTGAAGGGAAAGGTGTATGCTGCATGTGTGAGAAGTGTTATGATTTATGGGAGCGAGACATGGGTAATGAACGTAGAGCAGCAACGAAGGCTGGAAAGGGTGGAAATGCAAATGGTTCGGTGGATGTGCGGAGCATCGTTGAGAGAGAGGAAGACAAATGATGACTTGCGAAAGATGATAGGAATGTAGCCTGTGATGGATGCTGTGAAGAGAAACAGGTTGAGATGGTTTGGTCATGTGTTGAGGAAGGATGAAAGTGACTGGTTGAGAAGAGTGATGGAAAGTAGAGGATGGGGAAGACTGAGAAAGACTTGGCTAAAGATGGTGGAAGAAGAAATGTGCTCAAGGGGGTTAACACGGGGAGATGTAGAAAATAGGGCAAAATGGAGAAGATTGTCATGGGGACCGCAAGGTTAACCCCCGCTCTAGCAGGGAAAATGGCCTTCAAATGCCTGTTTGCCTGTTGTTGTGTTGTTGTAGAACCGCACGCATGTGGCTGTTCAATCCAATCCCTCCCTCCAATCAGGGCTTCAAATTGATGGTACACAATCATGTCACATCATTCTCCATCCGTGTACCCCCTTTGACCACATCCTCCCTAGCTGCATCACTCGATAACCAACCCTTTTTACCTTTCAGGTTACTGTGTATCTTTCCCTACTTACAGTCCTATTTTCCTATTGATTTATCCTTTTGCTTGATGCAAATGTCTGTCCCGCTGTCAGCACATTTAGTTTTTTCCCTCTATTACCGCACTCTTCATTAACCTATATTTTGTATTTAGAAATGCATCTTCATACTAAAATACGCCATTTGTGCTGTCTGATGAATTTTTGACGCCAATACATTCTGTGGTTACTTATCCAATCTCAACCAAACTTGACAGGATGACCAAGGGTTACACAATGAAGGATGCAGCGCATTCATTCCCCTCCTCCCCCCTCCCCCCTCTGCAAGGGGGTTTTCTCCCCCTGAGAGAGTTTGCCCACCATTGCCCTCAATGGGGTTGCACGTTGAGGTGAATATAAATGTTAAATGAGCTTTATCGGGGCGTATTTCCAAAGAAGATTTATCGTGGCGTTTTTCCAAAGACGCTTTTAATAACAAAATTAATGATAATCGCATATTGTTAATGTTATTACAAAACAATATTAATACTAATAATGTCCCACTTCCCCCAAGGCGTTTTTCCTGCAGTGCTAACGTGAAATAGCTTATAGTTATAATGGCGTTTCCATGGGAGCAACGGCTTCTACAGGAAGTAAAATATTATAAACCACAAACACGTATGCTTATCTTTTTAAACAGTCGCTAATGCTCTTTATAACACTAAATGAAGAAATTTGGAGGAATCCCGACATCCGTGAAGTAAGGTTTACTTACAGAACTGAGCGAAGATCTACGGTACTCTATTTAACCCATGAAAGTTGGGTTAATAACATGGCCCTTTCTGCTGCTACCGTGACATTTTTCTTAGCGTATTTTTGAAACTCACTCCTGCTGTTTGATACGAAACTGAAAGGCAGAAGCTCGGGTTGTGCTCCTTTACCAAGCAGTTAGCTGGCGCTTGCCAAGCCAGCCGTTCCTTAACGGTTTTGAATGGAGTGCTTGCTCAAATGCTTAAACTATTTGGCGATCTCTCCACAAGAAACTTGGTAAATGAACACACACACAATTGTTACGTGGTCCCCTCGGTGAATACCTGGTCTCGGTGACCCCCGGACCGTGAGAGGAACTTCGCCAGAAAGCTGTATTATATATGCGCTTTCGCCACGCAATCCATATGAATTTCACCCAAGAGACAACTGATGTTCAAGGATATATTTCAATGGTAATGATACCATACAATTTCAATGACACAACCACGGAGATTTTCCCCTAGCAATCAACAATACACAACCATCACAATTCTCAATCCACAATCAATTCCCTATGATTCAGATGGCCATCTTATATATGTGTGTCCCGGTGAGTACTCACGACCCCCTTTTGGTCTCGGTCCCGCACAATGTCTCTGGGCCCCTCCTGACCAAGATGATGGTCGGCGTCGCCGCACTCGGGCAGTTTAACGAACCCCGGGTGGACGTGTTTCCACCGGGCAGGTATCGTACCGCTACCAGGCACCCCGGCTGCAGCCCCTCGTGGCCACGCGAAGCGGGTACGGGAAAGCAAGCCAAACCCCACGCCGCTTGCAAGGCGTGTTAGGCCCCAACGGGCGACCCGTACGCGTCTTTTTAGACGGTGTCGCGAACGGCGCCAAACGCTGGGTCGGTGCACGGCCACACGACAGTTTGACGTCCACCGGGCAGGTATCCGTCCTGGTAACTCCTCTCGCCAGACAGGCTCGGGAACGCCGCTTTTCCACACGGCTCAATCAATCCCACCTTTCGTCGGAGCGGGGCGAGGAAAGAGAAGAATACTCGTCCCTTTTCTTCCTCCTGTCCCTTCCTCTTCCGTTTCCGGTCACTTCCGTTTCCGGCCACTTTTCAGCAGGGCTCCTGACCCTCCAACCACAACAACCCTTAATCTACTAAACATGGATAAGCAAAGACCTGAATGGTAATTCACATACATTCACATAAATATGTAACACTCCCCCCCTTCAAGAAAGAAAGTTTGAACCCAGCGAAAACTTTCTTTGCCGGCCAATTTGGAGAAACAAACCAGATAACTCAACCCCCCCACATTATCAGTTCCCCCCGGGCACAGTTATTACTTAAAAATAAAGCAACCAAAATTTCACCACCACCCCTCCAGATTACTCACTCTGGACTAAGCACCAGCAACGACATTGTCCCTGCCAAATCAAACTCCCTCTCATGACCCTCTGACTTTGCCCGTCAGTTTCTTGTGAATGAAGGTTAAGGGGTTGATCAAAGCTCCAAAGTTAAGCCACTCGATAGCACTTTTTCCGGGAGGCCAAGCCGAGTATTCACTACATGGATGCCTTTAGGAACGGAGAGTTCACGGTTAGTCCGTGCAGGAAAGTTCTCTACATGGGCGCCTTGAGGAACGTGGAGTTCACGGTTAGTCCGTGCATGAAAGTTCACTACCTGGACGCCTTTAGGAACGGCGTTCACGGTTAATCCGTGTAGGAATCTTGGCTCGGCGGCTCCGCCGCATTCAGTGCTTCAACTTCTCAGAACTTCCCTAATACTTAGGGTGGGACCACTTGTCCCTGTAGTCCCCTGAATAGCGGTCTCCTTCTCGGCCACTACTTTGCCAATCCTTCCTTCGGGAGCGGCCGTAACTCAGGGAGCCTCCATAATAATATTGATTGCGGCCACCACCAAAACTACCGCCCAGTTGTCCTCTCCTGTAGACCTCTCGACACCTACGAAATGCCTTCCCTACTGTTATGGTCCGACCCTCCAAATCCTTGCCATTCCAATTCTTCTCTGCCTCTCTGGCGTCTTTTGTGCTGGCAAACGTGACAAAGCCGAACCCTCTTGACTGTTGCGTTTCCCAGTCTCTTACCAACCGCACTTCCACCAGCGGCCCATATCTGTTGAAGACAGAGGTCAGAACTTCTTCCTCTGTTTTGAAGTTCAGTCCCCCTACAAATAGCTTGGCCCTTTTGTCGCCATCCCAAGCTGGTGTGGCGTTATTTTCCCTGCTGGGCTCTTTACCAACCCTCAGGTTACCATAAACTTGACCCCCGGCCAAATCATTCCCGATAACCACAGATACACCCTCTACAGGAAGCGTGGCTTGTAAACCGACGGTGACCGGTCCTGACACCAAATCGGACTCCAAATGGATGACATGAAGGGGAGCACTAACACCGCCCCCGATCCCCTGTAAACAAACACTATCCCCCGTTGCCGTCTCCTCGGACCATGGCAAAATGCCTTCAAGCATTAAAGATTGATGTGCCCCTGTGTCCCTCAATATCCTAACCGGTTTCCGGTTAGTCGAGGCTCCATCCCGTGACACAAACCCCTCTGAAATAAATGGTTGGTAACCCTTTTGATGGCGATTTCTCACAATGGCCATTGCGTTTGGAGTCGTAGTAGTCGGACTCCGCTCTGGGTCTTCGCTTTTCATGCGGTAACAACTGGACATCAAGTGTCCAGGTTTCTTGCAAAAAGCGCAAGTAGGCCCGGAGGAAAAACTCGTGGTCTGCCTCGGGCCCCCCGAACTATAAGTTTGTCTTGGGCCCGCATCCCTCTGATTTCGAACAGGTGGGGTATCATAGTTGTCCCCATAATCATCTCGAGGCCGCCGCCATGTATGGTCGTTCTCCGCACCTGCTGTTCCATAACTCCCCTGCTGAAGTCTAGGCGAGGAGTTAGGTTTGTGGACCCCTATTCGGTGGGTTAAAGCATAATCATCTGCCATGGTGGCTGCGTCCCACAACTTTGGTACTTTCTTTTCCTGCAGGTACACTTTGATGTCCTCGTGGACACACTGCTGGAATTCCTCCACCAGGATCAAGTCACGCAATGTTTTGAAGTCTTTCCCGACTCCTTTTGACTCACACCACCGATCAAACATGTTTTCTTTCACTCTGGCAAACTCCACATGGGTCTCACTCTCCCTCTTCCTGGCATTCCTGAATTTTTGCCTGTAAGCTTCCGGAACCAACTCATACGCTTTGAGGATGTGCGTCTTCAGTACCTCATAATCTGCACATTGGTCCATTGGTAGCGCTGAATAAATTTCCTGAGCTTTCCCCACCAGCACACTTTGCACGAGTATGGTCCAGGCCTCCTCCGGCCAGTTTAATTGTCGAGCCACTTTCTCAAAGTGTGGAAAAAATTTCGCGACTTCTTTTTCACTGAACGGTGGAACCAGCCTCACATGTCTGCCCACATCCCAGGTTTTCTGGTTAGGTGTCGACCCCGTCAGCAAGGGTGGTGCCTCTCCCCGTTCTCTCATTAACTCCAGCTCCTTGAATTTGATTTCTTGCTGAAGCTCCATGTCACGTTCCTTTAATTCCCTTTCCGCTTTTCTCTCCTCTGCTTCGAGGTCCCTTGCAGCTCTCCTCTCCTCTGCTTTTCTCCCTTCTAACCTTTCCTGGAGTTCTCGTTCCACTCTCCTTTCCTCTGCTTGTTTCTCTTCTCTCCTCGCTTCTGCTTTCCTTTCTTCTTCTGCTAACCTTTCCTGGAGTTCTCGTTCCACTCTCCTTTCCTCTGCTTGTTTCTCTTCTCTCCTCGCTTCTGCTTTCCTTTCTTCTTCTGCTCTTTCCTTTTCTGCTTTCCTTTCTTCTTCTTTTAACCTTTCCTGGAGTTCTCGTTCCACTCTCCTTTCCTCTGCTTGTTTCTCTTCTCTCCTCGCTTCTGCTTTCCTTTCTTCTTCTTTTAACCTTTCCTGGAGTTCTCGTTCCACTCTCCTTTCCTCTGCTTGCTTCTCTTCTCTCCTCTCTTCTGCTTTCCTTTCTTCTTCTGCTCTTTCCTTTTCTGCTTTCCTTTCTTCTTCTTTAATCCGTTCCTGGCTCCGTAATTGCAACTCCAGTTTCCGGAGCTCAACATCTTCTGGTTCTTCGGGTAGCCACTCCCAGGCTAACTCGTCCCATGTTCCTAATCCCACCATAGATTGTATCACCGTGGCCTGCAACTCTGCCTTCCTCAAATTAGTTCGGACCTCCAAGTTAAAATGTTTGGCCAATTTCAAGAGGTCCGACTTTAGCAACGCTCGGAACTGTGCCTCACTCGGGGTTACCCCAAAGTTCTGTGCCACAAACGCCATGGTGTCTATCGTTAACACCTGTTAACCTTCACCCAAGACTTTACCCCAATTTCTCAAAAAAATTTACCAATTAATAATTAATTAATAAATTTTAATTAATAAAATATTATTATTTTATTATGTTATACAATTTTAGATCCCGGACGTAGACCCAATTGCGAAACCGCAAATCGTAATTTGGACGAGCCCCCAATTCTGTTACGTGGTCCCCTCGGTGAATACCTGGTCTTGGTGACCCCCGGACCGTGAGAGGAACTTCGCCAGAAAGCTGTATTATATATGCGCTTTCGCCACGCAATCCATATGAATTTCACCCAAGAGACAACTGATGTTCAAGGATATATTTCAATGGTAATGATACCATACAATTTCAATGACACAACCACGGAGATTTTCCCCGAGCAATCAACAATACACAACCATCACAATTCTCAATCCACAATCAATTCCCTATGATTAAGATGGCCATCTTATATATGTGTGTCCCGGTGAGTACTCACGACCCCCTTTTGGTCTCGGTCCCGCACAATGTCTCTGGGCCCCTCCTGACCAAGATGATGGTCGGCGTCGCCGCACTCGGGCGGTTTAACGAACCCCGGGTGGACGTGTTTCCACCGGGCAGGTATCGTACCGCTACCAGGCACCCCGGCTGCAGCCCCTCGTGGCCACGCGAAGCGGGTACGGGAAAGCAAGCCAAACCCCACGCCGCTTGCAAGGCGTGTTAGGCCCCAACGGGCGACCCGTACGCGTCTTTTTAGACGGTGTCGCGAACGGCGCCAAACGCTGGGTCGGTGCACGGCCACACGACAGTTTGACGTCCACCGGGCAGGTATCCGTCCCGGTAACTCCTCTCGCCAGACAGGCTCGGGAACGCCGCTTTTCCACACGGCTCAATCAATCCCACCTTTCGTCGGAGCGGGGCGAGGAAAGAGAAGAATACTCGTCCCTTTTCTTCCTCCGGTCCCTTCCTCTTCCGTTTCCGGTCACTTCCGTTTCCGGCCACTTTTCAGCAGGGCTCCTGACCCTCCAACCACAACAACCCTTAATCTACTAAACATGGATAAGCAAAGACCTGAATGGTAATTCACATACATTCACATAAATATGTAACACAATGTTATTGAGACCAGACCATAGATCGACTGTAATCTATGTACCCCAAAGAGGAATGACCCTTTCTGCCCCTTCCGGAGTCTGCGCGTGTACTAGTTAGTCTAAATGAACATTATCTACCATATAAAGCACAATGTTAGTTTGTGTTTTTGTACAAATGTCTGTCCCCTTTCATAAGGGTAGGTTTTAAAGGCCAATCTTTTAACACGAATGTGTGTTCACCCTGGACTATTTTTGAGGATGAAATAAACTCGAAAAACATTTTCCATAAAAGAGTAATTGTGTCTCTTCTATTGGAATTGTAAATGGTGGCCTGCAAAGCAAGCATTAAGGGTGGTATACAGAAATGTTATAAAAAAAACAAAACAACAAAAACAATACAGGATGCAGTGAGGTGAAATTCGCTGCACATGATGTGCAGCGCACACATAGTAAAACGAGTGTTCATTTCCGTCTGTAGGGTGTCTGATAAATAAGGAAGACATAAGCACACGTGACACTAGGCTGAGGCTCCAGACTTTGGCATACTGCACGAGGCTGCACGGTCGAATAAACTGTTACAACCCGCCATTTCTGACGAGCTTTTTACCTATTTTATCATAAACAACAAGACTATATCAAATACATAATTTTTTATATTTTAAAGTTTAAAAAGTCTGTTGGTCCAGTTACTTGAACTGTATTTCATCTCTTGAGAATGAGGAAAAACTTCACGCTCCCTTTCATTCATCCCACTCTTCTCTCACCTATGGAAATGTTTTTCTGAGTCTGTTGTCACGAGCTCTTCCCTCCAGGATCTCCAGAAGTCTGCGGCCCACCACCACCATCTCACTATCTCTCATTTGTTTATTTTAACTTTACTACACCAATGAGACCTTTTCCACCTGACACCTGCAACCCCTCCCCTTAATCGTGCTATGGTGCCACCATTTTTTAAATTTCCCTTCACCATATTTTGTATATATTGGCCATGTGACACTGCTGCTCTGCTCTTCCTTGAGTCTCACTATATTTTAACAAAGTAAGAGAATTCATTCATTCATATTAATTCCTTGTGTTTGTAATATCACCAATGTTGCTTTATAAAACAACACTCCCTCTCAAATACGTTGTTGTCGTGCTCTGCATACACAGGTGGCAATCATATTGGCAGGTACCACTTCAGAAGATGATCCAACAGCGGTGGCAAAAGTGCTACAAGAATCCGGCGTCAACATTTATGCTCTCGGAGTGAGAAAGGCCAGCAGGGATCAGTTGCTCCGGGTGGGGACTCAACCAACAGATAGGTTTGTGTATCACAAACAGGATTATTTTGAACTTGCCTATGAACTGCCCAAACTAGGCTCTTCCCTTGGAGATTTGCTTGGAACTTCCATTGCCATCACCGTCGTCACAACAGGTGGGTGTTCCCCGGATTGGTTCCAACTGGTTTCAGCGGTTTGTAAGGGATTGAAGAGAGGATGCGGAGGTCTATCTGTGCTGAAATGTCCATGAAATGGCTAAAGAGTAGAATGGTGGAAGTGAAAAGAACATATATGGACACCTATCTTACACTTTCACAGTGCTTATCTATTTACATACAATATAGTACTGTACTGTATGCTTAACCGAAGAAATAACATGGAATGTTATACTAAACATCGATTATTTTACTACCTAGAAATTTAACCATAACAATATTATAGCATTATTGTGCCAAATATGAAAGAAATGGTTCCAGTCGTTTTCGAGTCGAGGCCCCGGATGGATGGCCAGACGGACGGACAGCACCCAAATTATAAACGCACATTCTTAACCCCCCTCCACCCCCCCCCCGCCCTATCCAGGTTGATGCCCAGTTGGGGCCTAAACATTAACCTTCTTCGGTCTTCCATATATATAAAAGAAAGTTTTTGTTTGTTTGTTTGTTTGTTTGTCTGCACGCGCTAATCTCCTAAACGGTGAAAGATAGGAGGAAACCTCTGAAACTAAAAACGTCGGGACGGGCCCGGGGAAGGGTATAGGTGAGGTGGTGAGGCCTGTCGAAGCCGCTTCGGACGGGCTGGGCCCATTTCACAATTAACAGCTGAGCTGAATTATAGCAGTCAATCTGATATGGCCGCGAGTAAAAGCTGAATTATAGTAGTCAATCTGGTATGGCCACGAGTAAAAGCTGAATTATAGTAGTCAATCTGATATGGCCACGGGTAAAAGCTGAATTATAGTAGTCAATCTGATATGGCCACGAGTAAAAGCTGAATTATAGTAGTCAATCTGATATGGCCACGGGTAAAAGCTGAATTATAGTAGTCAATCTTCTATGGCTGCGAGTAAAAGCTGAATTATAGTAGTCAATCTTATATGGCCACGAGTAAAAGCTGAATTATAGTAGTCAATCTTCTACAGCTGCGAGTAAAAGCTGAATTATAGTAGTCAATCTTATATGGCCACGAGTAAAAGCTGAATTATAGTAGTCAATCCTCTACAGCTGCGAGTAAAAGCTGAATTATAGTAGTCAATCTTATATGGCCAGGAGTAAAAGCTGAATTATAGTCGTCAATCTTCTACAGCTGCGAGTAAAAGCTGAATTATAGTAGTCAATCTTATATGGCCGCGAGTAAAAGCTGAATTATAGTAGTCAATCTTCTACGGCCGCGAGTGAAAGCTGAATTATAGTAGTCAATCTTATATGGCCACGAGTAAAAGCTGAATTATAGTAGTCAATCTTCGACAGCTGCGAGTAAAAGCTGAATTATAGTAGTCAATCTGATATGGCCACGAGTAAAAGCTGAATTATAGAAGTCAATCTTCTACAGCTGTGAGTAAAAGCTGAATTATAGTAGTCAATCTTATATGGCCACGAGTAAAAGCTGAATTATAGTAGTCAATCTTCTACAGCTGTGAGTAAAAGCTGAATTATAGTAGTCAATCTTATATGGCCACGAGTAAAAGCTGAATTATAGTCGTCAATCTTCTACAGCTGCGAGTAAAAGCTGAAATATAATAGTCAATCTTATATGGCCGCGAGTAAAAGCTGAATTATAGTCGTCAATCTTCTACAGCTGCGAGTAAAAGCTGAATTATAGTAGTCAATCTTCTACGGCCGCGATTAAAAGCTGAATTATAGTAGTCAATCTTCTACGGCTGCGAGTAAAAGCTGAATTATAGTAGTCAACCTTCTACGGCTGCGAGTAAAAGCTGAATTATAGTAGTCAATCTTCGACGGCCATGAGTAAAAGCTGAATTATAGTAGTCAATCTTCTACGGCTGCGAGTAAAAGCTGAATTATAGTAGTCAATCTTCTACGGCTGCGAGTAAAAGCTGAATTATAGTCATCAATCTTCTACAGCTGCGAGTAAAAGCTGAATTATAGTAGTCAATCTGATATGGCCATGAGTAAAAGCTGAATTATAGTAGTCAATCTGATATGGCCACGAGTAAAAGCTGAATTATAATAGGCAATCTGATATGGCCGCAAGTAAAGCTGAATTATAGTCGTCAATCTGATATGGCCACGAGTAAAAGCTGAATTATAGTAGTCAATCTGATATGGCCACGAGTAAAAGCTGAATTATAGTAGTCAATCTTCTACAGCTGCGAGTAAAAGCTGAATTATAGTAGACAATCTGATATGGCCATGAGTAAAAGCTGAATTATAGTAGTCAATCTGATATGGCCACGAGTAAAAGCTGAATTATAGTAGTCAATCTTCTACGGCTGCGAGTAAAAGCTGAATTATAGTAGTCTATCTTCTACGGCTGCGAGTAAAAGCTGAATTATAGCAGTCAATCTTCTACAGCTGCCAGTAAAAGCTGAATTATAGTCGTCAATCTGATATGGCCACGAGTAAAAGCTGAATTATCGTAGTCAATCTGATATGGCCACGAGTAAAAGCTGAATTATAATAGGCAATCTGATATGGCCGCGAGTAAAAGCTGAATTTTAGTCGTCAATCTGATATGGCCGCGAGTAAAAGCTGAATTATAGTAGTCAATCTGATATGGCCACGAGTAAAAGCTGAATTATAGTAGTCAATCTTCTACAGCTGCGAGTAAAAGCTGAATTATAGTAGTCAATCTGATATGGCCACGAGTAAAAGCTGAATTATAGTAGTCAATCTGATATGGCCACGAGTAAAAGCTGAATTGTAGTAGTAAATCTTCTACGGCTGCGAGTAAAAGCTGAATTATAGTAGTCAATCTGATATGGCCACGAGTAAAAGCTGAATTGTAGTAGTCAATCTGATATGGCCACGAGTAAAAGCTGAATTGTTGTAGTCAATCTGATATGGCCATGAGGAAAAGCTAATTATAGTAGTCAATCTGATATGGCCACGAGTAAAAGCTGAATTATAGTAGTCAATCTTCTACAGCTGCGAGTGAAAGCTGAATTATAGTAGTCAATCTGATATGGCCACGAGTAAAAGCTGAATTATAGTAGTCAATCTGATATGGCCACGAGTAAAAGCTGAATTATGGTAGTCAATCTGATATGGCCACGAGTAAAAGCTGAATTATAGTAGTCAATCTTCTACAGCTGCGAGTAAAAGCTGAATTATAGTAGTCAATCTGATATGGCCACGAGTAAAAGCTAATTATAGTCGTCAATCTGATATGGCCACGAGTAAAAGCTGAATTATAGTAGTCAATCTTCTACAGCTGCGAGTAAAACCTGAATTATAGTAGTCAATCTGATATGGCCACGAGTAAAAGCTGAATTATAGTAGTCAATCTTCTACGGCCGCGAGTAAAAGCTGAATTATAGTAGTCAATCTGATATGGCCACGAGTAAAAGCTGAATTATAGTAGTCAATCTTCTACGGCCGCGAGTAAAAGCTGAATTACAGTAGTCAATCTGATATGGCCACGAGTAAAAGCTAATTATAGTAGTCAATCTGATATGGCCACGAGTAAAAGCTGAATTATAGTAGTCAATCTTCTCCAGCTGAGAGTAAAAGCTGAATTATAGTAGTCAATCTTATATGGCCACGAGTAAAAGCTGAATTATAGTTGTCAATCTTCTACAGCTGCGAGTAAAAGCTGAATTATAGTAGTCAATCTTATATGGCCGCGAGTAAAAGCTGAATTATCGTAGTCAATCTGATATGGCCACGACTAAAAGCTGAATTATAGTAGTCAATCTGCTTTGGCCGCGAGTAAAAGCTGAATTATTGTCGTAAATTCATTCAAAAAGAACCCGGGCAACGCCGGGGTGCATTCGGCTGGTATATCATATATTGAAGAAAAGGATCCATACCTATGCCACTCCATGACTTCCCTTCTAACTTACCCTCCTTACCCTCGCTACCCCCAAAAGCGATTCATCGGTTCGAATCCCCCCCTTACTGTCACATGTATGTAATAAAGAGGCCTACTTGTATGTCGTTATTTTAGCCTAATCCTGTGGCATAAACTCTGCCACTTTCAATATCCCCTCCAGTGTCCATTACAGGTGCTGATGTTGTTCTCCTACTGGATGGCTCTGATGCTGTGGGTTTAAGAGATTTTAAACATATTCTGCAGTTGGCGGCTCAGGTGACCAGGGGTCTGAATGTTGCTACACAGGAGACCCATGTGGCAGTGGTGCAGTATGGATCCACTCCACGCACCGAATTTAATCTTGTTTCCCATACAGATGAGGTAAAGCTTTTATTTATTTATTTTTTAACACAAAATCAAGTTTTGTGGAAAAGCAAAATGAAAGAGGGTATTACACAGACATGGGTCAAATGACCGTTAAGTGCAGTTATGAGTGGAGGGCATTTGGTGGTGGAGCTGGGGTTGGGGGGGAGTTAGTTGAGTTGGCTTGGACAAGTTATCATTCATAAAATATATCTTGATCAAGTTTGAAGTTGCAATCAGACAGAGGTCTCAATGGAGATGATGCTAAAGGCAAGTTATTACTTGTAAAGTTGAGGTCAAGGAAGTAACTCCTGACCTGCAACTTTTACTTACATATTAAGTGATTTGTTCAATAAAATAAACAACTCAACATTGTATTTGAAATAGTGATGTTGTTTTTCACATTAAAAAGAAAGACACTTGTGTTCCGTCCGGGACCTCTTTAGGACCATGCAGTCCGTGCCATTGAGAGCGTAGAGTACAAGCTCGGGCGATCCGACCTGGCTGCGGGTCTGCGTCATGTACAGGAGAACGTGCTGGTGGAGCGGGAAGGAGGCCGTGGGGTCAAAGGAACTCCACAGGTTGTCATAATTTTGACTGGAAGTTCACCTGATGACTTGGAAGCAGCCAGGAAAGTATCAAATGCTTTGCAAGTAAGGGGAGTGACAGTTATGGCCGTAGGGGCTGGAAATGCAAAACCACATGAGCTTCAAGCATTGGTGAGTGAACCGGCATATAAGATGGTCATCTATCAACCCAGCTTTGAAGGATTCGGGAACCTGTCTATAAATGTGCAGAACAGCATCATTCAGGCTGCTCAGCCTCTGATCCCTGAAGCGTCTGATGGTCAGTATTCCAATGTACTTGTTGTATATCCCATGTATCAACAATCAAAGAAAACTAACGAAGTTATTGGAGATTGATGCGCTTCATTTATATCAAAAGTTTATGTGGCACTCTGCTTTGTCCTGTTAATAATGTCTACTCCTTAATTTCCAGAATGTGTTAAAGCAGAGAAGGCTGACATTGTCTTCCTGGTTGACGTCTCGTGGAGTGTCGGGATGAGCAACTTTCAGCTGATTCGAGATTTTATCATTGCCCTGATAAAGGGCATGGTGGTGGGTAAGGATAGAGTGCGCATCGGCCTTGCACAGTACAGCACTAACCCACAAATGGAGTTCCACTTGAAGAATTATCACACCAAGGACGAGATTTTGGAGTACATTAGAAACTGGAAGTATAAGGGTGGAAACACCTTTACAGGTGCCGCTTTAGAATTCCTCACTTGGAACCACTTTACAGAGGAGGCAGGAAGCCGGAGATATGAAAATGTACCCCAGGTATGTTGAGGGAAAATATCTTTGTTTTGGAGCAAGGACCTACTTTTGGGAATCATAGAATATTCCAGCCTGTTACGACAATCTTAAGTTGCAAGAAGTTGAGAAGTCCCACCTCGCCCCCTTCTCCCCAACTCACTCCTTTAGCAAATATGGCGGAGGGTACCATGCTAGCAAAACTTGGCAAAGATGACTTGGCCTGTGTAGTTCGCAGGCCATATATCACATGTACTTCTCAGCTGTCGGTGTGTTTCCTGATGCCATTGGATTTGAAGTCATGTTTTTGGTTCAAACCTTTATACATGGGATAAAACCAGTCTGATTCTTCCTCTTATGTGAGTTAACCATTCTTAATTCAGCATTGTGCACGATAAAGCGTTATAATAAAAACATTTTGGATGTCATAACCTCATAACTCATAAGAGGCACCTTAGCCACATTTACATTTGATTCACAATAACTTTTGAGCTGTTATATTCACAATAACTTTGGAGCTGTTATATTCACAATAACTTTGGAGCTGTTATATTCACAATAACTTTGGAGCTGTTATATTCACAATAACTTTGGAGCTGTTATATTCACAATAACTTTGGAGCTGTTATATTCACAATAACTTTGGAGCTGTTATATTCACAATAACTTTGGAGCTGTTATATTCACAATAACTTTGGAGCTGTTATATTCACAATAACTTTGGAGCTGTTATATTCACAATAACTTTGGAGCTGTTATATTCACAATAACTTTGGAGCTGGTATATTCACAATAACTTTGGAGCTGTTATATTCACAATAACTTTGGGGCTGTTATATTCACAATAACTTTGGAGCTGTTATATTCACAATAACTTTGGAGCTGTTATATTCACAATAACTTTGGAGCTGTTATATTCACAATAACTTTGGAGCTGTTATATTCACAATAACTTTGGAGCTGTTATATTCACAATAACTTTGGAGCTGTTATATTCACAATAACTTTTGAGCTGTTATATTCACAATAACTTTTGAGCTGTTATATTCACAATAACTTTGGAGCTGTTATATTCACAATAACTTTGGAGCTGTTATATTCACAATAACTTTGGAGCTGTTATATTCACAATAACTTTGGAGCTGTTATATTCACAATAACTTTGGAGCTGTTATATTCACAATAACTTTGGAGCTGTTATATTCACAATAACTTTGGAGCTGTTATATTCACAATAACTTTGGAGCTGTTATATTCACAATAACTTTGGAGCTGTTATATTCACAATAACTTTGGAGCTGTTATATTCACAATAACTTTTGAGCTGTTATATTCACAATAACTTTGGAGCTGTTATATTCACAATAACTTTGGAGTTGTTATATTCACAATAACTTTGGAGCTGTTATATTCACAATAACTTTGGAGCTGTTATATTCACAATAACTTTGGAGCTGTTATATTCACAATAACTTTGGAGCTGTTATATTCACAATAACTTTGGAGCTGTTATATTCACAATAACTTTGGAGCTGTTATATTCACAATAACTTTGGAGCTGTTATATTCACAATAACTTTGGAGCTGTTATATTCACAATAACTTTGGAGCTGTTATATTCACAATCACTTTTGAGCTGTTATATTCACAATAACTTTGGGGCTGTTATATTCACAATAACTTTGGAGCTGTTATATTCACAATAACTTTGGAGCTGTTATATTCACAATAACTTTTGAGCTGTTATATTCACAATAACTTTGGAGCTGTTATATTCACAATAACTTTGGAGCTGTTATATTCACAATAACTTTTGAGCTGTTATATTCACAATAACTTTGGAGCTGTTATACTCACAATAACTTTGGAACTGTTATATCCACAATAACTTTGGAGCTGTTGTATTCACAATAACTTTGGAGCTGTTATATTCACAATAACTTTGGAGCTGTTATATTCACAATAACTTTGGAGCTGTTATATTCACAATAACTTTGGAGCTGTTATATTTACAATAACTTTTGAGCTGTTATATTCACAATAACATTTGAGCTGTTATATTCACAATAACTTTGGAGCTGTTATATTCACAATAACTTTGGAGCTGTTATATTCACAATAACTTTTGAGCTGTTATATTCACAATAACATTTGAGCTGTTATATTCACAATAACATTTGAGCTGTTATATTCACAATAACTTTTGAGCTGTTATATTCACAATAACATTTGAGCTGTTATATTCGCAATAACTTTGGAGCTGTTATATTCACAATAATTTTTGAGCTGTTATATTCACAATAACGTTTGAGCTGTTATATTCACAATAACTTTGGAGCTGTTATATTCACAATAACTTTGGAGCTGTTATATTCATAATAACTTTGGAGCTGTTATATTCACAATAATTTTTGAGCTGTTATATTCACAATAACTTTTGAGCTGTTATATTCACAATAACTTTGGGGCTGTTATATTCACAATAACTTTTGAGCTGTTATATTCACAATAACTTTGGGGCTGTTATATTCACAATAACTTTTGAGCTGTTATATTCACAATAACCTTTGAGCTGTTATATTCACAATAACTTTGGAGCTGTTATATTCACAATAACTTTGGAGATGTTATATTCACAATAACTTTGGAGCTGTTATATTCACAATAACTTTTGAGCTGTTATATTCACAATAACTTTGGAGCTGTTATATTCACAATAACTTTGGAGCTGTTATATTCACAATAACTTTGGAGCTGTTATATTCACAATAACTTTGGAGCTGTTATATTCACAATAACTTTGGAGCTGTTATATTCACAATAACTTTGGAGCTGTTATATTCACAATAACTTTGGAGCTGTTATATTCACAATAACTTTGGAGCTGTTATATTCACAATAACTTTTGAGCTGTTATATTCACAATAACTTTGGGGCTGTTATATTCACAATAACTTTTGAGCTGTTATATTCACAATAACTTTGGGGCTGTTATATTCACAATAACTTTTGAGCTGTTATATTCACAATAACCTTTGAGCTGTTATATTCACAATAACTTTGGAGCTGTTATATTCACAATAACTTTGGAGCTGTTATATTCACAATAACTTTTGAGCTGTTATATTCACAATAACTTTGGAGCTGTTATACTCACAATAACTTTGGAACTGTTATATCCACAATAACTTTGGAGCTGTTGTATTCACAATAACTTTGGAGCTGTTATATTCACAATAACTTTGGAGCTGTTATATTCACAATAACTTTGGAGCTGTTATATTCACAATAACTTTGGAGCTGTTATATTTACAATAACTTTTGAGCTGTTATATTCACAATAACTTTTGAGCTGTTATATTCACAATAACTTTGGAGCTGTTATATTCACAATAACTTTGGAGCTGTTATATTCACAATAACTTTGGAGCTGTTATATTCACAATAACTTTGGAGCTGTTATATTCACAATAACTTTGGAGCTGTTATATTCACAATAACTTTGGAGCTGTTATATTCACAATAACTTTGGAGCTGTTATATTCACAATAACTTTGGAGCTGTTATATTCACAATAACTTTGGAGCTGTTATATTCACAATAACTTTGGAGCTGTTATATTCACAATAACTTTGGAGCTGTTATATTCACAATAACTTTTGAGCTGTTATATTCACAATAATTTTTGAGCTGTTATATTCACAATAACTTTTGAGCTGTTATATTCACAATAACTTTGGAGCTGTTATATTCACAATAACTTTGGAGCTGTTATATTCACAATAACTTTGGAGCTGTTATATTCACAATAACTTTGGAGCTGTTATATTCACAATAACTTTGGAGCTGTTATATTCACAATAACTTTTGAGCTGTTATATTCACAATAATTTTTGAGCTGTTATATTCACAATAACTTTGGAGATGTTATATTCACAATAACTTTGGAGCTGTTATATTCACAATAACTTTGGAGCTGTTATATTCACAATAACTTTGGAGCTGTTATATTCACAATAACTTTGGAGCTGTTATATTCACAATAATTTTTGAGCTGTTATATTCTCAATAACTTTGGAGATGTTATATTCACAATAACTTTGGAGCTGTTATATTCACAATAACTTTTGAGCTGTTATATTCACAATAACTTTGGAGCTGTTATATTCACAATAACTTTGGAGCTGTTATATTCACAATAACTTTGGAGCTGTTATATTCACAATAACTTTGGAGCTGTTATATTCACAATAACTTTGGAGCTGTTATATTCACAATAGCTTTTGAGCTGTTATATTCACAATAACTTTTGAGATGTTATATTCACAATAACTTTGGAGCTGTTATATTCACAATAACTTTGGAGATGTTATATTCACAATAACTTTGGAGCTGTTATATTCACAATAACTTTTGAGCTGTTATATTCACAATAACTTTGGAGCTGTTATATTCACAATAACTTTGGAGCTGTTATATTCACAATAACTTTGGAGCTGTTATATTCACAATAACTTTGGAGCTGTTATATTCACAATAACTTTGGAGCTGTTATATTCACAATAACTTTGGAGCTGTTATATTCACAATAACTTTGGAGCTGTTATATTCACAATAACTTTGGAGCTGTTATATTCACAATAACTTTGGAGCTGTTATATTCACAATAACTTTGGAGCTGTTATATTCACAATAACTTTGGAGCTGTTATATTCACAATAACTTTTGAGCTGTTATATTCACAATAATTTTTGAGCTGTTATATTCACAATAACTTTTGAGCTGTTATATTCACAATAACTTTGGAGCTGTTATATTCACAATAACTTTGGAGCTGTTATATTCACAATAACTTTGGAGCTGTTATATTCACAATAACTTTGGAGCTGTTATATTCACAATAACTTTGGAGCTGTTATATTCACAATAACTTTTGAGCTGTTATATTCACAATAATTTTTGAGCTGTTATATTCACAATAACTTTGGAGATGTTATATTCACAATAACTTTGGAGCTGTTATATTCACAATAACTTTGGAGCTGTTATATTCACAATAACTTTGGAGCTGTTATATTCACAATAACTTTGGAGCTGTTATATTCACAATAATTTTTGAGCTGTTATATTCTCAATAACTTTGGAGATGTTATATTCACAATAACTTTGGAGCTGTTATATTCACAATAACTTTTGAGCTGTTATATTCACAATAACTTTGGAGCTGTTATATTCACAATAACTTTGGAGCTGTTATATTCACAATAACTTTGGAGCTGTTATATTCACAATAACTTTGGAGCTGTTATATTCACAATAACTTTGGAGCTGTTATATTCACAATAACTTTGGAGCTGTTATATTCACAATAACTTTGGAGCTGTTATATTCACAATAGCTTTTGAGCTGTTATATTCACAATAACTTTTGAGATGTTATATTCACAATAACATTTGAGCTGTTACATTCACAATAACTTTGGAGCTGTTATATTCACAATAACATTTGAGCTGTTATAGTCACAATAACGTTGGAGCTGTTATATTCACAATAACTTTGGAGCTGTTATATTCACAATAACTTTTGAGCTGTTATATTCACAATAACATTTGAGCTGTTATATTCACAATAACATTTGAGATGTTATATTCACAATAACATTTGAGCTGTTATATTCACAATAACTTTTGAGCTGTTATATTCACAATACCATTTGAGCTGTTATATTCACAATAACTTTGGAGCTGTTATATTCACAATAACTTTGGAGCTGTTATATTCACAATAACTTTTGAGCTGTTATATTCACAATAACATTTGAGCTGTTATATTCACAATAACATTTGAGCTGTTATATTCACAATAACTTTGGAGCTGTTATATTCACAATAACGTTGGAGCTGTTATATTCACAATAACTTTGGAGCTGTTATATTCACAATAACTTTTGAGCTGTTATATTCACAATAACTTTGGAGCTGTTATATTCACAATAACTTTGGAGCTGTTATATTCACAATAACTTTTGAGCTGTTATATTCACAATAACTTTGGGGCTGTTATATTCACAATAACTTTGGAGCTGTTATATTCACAATAACTTTGGAGCTGTTATATTCACAATAACTTTGGAGCTGTTATATTCACAATAGCTTTGGAGCTGTTATATTCACAATAACTTTGGAGCTGTTATATTCACAATAACTTTGGAGCTGTTATATTCACAATAACTTTGGGGCTGTTATATTCACAATAACTTTTGAGCTGTTATATTCACAATAACTTTGGAGCTGTTATATTCACAATAACTTTTGAGCTGTTATATTCACAATAACGTTGGAGCTGTTATATTCACAATAACTTTGGAGCTGTTATATTCACAATAACTTTTGAGCTGTTATATTCACAATAACTTTGGGGCTGTTATATTCACAATAACTTTTGGGCTGTTATATTCACAATAACTTTGGGGCTGTTATATTCACAATAACTTTTGAGCTGTTATATTCACAATAACTTTTGGGCTGTTATATTCACAATAACTTTGGAGCTGTTATATTCACAATAACTTTGGAGATATTATATTCTCAATAACTTTGGAGATGTTATATTCACAATAACTTTGGAGCTGTTATATTCACAATAACTTTTGAGCTGTTATATTCACAATAACTTTGGAGCTGTTATATTCACAATAACTTTGGAGCTGTTATATTCACAATAACTTTGGAGCTGTTATATTCACAATAACTTTGGAGCTGTTATATTCACAATAACTTTTGAGCTGTTATATTCACAATAACTTTTGAGCTGTTATATTCACAATAACTTTTGGAGCTGTTATATTCACAATAACTTTGGAGCTGTTATATTCACAATAACTTTGGAGCTGTTATATTCACAATAACTTTGGAGCTGTTATATTCACAATAACTTTGGAGCTGTTATATTCACAATAATTTTTGAGCTGTTATATTCACAATAACTTTTGAGCTGTTATATTCACAATAACTTTTGAGCTGTTATATTCACAATAACTTTGGAGCTGTTATATTCACAATAACTTTTGAGCTGTTATATTCACAATAACTTTGGAGCTGTTATATTCACAATAACTTTTGAGCTGTTATATTCACAATAACTTTTGAGCTGTTATATTCACAATAACTTTGGAGCTGTTATATTCACAATAACTTTTGAGCTGTTATATTCACAATAACTTTTGGAGCTGTTATATTCACAATAACTTTGGAGCTGTTATATTCACAATAACTTTGGAGCTGTTATATTCACAATAACTTTGGAGCTGTTATATTCACAATAACTTTTGGAGCTGTTATATTCACAATAACTTTGGAGCTGTTATATTCACAATAACTTTTGGAGCTGTTATATTCACAATAACTTTGGAGCTGTTATATTCACAATAACTTTTGAGCTGTTATATTCACAATAACTTTGGAGCTGTTATATTCACAATAACTTTGGAGCTGTTATATTCACAATAACTTTTGAGCTGTTATATTCACAATAACTTTTGAGCTGTTATATTCACAATAACTTTGGAGCTGTTATATTCACAATAACTTTTGAGCTGTTATATTCACAATAACTTTTGGAGCTGTTATATTCACAATAACTTTGGAGCTGTTATATTCACAATAACTTTGGAGATATTATATTCTCAATAACTTTGGAGATGTTATATTCACAATAACTTTGGAGCTGTTATATTCACAATAACTTTTGAGCTGTTATATTCACAATAACTTTTGAGCTGTTATATTCACAATAACTTTGGGGCTGTTATATTCACAATAACTTTGGAGCTGTTATATTCACAATAACTTTGGAGCTGTTATATTCACAATAACTTTTGAGCTGTTATATTCACAATAACTTTTGGGCTGTTATATTCACAATAACTTTGGAGCTGTTATATTCACAATAACTTTGGAGATATTATATTCTCAATAACTTTTGAGCTGTTATATTCACAATAACTTTTGAGCTGTTATATTCACAATAACTTTGGAGCTGTTATATTCACAATAACTTTTGAGCTGTTATATTCACAATAACTTTGGAGCTGTTATATTCACAATAACTTTTGAGCTGTTATATTCACAATAACTTTTGAGCTGTTATATTCACAATAACTTTGGAGCTGTTATATTCACAATAACTTTTGAGCTGTTATATTCACAATAACTTTGGAGCTGTTATATTCACAATAACTTTTGAGCTGTTATATTCACAATAACTTTGGAGCTGTTATATTCACAATAACATGACTTGCCTATTTCAGTCCACTGCCAGGTGAAGGCTTTCCTCGGTAGGGTTTGTTCTTTTCTTTTCTCTGCAATTTGGGACTGTTGCACTCATGTGAATTTTTTTTTCCTTTATTCTCTTTACGTCATCTTTGGTATTCCTGTGTTTCTTCCAGGTCCTTCTTTGGGTTGCATAAGATTTATTATTGTGATCAATATGTTGTTGAATTATTTTATGTCTGAACCATTGGCTTTTTTGTTATGTTGAGGCAATGTCTTTGCATATGCCGCCTTGTGTGGTGTGATTAATATTTGCTCCATAATCTTTGTAAGAATGCACGTTACACTGCTATATGTGAACAACAGTCCTTGTGCTTCAGCCTTCAGCGGAAACAGTGGGTTTGGCAAGCAGTGGACGATGTCAGAATGTTTAATGTTCAATATATATATATCCAGGAAGACAGTCCTAACCTCTTGTTTGTATATAGCAATGCTTCCAATTTCTTCTTTTATGGCAAATCTCAGCAAGTTTTTTTTACAGAACACCATTCGTTTGCCTTCAAACTTATATTTTTTTTTTCCCATTTTCCTCCCTTCTTTATTTGGAGTTTGGCTATTTTTGATAACTTCTTGTAGGGAATTAATTTGATAAGTAATCTACAGTCACGTGAAAAAGTGAGTACACCCCATGTAAAGTTTTGACTTTTTCAACATATTTCAACATACAGCTATTTGATCTTCATTTCAACAATATTGACAGATAAAGGTGATATAATACAACAAATATCATGAAACATTTACATTTTGTAGTCCATTGTATAATTTAAATAAACATAAAAGCAAATTTCGCAAGTGGAAAAAGTAAGTACACACTTGGCTCTAATAGGTGGTATTGCCCCTTTGGCAGAAACAACCTCAAGTAGGCGTTTCTTATAACTTTCTTTCAGTCTCTGACATCGACTGGGAGAAATTTTTTCCCACTCCTCCATGCAGAATTATTTCAGCTGTGCGATGTTTGAGAGGTTTCTTGCATGCACAGCTCGTTCAAATCCCCCCACAACATCTCGATGGGATTTAGATCCGGGCTTTGACTTGGCCATTCCAGAACCCTCCATTTCTTTCTTTTCAGCCATTCCTTGGTGGATTTACTGGTATGTTTAGGGTCATTGTCATGTTGCAAGGTCCACCTTCGGTTGAGCTTCAACTTTCTGTTGAAGTTAATTCTTTGTAGTTAATTAGCCGAATCAACTCAGGAGATCATGACGTTCATTTTTGGTGTATCAAAATCGACATCAGAAAGCTCCAGTAGAACACCACAAAAAGCATGGCGCACACACAACTCTTCCATTTATTACCCTGTGCTCGCGAAGCGAAAATCAGGGTTAAGCATTCTTGTGCGTCGGTGTGCTGTGTGCCGTACGTGTCTGCATTAAAAAAAAATCATTTTCTCGGCAACCGTTGGTCCGATTGACACGAAACTTTACCATAGAAGCGCCTCCGCCTGTATAATTTTTTTATTCATGATTATGACGTATTAGGTCACGTGGTACGGACGCCATCTTGGAAAAACATTACACCTCCATATCTCCCAAACCGCTCAATGGAAAAAATTGATACATGGCTCATTGTAAAGTATTCCCCTTGGGGAATAAGATATGTTAATGCTGATGTCATCGGTGCCTTCGTTATGACGTCATAATTCGACAAGTACAACACTTATCCGATCATTGTGAATTTTTTTTCTCAGCAACTGTTGGTCTGATGGGCACAACATTTTCACCAAAGGGAACGCCTCCTCCTGAAGAATATTTTAATGATAATCATGACGTCATAAGTCATGTGATACAGGCGCCATCTTGGAAAAACCGAAAAATGTTGCACCTACAGACTTGGCATTTATATGGAATATTTTTTTTGTGGGGGTGAACTTACTTTTCAAGATGACCTAGAACCAAAAGTTCATTGGAATTATGTTGAAATTATTCTAGATTTTGTAAATGTGACCTTTAAAAGAAACAAAAACCACATTTGACATTTCGAAGCAAATAAATTGATCCTTGAAAGTGATGCAAACTGATATCAAACTCAATTCACGGACAGTACTGTGTTAAACTTCTGTACGTTTTCCAGAAGTATCTCTTTATTTTGCACATTAGCCAAAAAAAATTTCAACAAAAGCTAAAGCTAAATTATGACTGGGATTACGGACAGTAAAATTACAGTTCAGTACTTCGTGTAACCCCCACGAGCATTCAGGAGAACACGTACATGTCGAGGCATGCTGTTCACGAGATTTGCCAAGGTTTGGACAGGAATCGCTTGCCATGCAGTTACAATAGCCTGCTGGAATTCACGCACAGAGGTGGGCTGCTGGTCCAAGTTGTCGATTTGACTTGTTAATTCTGCCCACAAGTTCTCTATCGGATTCATATCCGGGGACATGGCAGGCCACTCCATATGCTCTACACCACGGTCAGCAAGAAAGTGTTGGATCATGCGAGCACGATGAGGCCGTGCATTGTCATCTTGGAAGACAAAGTTTCCTCGAAAGGCTGCACGAGCAAATGGAAGCAATGTTTCTTCCAGAATGACCCTGTACTTGAACTGGTTCAGGTTTCCATTCAGAACAACCAGGTCAGTTTTGCCCCCTGCATGAAAAGCAGCCCAAACGGTCACCCCAACACCTCCAGCTTGGACTCTTGGCACTATACAATCTTCGTTGTGGGCTTCATGCACTTGTCTGCACACTCGGACGCGGCCATCTTGACGATAGACCAGAAATCTAGACTTGTCACTGAAGGTCACGTGATTCTAGTGTCCTGGCTGCCATTGACGTTGCTCTCTGGCCCACTGCAATCGGCGCTGGCTGTGTTGTCTGGACAGGCGTGGCTTTCTCAGGGGACGCCTGGCACGATAGCCTGCTTGAACCAGTCGTTTGTTGACGAGCCTTCTGGATACAGGCACATTTGTCAGTTGCTGCCACTCAGCCCTAAGCCGATTAGCTGACTTGGTATGGCCATTGCAGACTAACCGGTGCAGCTGGCGATCATCTCTCCTTGTGGTTCTGCGTGGACGTCCTGGCCTCGGTATTGGAGTAGGGACAGCCCTCTGAGCATTTCGTTTCAGGATCTTTGACACCTGACCTTGAGTGATGCCATACTTTTCTTTTTTTTTTTTTTTTTTTTTGTTTGTTTGTTTGTATACAAGATCGAGGCTCGTGAAAGAGCGAACATTAATCACACAGAAAGACAAACCGACACATAAAACATAACATAGGGAGCGGTAGACAAGATGGGGAGAGAGGGGGAAGGACACAAACACAACATTTGAGAGCAGGGACCGAGAGACATGGAGACATCGAGAGATCTGAGAGAGGGTGAGGGCTTTGGGGGGGGGGGGGGGCGTGGGAAGGGGGCAGTGGGAGAGGTATAATACATATGGACACTGCCAGGACTTCCAGGAAAGAAGTTGGAATTTCAAACAAGGTGGATCTGGGGTGAATTAGCGGGGGTAGAAAAGATCAAGGTTTTGGATGGGGGAAGATAAGAGATGGTGGTGAACAGCTGTTTTAAAGACCTGGAGGGAGGAGTGGGATTGAAGGGAGTGAGGGAGTTTGTTCCAGAGGCGGGAGAAAAGAGGAATGAAAGAGTGAAGGTGAGCGGAGAGCCGAGATTTCGGCAGTTTAACCATCAGAGGGTTGCTGGCAGATCTTGTGCGACCTGTAGGAATATTTGGGGGACAGAGCACAGAGAGAGCTGGGGGTGCAAGGCCGGAGAGGAGTCGGTAGAAGACAGAAAGACCACCTACCTGCCTGCGGTGAGTGAGTGAAAGGCCCTCAGAGATAGCTTCATCGCGGGAGATTCCAATAATTCTGAAAGCTTTGGTTTCAACAACGTGAAGCCGAGCTAGGTGTGAGGCAGGAGCACCGGCCCATAGGGGAGAACAGTATTCCATTGAGCTGCGGATGAAAGCCTTGTATGTGGTGAGGAGCTCAGGTGTGCCGAGGAAGGACTTCGCACGACGGAGGATGCCCAGTCGGCGACTGGCTTTGGAGGCCAGCTTGGAAATGTGGTTTTCCCAAGAAAGATCATGGCAGATAGTGAGACCCAAAATCTTGAGCGACAGAACTTCTTGGAGAGGATTGTTGAGAAAGTAGATGGGAGGGTTGTCCAGTCGATCTTTTCGGAGAGACATAGTAAGAGTGTGAGATTTGTCAGGATTGAAAGACATGTTCCACTTGTTTGACCAGTCTGTGATTTTGTCCAGGTCTTCAGAGAGCGAGGAGGCAGCAGACTGCCGATCTGAGGGAAGAGGAATGGAGCGGCAGAGAGTGGAGTCATCAGCAAAGAGATAGAGAGGATTTTCGAGAGAGTCAGAGAGATCATTGATGAAGACCAGAAAAAGCACGGGGCCGAGAACACTGCCTTGGGGAACTCCAGCCTGAACAGGAAGAGGAGATGAGAGAAACCCATTCAGGGCCACACGTTGACGACGACTAGAGAGGAAGTCCGCCAGCCATGCGTGGAGATTTCCATGGATACCAAAGGAGGAGAGTTTGGTGAGCAGAGCGGGGTGCCAGACCGTGTCGAAGGCACGTGATATGTCGAGGGAGACAGCTCTAATTTCCTGTTTGGCATTGAGGACCTCCATCCATTGTTGAGACAGCAGAAGCAGCATGTCCAGAGTAGAGTGACCTGGTCTGAAACCAAATTGATGATCAGAGATCAAGCCATTGGAGAAGAGGAAAGATTTCATATCAGAAGCAATGATGGATTCCATGACTTTGCTGATAATTGGGAGAAGGCTGATTGGTCTGTAGTTGCTAGGATCTGTTTTTGCACCTTTTTTGTGCAAAGCGGTGATGTTGGCTGATTTCCAAGCAGATGGCAGTTGACCTTGAGCAAAAGAGAGGGTGAAGAGAACAGAGAGAGGGTGAGATAGAGCAGCAGAGCAGGATTTTAGGACCCGTGGGCTGATGCCGTCGGGTCCAGTTGCAGAATCAGAGTCGAGGGTTGACAGAAACTTTTCCACCTTGTCAGGAGGAAAGGACACGGAGTCCAGAAGCAGCAGGGTACGACTGGGTATGGTGGGTACAGAGAGGGATGGGTTTGGGACACAAGATTTAGAGGCAAACACAGAGTTGAGGCATTCAGCTTTTTCACGTGCGGAGTCAGCTGTGTAGCCGTTTGAGGTAAGGGAGGGGATGGAGGGGGAACAAACACCAGAAACGGATTTGACCAGACGCCACCAGGATTTGGAAGAGGGAGACAGATAAGAGAGTTCGGTCTTGAGAACGGAGAGATATTGTTTCCTGGCTCTCCTGAGGGTGGACACACACTTGTGGACACATACTGCCGAGCAATAGCACGCTGTTTCATGCCAGAATTTCGTAAAGCCACCACTCCATGACAAACAGCATTGTCAAGTTGACGGACCATCTCCAGAGGAAGCGGCAATAACTTTTGTAGACGTGCAGCAGTTGTTTTGCACGAATACAGAACGCAACAACCCTTATATACCCGATTGTGAAGCCAATCATCAAATGTACCTGTCCTTACATTTTGTCATGCCACCTGTGATATAATCCTGTTATTGACTTCTTGCTGCGAAGGACAATCAGTGACATGGTTCTTTCAACAAAGACATCACCGAAGGGTAAAAGAAACTCACCAGATTTATATACTGAGTTCAGAAAGTAAACCCAAGTCAAGAAAAAAAAAATCCATATTAAATGCCAAGTCTGTATATATGTCCAAAACCGCTGCATGGAAAAAATTGAAACATGGCTCATTGTAAAGAACTCCATATGGGGAATAGGTGTTGTTAACGATCACGTCATTGGTGCCATAATTATGATGTCATAATTTGACAGGGACATCGCTTAGTCTGATCAGTTTGAAATTTGATACATGGCTCATGCACCATCACTGAGCGTGATCTATGCAAACAATTATATTAGAGAATATAAATTTATTATGTCATCGTTCACGAGGTCTGGCAGCCATATTGAATCAAAGAAAAAAAATGTTCAAAAACAGAAGAGTTGGCTCGCAACAAGTTGACTGCGCAGGGTAAGTATTCTATGAATACCATCTAGTTGTAGATACAGTATGCTTTAAGTTAGGAATAATATATCAGAAATATTCAAGTGTAGATGAAAAACCTGTGCATTTTATAAATTCTGACATATATCTTTTGGTAACATTTTTATAACTGCTGAGCTCTTTCCTACACTTAACGTTCATAACATAAATAAGCCAGTAATTTAAAGATGCAAATTAGTCAAACGTATCACCTTGCCATTTATAACTACATTAATTATATAATTATAGTTTTCCCCTCTGTTTCCCTCACCATTCATGTAGGTTGCTGTCCTCATCACGGATGGAGTGTCCCAAGATGACATGGTCCCACCAGCTGAAGTTTTGAAAGCTTCTGGTGTAATGCTTTACGCAATCGGCATCGCTCATGCTCCACAACAAAAGCTGGAGGAGGCTGCCAGCTGGCCCTCAGATCAGTTTGTATATATGGCGGATAACTTTGAAGACCTGAACAAGATCAGTGCCAAACTTCTTTCATCATTATGCTCGACAATTGAAAACGTTAAAAAATGTGAGTTTGAAATCTTGGTCTTATAGCCATCTCGTCGTGACCTGAGTAAAATTTATCTTGTGATGTTTCACAGAAACACCAGGACAGCTCAGTTGATAAAGCTGTCTCACCCCTGAGTTTTATGGTCCTTGATTTGTTCCTGATGTTGAGTTTTAATCCAAGAAAAATCCCCCACCCTTCCCTGAAATAACCTGGATATATGTTCAGTGTCTTGAATATCTGCACTGGTAATAGGCATCCACAAACATCCTCGACCATGTTGGGGAATGTCTGCCGAGGCCCTCACTTTTTTCTTCCTCTCACTTTTTCACCTTTAATCGCTTTTAAATTCGTTACCTCCACCGCAAAAGGTGGATGGAGGTTATGTTTTCACCCCTGGCTGTTTGTTTGTCTGTATGTTTCTTTGTCTGTCTGTCTGTTTGTGATTTTTTTTTGTTTGTATGTTTTTGTATACTGAACCGAGACTCGTGAAAGAGCTAACATTTACTTCACAAACAAATCAACCAGACAAACAAAATATATAAAAAGAGGGAGCGGAAGACAAGATGGGGAGAGAAGGGGAAGCACACAAACACAACATTTGAGAGCAGGGAGATGTGTGGAAGGGAGAGGGCTTGGGGGGAGGAGGCGTGGGAAGGGGGGGGGGGGGTGGGAGAAGTATAAAACACAAGGACACCAAGGACTTCCAGGACAGAAGTTGGTATTTCAAAAAAGTGGAATTGGGGTGAAATTAGCGGGTGTAGAAAAGATCAAGGTTTTGGATGGGGGAAGATAAGAGGTGGTGGTGAACAGCTGTTTTAAAGACCTGGAGGGTGGAGTGGGATTGAAGAGAGTGAGGGAGTTTGTTCCATAGGTGGGAGAAAAGAGGAATGAAGGAGTGAGGGTGAGCAGAGAGTCTTGATTTTGGCAGTTTAACCATAAGAGGGTTGCAGGCAGATCTTGTGTGACCTGTAGGAATATTTGCAGGACAGAGCCCAGAGAGAGCTGGGGGGGCAAGGCCAGAGAGGAGTCGGTAGAAGACGGAAAGACCACCAACCTGCCTGCGGTGAGTGAGTGAGAGGCCCTTGGAGTTAGCTTCATCGCGGGAGATTCCAATGATTCTGAATGCTTTGGTTTCAACAGCGTGAAGACGAGCTAGGTGTGAGGCAGGAGCACCAGCCCAGAGGGGAGAGCAGTATTCCATTTAGCTGCGGATGAAAGCCTTGCATGTGGTGAGGAGCTCAGGTGTGCCAAGGAAGGACTTCGCACGACGGAGGATACCCAGTCGGCGACTGGCTTTGGAGGCCAGATTTGAAATGTGGTTTTCCCAGGAAAGATCATGGCAGATAGTGAGACCCAAAATCTTGAGTGACAGAACTTCTTGGAGAGGATTATTTAGAAAGTGGATGGGAGGGTTGTCCAGTCGGTCTTTTCGGAGAGACATCGTAAGAGTGTGAGATTTGTCAGGATCGAAAGACATGTTCCACTTGTTTGCCCAGTCTGTGATTTTGTCCAGGTCTGCAGAGAGTGAGGAGGCTGCAGACTGCCGATCTGCGGGATGAAGAATGGAGCGACAGAGAGTAGAGTCATCAGCAAAGAGATAGAGGGGATTTTCAAGAGAGTCAGAGAGATCATTGATGAAGACCAGAAAAAGCACATGGCCCAGAACACTGCCTTGGGGAACTCCAGCCTGAACAGGAAGAGGAGATGAGAGAAACCCATTCAGGGCCACACGTTGACTACGACTAGAGAGGAAGTCCGCCAGCCATGCGTGCAGCTTTCCATGGATACCAAAAGAGGAGAGTTTGGTGAGCAGAGCGGGGTGCCAGACCGTATCGAAGGCACGTGATATGTCAAGGGAGACAGCTCTAATTTCCTTATTGGCATTGAGGACCTCCATCCATTGTTGAGAAAGCAGAAGCAGCATGTCCAGAGTAGAGTGACCAGGTCTGAAACCAAATTGATGATCAGAGATCAAGCCATTGGAGAAGAGGAAAGATTTCATATCTGAAGCAATGATGGATTCCATGACTTTGCTGATAATTGGGATAAGGCTGATTGGTCTGTAGTTGCTGGGATTTGTTTTTGCACCTTTTTTGTGCAAAGCGGTGATGTTGGCAGATTTCCAAGCAGACGGCAGATGACCGTTAGCAAAAGAGAAGGTGAAGAGAACAGAGAGAGGGAGTGAAAGAGCGGAAGAACAGGATTTTAGGACCCGTGGGCTGATGCCGTCAGGTTCAGTTGCAGAATCAGAGTCGAGGGTTGACAGAAACTTTTCCACCTTGTCAGGAGGAAAGGACACAGAGTCGAGGAGCAGCTGGGTATGACTGGGTACGTTGGGTACAGAGAGGGATGGGTTTGGGACACAAGATTTAGAGGCAAACACAGAGTTGAGGCATTCAGCTTTTTCACGTGCGGAGTCAGCCGTGTGGCCGTTTGAGGTGAGGGAGGAGATGGAGGGGGAACAAACACCAGAAACAGATTTGACCAGATGCCACCAGGATTTGGAAGAGGGAGACAGATAAGAGAGTTCGGTCCTGAGAATGGAGAGATATTGTTTCCTGGCTCTCCTGAGGGTGGACACACACTTGTTTCGGGCTTTGTGAAAGGAAATGAGATTTCCTTCCATTGGATTTGCTTTCCAGGAGACGAAAGCAAGTTGTTTCTGGGCAATAGCCTCACCACAAGTTTCCGTGTACCATGGATGGGAGGAAGGGTATGACAACTGAAGACGAGCCGGGATAAATCTGTGCATGAGAGAGAGCAATTTACTTTGGAAGAATTCCCAGGATGAGTTGATGTCAGAGGCAGTAGAGATGGGAGACCAGTCCAGATGATTGATGGCTGCTTGAAGACCGTGCCAGTTGGCCTGAGTGAAATGCCAGACTCGTCGACGTTGAGGAGGCTCTCTGAGAATGGTCAGAGAGATGTCCACTTTAACAAGCACATGATCAGTTGAGCCGATTGGAGCAGAAGAAGAGCAGCAGACATTTTCAGGGAAGTTAGTCATAACCAAGTCCAGAAGAGAAGATGCTCCGTTGACTGAGATCCGGGTCGGGAAATTGACAGATTGTGTCAGTCCCAGTGAGTCACAGAAGTCCTTTGCTGAAGAGCCATGGCTGGTGAGAGAGGTACCCACACCCAGCCAACTGGCATGGTGACAATTGAAATCACCACATATGAGGAAGAGAGAGTTGGGATGGGTAGATAGAAGTTGGTCCATATTATCAGACAGCGAGATGTAGATGGAGTCATCACTGTTTGGTGGATGGTACAACACACATATGAACAAAAAGTGGGAGCGAAAGGGGAAGCCGTAGCCAAAGGTATTCCTGGGGGTGAGGTGGAGAGAGGGCAGTGCAGGGCGAGTGAGGAAGAGTTTTTTTTATAAAGATAGCAACCCCACCTCCAGGACGAGGCTCAGGTCTATCATACTGGAGGAGGGAGTAACCTGGGAGAGATACCAAGGAATCAGAGACATCATGTAGGAGGAAAGTTTCTGTTAAGCAGATCACGTCTGGTTTGTCAGAAGCAACCTGTCTGGAGAGATCAGTCAAGTTTGAGCGAAGGCCCCGGATGTTGAGGTCCATACTGTTAAAGAAGAGGAAGGGGGAGCATCGGATACAGAACAGGGGTGGGGGGGAGCGGTAGGGTAGGATATGGAAGAGGAGGAAGAGGTAAGGAGAGCTGTTGAAGGTGTGTCAGAGATTTCAGAATAGCTTGGAGAAAGGGAAGAATGGGGCAGACAAAAGGTTTGATGGTGATTGGGTGAGGCGCAGTGAGGTGTTATTTGAGGAGGGGGAAGAGTGAGGCAGAAGGTTGAGGGAGATGAAGGTGAAAGTTGGAAGGGGGAAGAAGCGGGGAGGATGCTTTGAGGAGGAGGGGTGAGAGGGGAGTCTAGGAGGGGAGGAGCGAGGGAGAGTCTTGGAGGGGAGGGGTGTGGGGGGAGTTTAGGAGGGAAGGGGCAAGGGGGGAGATTTGAAAGGGATGGGTGATGGGGATGATTTGGAGGGGAGGGGCAAGGGGGAAGATTTGAAAGAGATGGGTGATGGGGATGATTTGGAGGGGAGGGGCAAAGGGGTAGATTTAGAGGGGAGGGGTGATGGGGAAGTTTTGGAGGGGAGGGGTGATGGGGAAGTTTTGGAGGGAAGGGGTGATGGGGAAGATTTGGAGGGGAGGGGCAAGGGGGAAGATTTGAAAGGGATGGGTGATGGGGAAGATTTGGAGGGGAGGGGCAATGGGGTAGATTTGGAGGGGAGGTGTGATGGGGAAGTTTTGAAGGGGAGGGGTGATGGGGAAGTTTTGGAGGGAAGGGGTGATGGGGAAGTTTTGGAGGGAAGGGGTGGTGGGGAAGTTTTGGAGGGAAGGGGTGATGGGGAAGATTTGGAGGGGAGGGGTGAGATTGGATTTTGAAAAGTGTACGATTAATGGGAAACGAACATTTATTGCAAAATGAGTTTCTTGAGACTTTCAAGTCAAAAATACGTTTGAGGACGCTGAAGGATGTGTGGAGTGCTGAAGAGTTTAGGAAATGTATGAAAGAGGCACTGTAAGAGATGGAATTTTTTTTTGGAATGAATAGATTTGGTGAGCAAGCTGAAAGCATCCTTTTATAGAAGAAGAAGAAAAAGGTGTTATAGTATATGACAGAATACAGTTCTTCAGGGGACAGTTTAAACATTTTTTAACAACTTGATCACGTCATCACGAACAACGTGGTCGAAGAACGAACGAACAAATAAGAACGAACAAACGGATAAGAACAGAGAAGGAAATATTTTTTTGGTTTTTTTTTTTCGAGTTGAGATTTTAAAACAAGGAAGTATGGGGTGAAAAGACCGGGAAAAGCAGAGACCGAACGTAATTGCAGCGCAATCGAAGAACCGCTGAGACAAAAACAAAGCCTCAAGCCAAGGTCGGACACGGCTAGGCCTCAGAATACGCGACACGAACTAACCGACGATTCTGTACACAGGTATGAAAAACCAACACCGAGAATCCTAATAAAGACACATCAAATAGGTACACACACCGAAAGAAAGATACAGTTTCGACAAAAACACAATTGTGAAAAATTCCTTCACTTCGAAAGCGTGCGCGCATGGACCGCTTTGAAGAGACGTGACCTCCAATCTTGCGCATGCGCAGACCTCAAATATCTCAAACTGAACAAAATATCTCAAAAAGTTGTGGACGACTTGTGACAAAACGTATTGGAGGAGCTGGGTAAGTGACAAGAACAAGCTGATTAGCTTTTCGGTCATGTCGAATTCGGATGCGGCCTATCAATGGGGGATATAAAGCGTAAACCGTTCAGCATGGTGGAGGTATGCTCTCTACCGAGTGCTTTTCCAGTTTTCTCTGCAACCGCAAGAGCGATTTTTTTTTTTTTTTTTTTTTGTTGTATACAAGATCGAGGCTCGTGAAGGAGCGAACATTTATCACACAGAAAGACAAACCGACAAACCGACACATAACCGACAAACCGACACATAAAACAAAAAGCATCGGGAGCGGTAGACAAGATGGGGAAGGACACAAACACAACATTTGAGAGCAGGAACCGAGAGACATGGAGACATCGAGAGATCTGTGGGAGAAAGAGGGCTTTGGGGGGGAGGCATGGGAAAGGGGGTGGGAGAGGCATAAAACATATGGACACTGCCAGGACTACCAGGAAAGAAGTTGGAATTACAAACAAGGTGGATCTGGGGTGAATTAGTGGGGGTAGAAAAGATCAAGGTTTTGGATGGGGGAAGATAAGAGATGGTGGTGAACAGCTGTTTTAAAGACCTGGAGGGAGGAGTGGGATTGAAGGGAGTGTGGGAGTTTGTTCCAGAGACGGGAGAAAAGAGGAATGAAAGAGTGAAGGTGAGCAGAGAGCCGAGATTTTGGCAGTTTAACCATCAGAGGCTTGCTGGCAGATCTTGTGCGACCTGTAGGAATATTTGGGGGACAGAGCACAGAGAGAGCTGGGGGAGCAAGGCCGGAGAGGAGTCGGTAGAAGACAGAAAGACCACCTACCTGCCTGCGGTGAGTGAGTGAAAGGCCCTCAGAGATAGCTTCATCGCGGGAGATTCCAATGATTCTGAAAGCTTTGGTTTCAACAGCGTGAAGCCGAGCTAGGTGTGAGGCCTAGCTCGGCTTCACGCTGTTGAAATTGACACTAAACTGGGGGAAGATAAGAGATGGTGGTGAACAGCTGTTTTAAAGACCTGGAGGGAGGAGTGGGATTGAAGGGAGTGTGGGAGTTTGTTCCAGAGGCGGGAGAAAAGAGGAATGAAGGAGTGAAGGTGAGCAGAGAGCCGAGATTTTGGCAGTTTGACCATCAGAGGCTTGACACGAAACTCTCAACATAGGAGTGCCTACCCATAGAGAACTTTGAAATAAAGTCACATGATGATTGAATGGAAAATGCGGCTGGTGTTCCAAAAAAAAAAAAAAAAAATCAGTTTTCTGCAGGAATGGGTTACAGGGAGTTTCATGTAGCAGGAACAAACTTGTCAATTTCTTTGACATTTAATTTGAGAATGTGATCTTCATTTGTATTAAGACTGCTATTGAGGAAAGAACATTTGTTGCGTTAGAATATCTAATACCAATTTTATTTGCAACTTCGTTTTCCCTGTCAAATGGATTTTCCTCAATGACATTTTTTTTCTTCCCCAAATTGCTCATTTTAATCCACATCCATAATTGCTTTGGCTTGGGCCAAATATTTTGTCTGTTTTCCACTTAACTGTCTCGAACTTTCCTGAGATGGAACCGAGATGGAACAAAACCAAGGTATGTGTCTCCATTCACAAGAAAGAAGGTCAGGGTATAGAAGGTCAAGTAGAACTTATTAGGTGCTCCTATATAAACCCACAGCTAAAATATGTTGGAATTCCACATTCAAATCCTTGTACTATATGGATTTGTGTATTGTATGCTAATGCTCTTGTAACTCATGTAAAAGTGCATTCATTGCTCCTGACATGCTCGTTCTACATGTACTTTATATGCAAGCTAGACCATGAGCATTAGTTCACGATTACAAAAAAAACAAAACATGGATGTTCCAGATCTTCACCAAAATCGAATCAATTTGTCCTTGTCACATCTCCAACCTGTCCACCAAGTTTCATCCGAATCCATCCAAAACTTTTTGAGATATTGTGCTGTCTATCGTTTTTGTCCCTATATAATCTCTCAATGGTGAAGAATCACTTAGGAAATTCTAGTATCTGGCTCCGGATTGTCACCAAAATCGAATCAATTTGTCCTTGTCCCACTCTCAACCTGTCCAAGTTTCGGCCGAATCCGTCCACATAACTTTTTCATATATTCTGCTCACCGGCAGACAGGGGTGAAAACATAACCTCCGTCCACCTTCGGTGGCAGAATTATATGAACATGTCGGTGGTGGCAGAATTACATGAATTATTTAATAAACATGGGCAAGGGTAATGAATAGATGAACAAGGGACACCAAGTTATACCTTGTGGTAACTGGTAAGCAAAGCAATATGTCAAACCACATGGGAGGCGAAGCATCAGGTTGAGAACCCTTGAGAAGTGAATTACCAAATGATGAAAGACAAAACACCTAGTTGGACTATATTAGAGGTGAACCACCAAACCATGAAATTCAAATGACCAGGGAATATGGGACAGCTGGCTTCACACCCCAAATCATAATAAGACATATTCAGTGATCCAACATCTTGCCTGCGAAGCACTGTGGTGATATTTTATTTTTGGGGCAGGAATCGAACCCACAATAGACAGCTGAAACTTCATTATACTCCCTCTGAACTATCCCATCAGTTCCCCCACCATATTCAATGTAAGGATTGTAAGCTTGTAAAAATAGTGCAACCACGTTCTTGAAGATGAGTCAAAAATTTTGACTTGTTCACTTTTCCCTACAATGAAACGTTTCTTTTAAGTGTTGTTATACTGTGTTCTGCCTGCAGCCAGTCTGCACAAACCACAACAAATAGTTGTTTGTTGTGGTTCTGTTCAAATAGTTGTTTGTAGAACTTCTCACTGACTACTAGTGTGGCTTTCACTATTCTCGCTCTACCCATGATCTGCTATCTTTAATTACGGATTATTTCAACAGGGCATTGGAGCTCAAGGGTGAAGCTCGATTAGTTGTCTTGGATATCTCAAAAGCCTTTGATAAAGTGTTATGTGGCACGGGTCTGCTCCACAAGCTTCAGTCATATGGTGTATCTGGAGTGATGCATTCAATCATCTCAGCTTTCCTTACAAATCGCAAGATGAAGGTGGTACTTGAGGGTCAATCTTCTCCTTCTTGCTCCATCAATTCTGGTGTTCCACAGAGTTCTGTCCTTGGTCCCACATTGTTCCTTGTTTATATCAATGTAGTGTAGCAGCATAGCAAACCTGTTGTGCATTTTGTGATACAAGCACCAAATTTGGCACAAATGTACATTAATATGTTGCGAACATTTTCAGATATTGGGCCACTTGAAATTCCGTAATTTTTTTTTTCAAATTTTTTCAAATTTCGTAATTTCAAATTTTTCGGGTGACACCGTCACAATTTCGGTCTTCGAGGCCGGCCGATATAGTGGGGCGGCTTAGCCCAAATATTCAAAAGAATTGTGCATTTTGTGATACAAGCACCAAATTTGGCACAAATGTACATTAATATGTTGCGAACATTGTGTGGTCAGCAATGAAGACGAGAGTCTGAATTACATGTATGCAAAAGACCTTGTGAACCAGTGAAGCAAATACACGGGTAAGCATGAATTAAATCTAGGGCATGATATAATTTCCATGATGTTTACCTCTACACTCAATGGTGGAAGGAGGTAATGTTTTGATCCCAGCTTGTCTGTATGTCTGTTTGTCTGTTAGTCCACAAAATTCCAGACAAAGCTTGTAGTAGTGGTAGTTGTAGTGGTAGTGGTGATAACAGAAATTGTTATATAGAACTGAACTTATATTATTATTATATGCAGAAAATAACTTCATTTCTATATGCCCTGCAGTGGACAGGTTAATTGGTTTATGCACTGAAGGGGTCACCCTGGTGTGCACTGCTGTGTTCTGCCTCACTGAGTTGTTCAGGTATGATGTACTCAGCACAAGCTTCCGGTCGGCCCGGAGGTGGGGGTGCGGGGCCTGTCACGGAACGTCAAAACAAACGGCCTGCCGGGGCCGCCCAAAAGTCGGGCGTGAGGGGCGCGTCCACTAATGGAACGCCTCTCGCTTCCCAGATCGAGGGCCACGTGGTCAGGAGAACCTCGTCCCTTCCGGTCACACTTTGCCTATCGGCCGGCCTCGAAGATCGAAATTGTGACGGTGTCACCCGAAAAATTTGAAATTACGAAATTTGAAAAAAAAAATTACGGAATTTCAAGTGGCCCAATATCTGAAAATGTTCGCAACATATTAATGTACATTTGTGCCAAATTTGGTGCTTGTATCACAAAATGCACAATTCTTTTGAATATTTGGGCTAAGCCGCCCCACTAATGATCTTTCTGATAATATTCTTTGCACATGGGGTCTTCACCCTTACCAGGATCATCGGAGCTTCGGCTTCTTGGTCTGGACATCTCCTCTAACTAACCTTCGTTGGGATAAGTACATTTCTGGTATTGCTAAGAATGTCTCCAAACGAGTTGGTTGTCTTTATCGAGCACAGAGGTACCTCCTGAGGCTGTTTTGTACCTGTATAAAACAACTATATGTCCCCTCATGGACTACTGTTGCCACATTTGGGCCGGAGTACCGGCCTGCCACTTATCTTTACTTGATAGGCTCCAGAAACGCATAGTCAACATGGTTGGTGTGGAGATGGGTTCAACTCTTCAAACACTCTCTCACCATAGGTCAATTGCCACTCTTGGTTTGTTATACAGATATTTTCATAGTAAATGTTCTGTTGAACATTCTAACTTGGTTCCTCCTATACGAATGTTTGGAAGCAAGACTCGGTTTGCCATCTCTGCACGCCCATACACTATAGCCAATCCAAAGTGCAGAACGAAAGGATATGCAGATAGTTTTATCCCTCATGCTGTCTCGCTTTGGAATTCACTACCTGCAACGTGCTTCCCATTATCCCACGATCTACTCAACTTCAAGAGGAACCTGATTTCTGCTACTTCCTGTGCCTTGGATATTTTCTTGTTATTTTTCTTTATTTATTTATTTTTGCTTCATCCCTATTTTTTTCTAATCTTCATTTAGCTCCTTACCTAGAGTGGCTTTATGCCTTGTTTGGGGCCATTTCCATTAAAAAAAAGTCTGTGTTTAGCTTTATTCGGCCAACATTCACCTGATGCTTGTGGAATTCCATTGGTTGACCACTACATTTAGCCTTTTGTCAATATCCTTTTGATCTCCAAAGGAAGTTCCAAGTGTACACAAGTTATGTTGAAGAATACAAAATTATTTCCTGTATGACAGCGCAACAGGGTCTTCGCTTCGCCGATGTCGTCTTCTTGTTGGATGGTTCATCTTCTGCGAGAGGCAGTTTTGATGATCTCCGCAACGGCGCTCGGAAGATCATAGAGACCTTGAAAATTGGGAAGGATCAAGTGCACGTGGGAATGACACAATATGGTGGACATTCCCGAACAGAGTTTCTTTTGCAAAGATACTACACAAAGGCTGATGTTCTGGTAGCTGTCGACAAAATGAAACCCGGAGGTGATTTTATTTATTTATTGTGCAGCAATAAATTTTTCAGTTTGAATTGTTTGATATTGTTACGTTTGTGGGGATAGGTGATGAAATACCATAGTGGAGATAGAACTGTGTAGGGTAACATGGACCGCGTGCGAGTAGGAAGCCAATCTCGATGTATTTACGTAGAAAAACTTTGAGCTTAAGATTGTTTATGTGTCTTCACATGGTCGGTGGAGCTTGTGTTATCAAGATAGGGGTTAAGATTAGTTTCCCCAGTATGTGATTGCCTCCTCTGGTTTTTCCCTACGTTTATATAACAAGGCCGGCCATTAAAACCCTCATTACACCAACAACAACAACAACGACAACAATAGTAACCAACATGTATGCCGACAGAACCTGAGCAGAGCGGTTCGACAAGTAAGCCCACCCACATGAACATGAAAGGAAAAAGGCCCCGCCCAATAAAGGCAGAGAATGAGTGGGCAGTCAAGAGGGCCATGAGGCCCCACCCCCAAAGTGCATGATTGGGCAGTGTGATGTCAGAGCGAGAAGGTTCGAGAGCTCGGAGAAAGAAGAATAATGCAGTCTCTCTCTCGGTCTGGCTTTCGGCTGGGGCGGTCATTTTGTCTCATGTGCACTCATGAAGAGAACTGTTCGGAGCTCAGAGAACCTTTGCAACATTGGAGCCAAGGGTGTTGTTTGACGGTGGTATTTTTCAGGGGATTAGGAACCACGTCACGTTTTGGAGGGAGACAAGAGCGAAAGAGGACTGGCCGCACGAACCCCCTCACGTTCGTGGCGACGCGGAGAGGAACTTCACGCCATCTTGTGCGTTTCCCACGCGAGCGGCTTCAGGCCGCCTTGTGCTGCCGATGTCATTCGGCCATCTTGTTAGAGCAAAGCCGAGTGCAGGCTGACTTTAGAACATTTTATTTTCAATATCTTTCTCCTTGTCTGTTTTCATGTCTGAGTGCAGACGTCTCAAATTAGGATTTAGTTTACCTCACCTTTCATTTTCATTCCAAGCATTAATTTAATTTAATTCATTATTGTGCATTTCATTTGTTGTGTTGTTTATTTATTCTGTTGGTTTCGGATAAAATCCTGTGAGCTCCGTGCAGGTAAGTGCTTTGTTCCTTCACCTGCGCACGACGGACCCACCGCCAGTTTCGGCTACACACCTCGGGAATTAAGGACCGACCGGCTATCCGTTCAAGGCTGGTGTTTATTGATCATGGACCTGACAATTGTCAGGAGGACAAGTGGCCCATGACCTGACAATTGTCAGGTCTGTGGCCGATGAATACCAGCCTTGGACGGTTAGTTGGACGGTCCTTAATTGCCGAGGCAAACGGCAAAATCTTGGCGGTACTTTTTATGGCATGCGTTGGACTGAATGGGCAAGGTGCTTACCTGCACGGAGCTCACGGGGCTTATCCGAAACACAAAGAACAAATAAACAACACAACAAATGAAATGCACAAAAACAAATTTAATGAAATGAATGCTCAGCATGAAAATGAAAGGTGAGGTAAACTAAATCCTAATTTGAGACGTCTCCACTCAGACACGAAAACAGACAAGGGGAAAGAATGAAAATAAAATGTTTTCAAGCCGGCCGGCACTTAGCTTTGCTCCAACGAGATCGCTGAGTGTAGTCGGCAGCACAAGGTGGTCTGAATCCGCTCACACGGGAAACGCACAAGATGGTGTGAAGTTCCTCTCCACGTCACCACAAACGTGAGGAGGTTAGTGCGGCCGGTCCTCTTTCACTCTTGTCTCCCTCCAAAACATGACGCGGCTCCAGCTCCCCCTACAAACACCAGCGTCAAACAACACCCCTTGCTCCAGCGTTGCAAAGGTCTCTGAGCTGCGAACAGTTCTCTGCACGAGTGCACATGAGAAAAAGTGACCGTGCCAGCCGAAAGCCAGACTGAGAGAGAGACCTGCCCTGATTCTTCCTCTTCTCCTCCTCAAACCTTCCAGCCCTGATGTCACCCTGACATCACCCCGACCAATCATGCACTTCGGGGGCGAGGTCTCATGGCCCGCTTGACCGCCCACCGATTCTCCGCCTCTACTGGGTGGGGCCTTTTTCCCATCGTGTTCGGGTGGGTGGGCTTACTTGTCGATTAAGATTCCTTGGAGGCTGGGTTTTGTCTGCTCGGAAATGTTCGGGTTTCTGATGGCTGTTATGTTCGTTGTTGTTTAAAGACGTAACGAGGGTTTTTTTATGGCTGGCCTTGTTATAAAAATGTAGGGAAAAACCACAGGAGGCAATCGCATACCGGGGAAACTAATCTTAACCCTACCTAGTTAACACAAGCTCTGCCCCCTCCTCCCCCCCCCCCCCCACCATGTGAAGACATGTAAACGATCTTAAGCTCACAGTTTTTCTACGTTTTAAATACATCGAGATTGACTTCCTACTCGCACGCAGTCCATGCTACACTACACAGTTCTATCTCCACAATGGTATTTCATCACCTACCCCCACAAACATAACAATATTATGAAAGAAGAGGTTTTGATATTGAATTTATTTCATGTTTATTCTCACATATGTTCTGCTATCCTTGCAGGAGGACCGCCAAATCTCAGCCAAGGACTCACCATTCTAGAGAAGGAACATTTTGTCGAAACTGCGGGAAGCCGTAAAAACCTCGGTTACCGCCAGATAGCTATCATTATGTCTGCCACATCCTCACAGAGTGAAATTCTGGGAAAAGCATGGAAGCTTTGGGAACAGGGCATTATAATCATTCCTATCGGACCAGAAAAAGTATGAATGTCATTTGTAATTACCTACTACTTTATGGAGCATGGGTGGGTAGTCGATATGTAAAGGGTTAGGATAGTATGGCAGGCTTTTGAGCTTGTATTAAAGTACCATATACCAAAATGAATTCTCCTTTTGTTTCTTAATTTCATTGTTATCCTTTTGCTTTTGTATGTCATTGCCTGTGTGAGTTCATTTGAACTACTATATACAAACATCAATGTTACCAGTCTGTTTTTTGTAGGTTTAAACAAAATATTTCAGCAGCCCCTTTCCTATAGCGTGCATATAACATTTATTGCTCCACCTGCCATTGTAAATACTTGCTCTTTAAATTTTCTTTCCTTCCAACTGGCTTATTAGCATCCATAATCCAACATTTAGACATACGTAGCTTGCAGGCGTTTAGACATAGCTTTTGAAATGGTCTTGGTTTCTGCCCCTCATTGACCATATACCTTGCAATCCCAAAACGAGTTGTTTTACTAATATTTATATTGCTCAAAACTCCCTTAATATCGTTGTAAACCAATCGGAACATGCAAGTTTTTCTCTTGATTTCTACATCACGTCTCATTATCAGTAAGAATATGGCCAAGTTCCCCAAAACATTATGGGAGTACAGATGCACACAGATATCCCATCACTCATTTGCCCCTCCATGCTTCGCACAGTCGTGGAAGACAAAATTTCAAGTTTTCCATGCCAAAAACGTTGTTTTCCACGACTTTAAATACAAATGTATTTTATGTAACAAGTGACATTGGATTAAACCACAAGAATAAGAATGAAACATTGTTGGGTCTCTGTTATTCCATATTCCATTGAATATTTCAGTAATAGATGTATAACTACAGTCAAAATGTACCAATTTCAAGTTGTAACTTTTGCAGCAGTAAATCACCAACTTCTGGATCACAGCTCTTCGTCTCACAATATTTTACAAACAATTTACCAATATATACAGTCCACAGATTGAATATTGTCAACAGTGGTTACTTTCCTTCCAAAAAGAAATCTGTGAACAGGCTGATACATGAGAACGTCAGAAACTCATCAATTGTAGTCTTCTCGTAAAATAGTTTTTGTAGTTCCTTCAGGAAGTATTCACATCCCTTGACTTTTTCACATTTTGTTGTGTTACAGCCTGAATTTAAAATGCATTAAATTGACATTTTTTGTCACTGATCTATGCATAATATTCATAATGTCAAAGTGGAAGATTTTTTTGGAATGTTTTAACAAAATAATTAAAAATGAAAAGCTGAAATGTGTCAAGTCAAATAGTATTCAACCCCTTTGCTATGACATTCCAAATTGAGCTCAGGTGCATCCAATTTCCTTTGATCATCCTTGAGATGGCTCTACAACTTCATTGGAGTCCACGTGTTGCCAATTCAATAGATTGTACATGATTTAGAAAGAAACACACCTTTCTATATAATGCCCCACAGTTGACGGTGCATGCAAGAGCAGAAATTCTACCATGAAATCCAAGGACCTGTCCATAGAACTCAGAGATAGAATTGTGAAGAGGCATAGATCTGGGGAAGGGTATAAAACAATTTCTAGAGTGTTGAAACTTCCCAAGAGCACAGTGAGCTCCATCATTAGGAAATAGAAAGAACATGGAACTACCCAGACTCTTCCTGGAGCTGGCCGTCCAACCAAACTGAGCAACCGGGCAAGAATCACCTTGGTCAGGGAGGTGAATAAGAACCCAATGACCACTCTGACAGAACTACAGAGTTCCTTGGCTGAGATGGGAGAATCTGCCGGAAGGACAACAGTCTCTCTAGGACTTCACAAATGTAGGCTTTATGGGAGAGTGGCCAGACAGAAGCAACTCCTGAGAAAAAGGCCCATGACAGCACGCCTGGAGTGGGCAAAAAAGGCACGTGAAAGCCTCTGAGAACACGAGGCAAAATATCCTGTGGTCTGCATAAGATGAAAATTTAACTCTTTGGCCTGAATGCAAAGCACTATGTCTGGTAGAAAGAAAGCACAGCTCATCACTCATCTAAAACTATCTGTACCGTGAGGTACGATGGTGGCAGCTGTTACGGATTCGTCACTTCCGTTGTTGTGGTTTTCATCCACTGTAAACATTTTTGATTCCATGTACTATTATTGTTGTCGTTTGAGGGAAATAGAGATTACTATTTTCAAAAGGTAAAAAAGTTAATGTTTTAAATGAAACCGGAACCGGACGAAGAGGAAGAGGAGGAAGAGAAGGCGGAGCGAGTGAGTCGGACAAGAAGCCGAGCTGCTTCAAGGTCCTGAGCGAACGTTGGCGAACGGAGGTCACTGGTGAACTTTGGGTTTCCCAGGAAAGGGACTCCTGCGACAGAGTTGTTATTGCTGTGACAGATCAACCTGCGTGTCAGGTTTTGCGGTTGATTCCGAGGAGAATCATCGAAGTGCTGTTACGCCTCAAGAACGGGCCGTCGGCCATTTTGACTCATGCGCTTTGCGCATCGCTCAAGGTTTTTCACTTCGCTTCAACCATTCTCACCGCATCCAGACGTTAATTTGGAGTGTGTGTGTAACGTGGCTTTTGAGTGGGAAATCTGCGGTTCGCCGATTGAGAGCCGTCAAACGTCCATACCTGAAGGTGTGATTTCCCCATCGCTTCTCGAGGACACCTTCACCCATCTTTAGCAGTGTAACTGCCAACCCAATGGGATTCTGGTCTCGATACGACATCGTACGGACGATCACTGGAGTGGATCGACTTTGGCTTGAAGCCAGAATCAGCTTTGGCTTGAAGCCGGGAATAGAGACATTGGGAATGTTCTTCTTTTCACTCACTTGGAGTACAGTGAGTTATATTGTACGAACCTGATGGTACCATCATAGTAAATATATATTGGTTGTACAATTGATTACTATTATTTTTGTGTTGTTATTCTTGTGTGACCTTTAATACAATATTTGTTTGTTGGTAACAATTGGTGTGGGTTCACCATTGATCTTTGACACAGAATAACATATCTTTCTGCCGTGACTCCTCTCGGGGCTCGGAGGTACAACGTGACTGGGGTTTGGGGAGGAGAACGTAACAGAAATTGGGGGCTCGTCTTTGCTGACAAAATTCCCAAATCTCGTCCGGGATAGAACTCCCTAACATTCCCAAAATTCCCAAATTTGGAATTTTTCAAATATTCCCAAATTTGCAGAGCCAGGAAAGGTTAAAAGCAGAGGAAAGGAGTGCTGAAAAGGAACTCGAGGAAAGAAGAGCAGAGGAAAGGAGAGCTGAAAAGGAACTCGAGGAAAGAAGAGCAGAACAGGAACGAGAACTCGAGGAGAGAAGAGCAGAGGAAAGGAGAGCTGAAGAAGAAAGAAGAGCAGAGGAAAGGAGAGCTGAAGAAGAAAGAAGAGCAGAGGAAAGAGCAGAGGAAAGGAGAGCTGAAAGGGAGTTAAAGTAACGGGACATGGAGTATCAGAAGGAACTTAAACTCAAGGAGCTGGAATTACTGGGAGAACGGAGAGAAGTAGTATCCATGCCGGCTAGTTCGACAACTAGTCAGAACACTTGGGATGTTGGTAGGCATGTGAGGCTGGTTCCACCCTTCAATGAAAAGGAGGTAGCCAAGTTTTTTTTACACTTTGAGAAAGCGGCTCAAATGCTAAAATGGCCTGTGGGGTCCTGGACTATGTTAGTGTAAAGTTTTCTGGTGGGTAAAGCTCAAGATATCTATTCGGCTTTACCGATTGACCAATGTGCAGATTATGAGATAGTGAAGAAAACCATTCTCAAAGCCTATGGTCCCTGAAGCTTACCGGCAAAAATTCCGGAATGCCAGGAAGAGGGAGAGTGAGACCCATGTGGAGTTTGCTAGAATGAAGGAAACCATGTTTGATAGGTGGTGTGACTCGAAGGAGATTGGGAAAGACTTCAACCTGTTGCGACAATTGATCTTGGTGGAGGAATTCAAACAGTGTGTCCACGTGGACATTAAAGTACATCTGGATGAAAAGAAAGTACCAGAGTTGTATGAGGCAGCAACCGTGGCAGATGACTATGCCTTGACACACAGAATGGGGTTCCACAAACCTAACTTCCCGCTTTGAGTTAGCCAGGGGAGTTATGGTAAATCAGGTGCGGAGAACAAATATTCATGGGGGCGGCCTAGAGATGACTATGGGGACATATTTGATACCGTGACTTTTAGGGATCAGAAGACTACAGTTCCAAGACAGACTTATCTTCCGGGGGGCCAGAGGCAGACCACGAGATTTTCCTCCGGGCCTACTTGCGCTTTTTGCAAGAAACCTGGGCATTTGATGTCCCAATGTTATGCCCTGAAAAGGAAAAATCAGGAGCGGAGTCAGGCTTGTGCAACTCCGAATGCATTGGCAAATGCGAGAAATGGTCCTTGGAGGACAGTGCCTTGTGAAGGTTCCCATGCCAAAGTTACGGCATCACAGAATGACCTTATTCAAGAGGGTTACAAACCTTTTATTTCAGAGGGGTTTGTGTCGCTGGACGGGGACTTGATTAACCAGAGACCTGTTAGGGTATTGAGCGACACAGGAGCACATCAATATTTGATGCTTGAGGGCATTTTGCCATTGTCCGAGAAGACGGCAACTGGTGTTAGTGTTCTTTTACAGGGGGTTGGTGGCTATGTTAAAGCTCCTCTTCATGTCATCCATTTGAAGTCTGATTTGGTGTCAGGACCGGTCACCGTAGGTTTACAAGCCACTCTTCCTGCAGAGGGAATCTCTTGTTATCGGGAATGATTTGGCCGGTGGTCAAGTTTCTGGTAATCCGATGTTGGTTGAAAAGCCTAGTATGGAAAATAGCACGGCACATTTAGAGCAGGAGATTCTGGGTATCTTTCCATCCTGTGCCGCGACTCGTGGTATGGGTAGGAAGCGCTCTGAAGAGAAGGAGAAGGTACTGACATCACGCTTTGCGCAGGCACTTCTTGTCGAGTGCCCTGAAACTAAGTGTCAGCACACACAAGTCATGGATGGAGGCAATGTTGGCAAGCTCTTTGTCGGTGGACTGAACTTTGACACAAGTGAAGATGTGTTCTGGACTCTATCTTTGGCAAATATGGACCACTCTTGGAAGTGCTGTTGATAAAAGACAGGGAGACGCAAAAGTCGAGAGGGTTTGGCTTTGTCACGTTTGAAAACACAAAGGACGCCAAAGCTACAGAAAAGGATTTGAATGGCAAGGATTTGGATGGTCGGACCATAACAGTAGAGAAGGCAGGCCATGGGCGTCCAGGGGGTTACAGAGGAGGAAAACGTGGAGGTAGTTTCAGGGGTGGTTATGGCTCCCGGGGTGGGAGTAGTAGTTTTGGTGGCGGCTGTAGTCGTGATTACTACGGAGGCTCCCAGCAGCAGCAGCACAGTTTTGGCAACTCTCGACGGGATGACTATTACGGTGGTAGCCGAGATATGGACCGCTACTCACGTGACTACAGCACCCGACTCTACAACTGTGATTATGATTTTTATGATCAAGAGAAGAGTTGGAAGCACTGAGTGCTCAGGAGCAGCCCAGCCAAGATTCCTACACGGATTAACCCGTGACCTCCATGTTCCTAAATGCATCCATGCAGTGAATACTTCCAGGCCTCACCACCCAACCACCATGAAACCTGGCTCTCAGCTCGGCCTCCTTCAAAAAGTGCTATAGATTTGCTTTGCTTTGGATTTTTGATCACAACCCCTTAACCTTCATTCAAAAAATGAAAAATAAAAACCAGATGTTGATGAGATGGAGTTTGGCTTTGCAGGAGTTCAACTTGGAAATTGAGCATGTAAAGGGCAGGGACAATGTCGTTGCTGATGCTTTGTCCAGAGTGAACCAACTTTGGAAATTTCTGTAGGTTGTTTGGAAGTTTTGTTGCTTTATTTTAGGGAATATTAATTATGGTTGTTCACGTGAATTGACCATTTGGGTGTGAGTTTTACTTTTGTTTGTTAAAAGAGTTTTTGCCTGCAAAGAAAGTTTGCACATAGTGCAAACTTTCTTTCTTGAGGGGGGGAAGTGTTACGGATTCGTCACTTCCGTTGTGGTTTTCTTCCACTATAAACATTTTTGATTCCATGTACTATTATTGTTGTCGTTTGAGGGAAATAGAGATTACTATTTTCAAAGGTAAAAAAGTTAATGTTTTAAATGAAACCGGAACCGGACAACGACGAAGAGGAAGAGGAGGAAGAGAAGGCGGAGCGAGTGAGTCGGACAAGAAGCCTAGCTGCTTCAAGGTCCTGAGCGAATGTTGGCGAACGGAGGTCACTGGTGAACTTTGGGTTTCCCAGGAAAGGGATTCCCGCGACAGAGTTGTTATCGCTGTGACAGATCAACCTGCGTGTCAGGTTTTGCTGTTGATTCCGAGGAGAATCATCGTACGGCCGTTACGCCTCGAGAACGGGCCGTCGGCCATTTTGACTCGCGCGCTTTGCGCATTGCTCAAGGTTTTTCACTTCACTTCAACCATTCTCACCGCATCCAGATGTTAATTTGGTGCGTGTGTAACGTGGATTTTGAGTGGGAAATCTGCGGTTCGCCGATTGAGAGCCGTCAAACGTCCATACCTGAAGGTGTGATTTCCCCGTCGCTTCTCGAGGACACCTTCGCCCATCTTTGGCAGTGTAACTGCCAACCCAACCGGATTCTGGTCTCGATACGACATCGTACGGACGATCACTGGAGTGGATCGACTTTGGCTTGAAGCCGGAACCAACTTTGGCTTGAAGCCGGGAATAGAGACATTGGGAATGTTCTTCTTTTCGCTCACTTGGAGCACAGTGAGTTGTATTGTACGAACCTGATGGTACCATCATAGGAAATATATATTGGTTGTACAATTGATTACTATTATTTTTGTGTTGTTATTCTTGTGTGACCTTAATACAATATTTGTTTGTTGGTAACAATTGGTGTGATTTCACCATTGATCTTTGACACAGAATAACACATCTTTCTGCCGTGACTCCTCTCGGGGCTCGGAGGTACACCGTGACCGGGGTTTGGGGAGGAGCACGTAACACAGCTATGAGGATGCTTTTCTGCGACAGGGACTGGGAGACTTGAGGGGATAGTGGGAACAATGAATGAAGCCAAATACAGGCAAATCCTTGAGGAGAACCTACTTCAGAGTGCAAAAGGCCTTGAACTGTGGCGAAGATTTACATTGCAACAGGCCAATGCCCCAAAGCATACAGTCAAAGCAACACTGGAATGGATTCAAAACAAGAACATGAAACTCCTTGAATGGCCCAGCCGAAGCCCAAATTTGAATCCCAGTGAAAATCTATGGAAAGACTTGGAGATTGCTGTTCGCCGATGCTCCCTATCCGACTTGACAGAGCTTGAGCAAATATGCAAAGAAGAAAGGGAGAAACTCCCCAAATCCAGATGTGCAAAGCTGATAGACATACCTAAGAAGAGTTGAAGTTGTAATCGCTGCCAAAGGGGCTTCTATGAAGTATTGACTTAGGGGGCTGAATACTTGTGTAAATTAGATGTCTGTATTTCATTTCTAATAGGTTTTTTAAAATTTCTAAAAATAATTTCCACTTTACTGCCATTATGTGGTATTATGTGTAGATCACGAGATCAGTGACAAACCATCTCAATTGAATCAATTTTAAATTCAGGCTGGAACACAACAAAATGTGAAAAAAGTCAAGGGGTGTGAATAGTTTCTGAAGGCACTGTAGATATGCTGATTCATATTAAATGATTGTTCTTCTCAGTCTTTAGTGCTAGGTTAGCAGTATACCAGCTCACGGTGCAAAACCAGAACATTCAATACCCCTCGTGTTTTCTGCACATTTCTTTACTTTGCTGACACTCGACTCGTTAAAACCATAATGTCTGCCCATAGCCGCTCACTCTCGGCTCGGCCATTGAGCTTATCCAAAACCTCCACTTTGTGTGTCAAAGACGTCACTTTCCTTGACTTTTTGCATTTGCTTCACCACGAGCAACAGTTTTCCTCTTGGGGGCCATGGTTAATTTTGTTATTTAATTATTTTGTTATTTATTTATTTTCGGTTAAATAACCCAAAACAAAATAATTGATTATGATTACACGGAACGTAGTGTTGATGCGGAGATAGGTACAGTAGTTACTATCTGCACCATTGAGTGCACACTGTACCACGGCGAAGAAGAAGAATACCGACCCACACAGGGGAAAATGGTCACCACTCAAAGCATGTTTTTACGGAATAACAGTTTATTATAAGAAGGCACAGGACGGCAAATAAGGAGAATCCCGGGACTAAAGATAGACGGACATGAAAATGGGTAGCGAAATAAATAAATGAAACACACTTTTCCTTTCCCTTTGCAATTGGTAGTGTGCAGACTAAGTGGCAACTTCCTGCTCAATTGGGAATTTCTATAAGCACTTGCATAAGATATGCTCAACCCGACATCATGTCATAAAACTACTCAGTCACATGTTCTACACTCTCCAAGTGGGCTGAGGACCTTATAATGGTGGATCACTGGTCCCGGTATCCTTTCAAAGACCTCGTCTGCCTTTAATTATTGTGCGCTCGTGGCCATTTTGATTAGATTTTATTTCCTGTATGAAATTAGTTTTTTAAATATTGGATCTCGAGTGCTTTCATAATTTATTTATCTGCCCAATCTATGCTGAACAAATGAATTGTATCGTTTTTTTATTTGTTTATAAATGCTTCAAAAACTAAAAAACTACTGAACCAAATTCAACCAAAGTTTCCCCACGTATGGTTTCTGTTGGGGTAGCATATCTGGGGGAGGTGGTTCAGGGTCGGGGGAAGACCCCAATGCCCTCTGTGTAAAAGTGTATCATATAGCGCCCCCCGGTGGTATCCGATGTTACAAATCATTTTCTTCTTATATAAACACACATTAAACTAGAACGGCACTTCGTAGAGAGCATACCTCCGCCAGGTGAGCAGTTTAGGTTTTGTATCCCACTGATAAGTCGTATCTGGATCCAGACCTGAACCAAAATCTAATGAGCTTGTTCTTGTCACCTGACCTTGTCACCTTTGGACCTAGTTTTGTCACAACCCATCCATGTCAGAACTCGTCCATAACCTTTTGAGACATCCTGCTATATATTGTTTTTGGCCTTATCTCTCAATGGTGAAGAATCACTTAAATTCTTCTATCTAGATACAGATCTTCACCAAAAATGAATCCATTCTTCCATGTCACACACACAACCGGTCCACCAAGTTTCGTCCAAATCCGTCCACAACCTTTTGAGATATACTGCTATATATCATTTTTGGCCCTATCTCCCAATGGTGAAGAATCATTAAAAAAAAAAAAAATCGTATCCGAATCAATATTCAGATCCGAATCAAAAACGAATCGATTCGTCCTTTTCTGACACCCAACCAGGTCCACCAAGTTTTGTCCGAATCATTTTGACCTTTCGACCCCCAAAACAATAGGCTTCTTGCTTATGACCAACTCTACCATTTGGGGAAGATCGGTTGAAAATTGTGACCTGTAGGCGACTGACATACACAAACAGACAGAATATCGCACAAGACCAACCAACATAATTGAAAAATCTTCGATTTTCGCAAGTAACAAACAAACAGACATACAGACAGGGGTGAAGACATAACCTCCATCCACCTTTGGTGTCGGAGGTAACAACTTGATAATATGCATGACAGAGATGTTCAAATTTGAGTGAGAATAATTCAAAATTTTCAAAATGTTTCATTTCATTCATTTTAAATGGAGATTTAAACTGAAGAATCCCACACGGAACTTCACAGCTCTTCCATCTTACCCTTCATCAATGGAATGACTTGGTAAGATGGAAGATTTCACACAGTCTTATTATTCATAATGGGGTTTCATAATTTCATAATTCTGGATTCATAATTCCGACCGGATTCATAATTCTGGATTCATAATTCCGACCGGATTCATAATTCTGGATTCATAATTCCGATTGGATTCATAATTCCGACTGGATTCATAATTCCAACCGGATTCATAATTCTGGATTCATAATTCCGACCGGATTCATAATTCTGGATTCATAATTCCGACCGGATGCATAATTCTGGATTCATAATTCCGATTGGATTCATAATTCCGACCGGATTCATAATCCCGACCGGATTCATAATTCCGACCGGATTCATAATTCCGACCGGATTCATAATTCTGGCTTCATAATTCCGACCGGATTCATAATTCCGATTGGATTCATAATTCCGACCGGATTCATAATTCTGGATTCATAATTCCGACCGGATTCATAATTCCGACCGGATTCATAATTCCGACCGGATTCATAATTCTGGATTCGTAATTCCGATTGGATTCATAATTCCGACCGGATTCATAATTCCGACCGGATTCATAATTCTGGATTCATAATTCCGACCCGATTCATAATTCCGACCGGATTCATAATTCTGGATTCATAATTCCGATTGGATTCATAATTCCGACCGGATTCATAATTCCGACCGGATTCATAATTCTGGATTCATAATTCCGATTGGATTCATAATTCCGACCGGATTCATAATTCCGACCGGATTCATAATTCCGACCGGATTCATAATTCCGACCGGATTCATAATTCTGGATTCATAATTCCGATTGGATTCATAATTCACAGTTCCAGGACAAGACATTCAGTTGAAGAGAATGGTGAAATCTAAGTCTTTCCAAAGCGTGAACCATGGAGTTCTGCCAAATCCGAGTGGCAATAGAATCAGCAAGACCTACACTGCGCCAGCATCCCACGTGCAGTGACTGACATGCAGTGCCTGGGGAATTTTTACCTTTATTCCTGATCCTTTTGAAACACCCTGCAGCCCAAGCTTGCAGAAAACTGATTTTTTTTTTTTGTGGAGTGCCAATTACATTTTCCATCCAATCATCATATAACTTTGTTTAAAAAATAAAATAGGTGATCCTATGTTGAAAGTTTGTTTGATTTAAATCAATTCTGCTGTGCCCAAGTTAGCTGATTAACTGATTAGAAAATATTGTTGCGAATATGGAATTTGGCCTCCATATCCGCTTGTAAATATTCCCCTATTTTCTCCAATACTCCCCAACTTTCCCCAATCCCCCATTCCCTAGTCCCATTGCATGTAAATAACAATCAGTAGAGCCGACCTTCCCCTTATTCCCCCATTAAATGTCGTGCCCAGGTCCACCGCACCACACGTAGACAACTTTCGGACATCTTCCTAGTTATTCTTAGTCTATGTCAGTTAAGGCCTCGTCTCCATTAATTATGACTCTTCGTTGCACCAGAATGTGATTATATGGCATCAGTAGTGAGTTTAGGACCTTTCCCATACCTCCTTCCATCTTCTTCCCCAACAATTACAACAACAACAGAGGAGATGGCGGCGGAGCGGGGGAGGATGCGTCCTCACACCGGCTCGATTAGCGCCATTGACCACGCGCTCCACGGGGTTACCACGAAGGGGCTCCTTGTCAGCTCCTCGTCAAGGGCGGAGCCTGGTAAACCCCCCCGCACGCACCCAATGAGAAGCAACGTGCCGATTCCATCTGGGGCGGCGCTAACGAGCCGAGGGCGTGTCACTCCCCGCCGGATATACGCGGCCACGTAGCGGACGTGACGTCAGATGCGCCCCCAGCTGGAGAAAGAACGTTGCCTTGCCTACGACCGCTGAGAGGAAGAAAACCCGCCTGAGAAAGAACGTCACCTCTGAGCGCTGCGACGAGACCTCCCCGCATCTCTGGACCGGACCGGGTCGATTCTAACCTTTGAGCACAGGTGCACCTGGAGCCATCGCTACCCGCCTGTCCTTTCCATCAACCCCCGTGTGAGTCAGCCGTTGTCCCGTTTGCCTGTCGTCTGTTGGGGAATAATATAAGATTGTGTCTAAGTGCTTGTCTTTCTATGTTGTACCTCTAGCCCCTGTAATCTAACCCTTTCCGTAACGAATATAATCTCCTCCGGAGGTCTTGAGAACCGTATCCCTGGTGTCGTCATTTTATAACCCAGCCGGGTGTCTTCTTTTTCTTATTGAGCCAGCGTGGCACGGCTTCGTCAACGTCGAGTATAATCGGTAACTTGTGCAGACGTGGTCATACCAAAACCGCTCGGTAAACTAACATCTAAGCCACGTCTGTAACAATTGGTGTCGAGGAGTGAGATTCGGACCCGGGACTAAATTAGTTAGGCCCAAATTTTGGGAGGGAAAATCGAGCCGGAGCGCGTACGGCGCTCGACCAAATCGATCCGGAGCGCGGTCCCGCGGTTACTGCGCTCGACGAAATTATAACGGCGAAATTTCGAATTTGTGTTACGAAACTCGAATTTTGAAAGTCGCGCCATGGCGGATCAAGACGGCTGGGGTCCGGTAGGGGAGAGTGAAGCAGGGTCGGTCCAGGACCAAATTGAGGGACATGAGGGACATGAGGAGAGCGAAACAGCGAGGGTAGCAGGCATGCAAAATGGCGCCTCGCAAGAGCGCGCGGTAGCCGAGCCCGCTGTATCAACGGGCTTTAACATGCAGCCGATTGACATACAGGCCCTCATTGCGCAGCTACAGGCAGCTGTACAGATGAGTATGGGGAGCCAAATTGAGCGATTGGGTGAGCGGTTGGGGAACCGGATGGATGCTCAGAGTGAGCAAATGGGGGTAATGAGGGACGAAGCGAGGGGTACCAGTGAGAAGTTAGACAATAATTTTGAGGGGTTAGACAACGGGATAAAAGAAGTGAAACATGGGTTAACGGGGGTAGAAAACAGAATGGCCGCTCAAGAGAATCAAATGGAAGGGATGCAAAAGGGGTTAGAGGGGGTAGAAAATAGAATGGCTGCCCAGGAGAATCAGATAGAGGGAGTGAAAAATGGGTTAGAGGGGTTAGAAAACAGTATGGAAGGCAAATTGAGGGACATGAGGGACCAAGCGGAAAGGGAAGTTAAACAAATGGAGCAGCAGATAGAGGGGGTCAGAATGGGGGTAGAAACCAAACTGGATGCTCACAGGGAGGAAATGGAGCAGATGAGGGTGGCATCTGGGCAGGAGATGCAAGTGATGGGAGAGGAGATCAGAAGAGGAGTGAGTGAGGAGGTCGGAGGAGTGCGCGAGGAGGTGAGGCACTGTAAGGAGCGCATGGAGAAAGAGGTGAGAAAGGGGACTGTAAAATTGCAAGGTGGTATAGAGGAGTTGACGCTGGGAGTAGAACAACTGACAGTGGGACAAAAGGAGTTGGGGGACCAGGTAAAGAAGAACACAGCGGTAATAGAGGGTTTAAAATCGACACAGAAGGAGATGAAAAAGGACGTAGGGGTAATTAAAAAAGAGTGCCAGACGGTACATGAGGACCTGACGAGGAAAATGGACAAGGTGGTAGAGGTAATGGAGGTTAAAGAGCGGGAGGTGCGGGAGCACATAGAAAAAAATAAAGTGGAGTTAGAGGAAGAACTTAAAGGGGCGCACGAAGAGATGAAGGAGATGAAGCAAAAATTAGAAGAAGTGGAAGAAGGGGTGAGCGAAATTAAGAAGCGACGGAGAGAGGATAAGAAAGAGATAAAGGAGGAAGTAAAAGAATTGGTCCAAAGTCTGTGTTCGGATCGTGATGATGTGCTCATTAACCGGATGAGGGATTCGCAGGTGATGGAGGAGAAGCGAAGAGGAAGAGGACCCGGTGTAAGTGGTGACCAATATGGTCGTGCGTATGATGCGCCAGGGGATTTAAGAAGCTTGGGGGTCGAGATAGACCCGGGTGTTCGTGAAAGGCCGTTGGTGAGGTGTGTGACAGGTCTGGTGTGCGAAAGAGGAGGTGTGCGAGAAAGTCCGACTCTGGGGTGTGTGAGGAAAAAGTGCGTGCCAAGGAGTGAGTGTGCTGGCGAGAGTGAGTCGGTCGTAGCGCGTGTGCGAGGGAGCACGTGGAAGCGCGGTGTGGTGAGTGTTAGAGGGTGTGACCGGAGAGTGTGCGCGAGAAAGGTGTGTGACGGACAGGTGCATGAGGAAAGAGTGCGCTGTCAAGAGTAAGGGTGAGTGCGCTGTCAAGAATGGAGGTGAGAGTAGTGAGAGTGACAAGGAGAGTGAGCTGGTTGTGACAGGTGAGCGAGGATGTACACCTGGGATGGAAGGATGCACACCTGGAATGGTAGAGCGTGAGTGGGAATGCACGCTGGAGTTGGTGGTGAGGCACATGGTTGGGTGTGCGAATGAGGGCACACCTGTGATTGTCACAGAGGAGGTGACCGAGGAGGGGGCGCGAAGCGGTGTATTGGTGAGGTGTGCGAGCAACGAATGTGTGCCAAAGTGTTCGGTGGTCAGGTGTGTGACCAAGGCTGTGAGTGGAATGGGTGTACCTGGATGTGTAAGGAAAGGTACGAGGAGCATGGGCACGGCTGGATGTGTGAGCAAGGAACGGGCTGCGGGGTGTAAGCGTCCAGGTGAAGCATCGACGTTAGACGGGGTAGAGTTTAGAACGACTTATAGCCGAATCGGGCCCTCGGTGCGTGCTGGGCCTCGCTTTGAACGGCCGCGTCCGTGCTCCACTAGGCGGAGCGGGCAGCCCGATAGAAAGAGTCGTCATGGCGACCACTTTTTGGTGAGGCATTCCGGCAGGCCGAGATCGAGCCATGGGATGGCTCCGTGCCGAGATGGTGCGTGGGATCTCGGCCCGGGTAAACCTCCTTCCCTGCACCGAATGCGGGATGTATCCAGCCGCTGGCACAAAACAACCAGCATCCATTGCTTGGCTTTACGAAGCCGGGCTTTGGACAGGGATTGGCGCACCGAGAGGTATTAGTGAGTAGACTGGGTGATGAGGTTAGTGTTTTGGCCCCAAAATTAGAGAAAAACAAAATTTGATGATTGGCAAGGGATTGGCAGTAGTGATTGGCAGATGATGGGCAGTGATTGGCAAATTTTTAATTTGTTGAAATTTGATGTGCAAAATTGGTAGTGAGAGACCCCCGATGTGGTGGGATGGCAAATCCACCATCCCTCACAGGTGGGGGCAAAGGAGCAATAGCTTATGGGGTTGATGGCAGTGGAAACTAGCCCGGGTGGGTTAGGTTATATTGTAGGGATCTAGAAGAGATTGACATTAGGTAACGTTAAGTTTAGTTAGTGACTGATACCTGTAGTAGGGACGCAGGTAGATTAGTGTGGATGATAATGACGTGGGAGCGCAATAGTTTAAAGGGACGACTGGGAAGCGCAAGTTTCAGAAGGGAGTAATTAGCTGAGATGATGCCGTGTGTGTGAGGATGGAACAGGTGTGATTGCACAGGTGTGCAATTGGACAGGTGTGTGGAGCAGTGTATGAGTAGTGAGTGTGTGGATCAGCGCGAATGCGCTTGGGGAGAGAAGGGTGCCGGTGGCACCAGGTGTGAGAGCACAGGTGTGCAAGTACAGGTGTGTGGAGAAAGTTGGAGTAAGTGGTACGGAGTGGTGTGCATGGTGCGAAGGTGTGGATGGGGGAAGAGTGGACCCCCATCACGGATACCCGGGGCGGGTAGTGTAAGTGTTAGGTAGAGGGTGCAGGTAAATTGTGGTTGGATATTGGCATCTGTGGTGCGGTTGCAGAATGGTGTTGTGAATGGGTGCATTAGTGTTGTGGAAATGGCTGGGCGTGTAGCCTGTTAGTGTGTGTAGTTGGTTGAGCACTCCACCACTGTGAGGATGTCGGCCAGGTGAGGCCGCAGGTGGGCTCTGGGAGCCGGTAGAGTTGTGGATGGGGCCCGAGGATCCGGAGGACGGACCCGGGTAGCCCAGTGCCAGAGAGGGCACCGAGTGGGGAGAGTGCCAGAGGGCCTTCCCCAGGTAGTTAGGTTAGGGCAAGGAGCAGGTAAGCTCGGAGGCAACTGCAGTGGTGGAGGTGTGCAGGTGGGTAGACCCACTGGGAGAGGTACACGCCACAGCCCAGAAATTGTGCGAGGGCACCGGGAGATGAATCGGGGGAGTGAGACCCCAAATTGAAAAGCACCACAGTTTGGCCAATGGGAATTGGTTTTTAGAACCCATAGTGTAAGAGGGCCAATGGTTTGGCCGGAGAAAGACCCCGGGTAGTGTAAAGTTGTTAAAGTCATTTAGGAAATAGTTAGGATTGAAGAACCTGTCGCACCATACGCAGCCACTTACCTGTGGTGATGATGATGACTCCACACCTGTGTTTTCTTTGTTTTGTTGCAGGAGATGAAATTGCTGTGTGGATTGTGAGACGCATCACGACGTGGATGAGACATTGGGGTGATTCCATCTCTCCCTCCCTAGGAGGGACTGATGATGAATTGGTAATGGCAAATTTTGATGTGCAGTTGGAGATGGCAAATTTTGATGAGAGTTGAAAATGGCAAATTTGATTGGTTAGGAGGGAGAGAAGACGAATTTGGTTTATGGGAGGAACGGGGAAGACAGTAGGGATGTTTGTTGATTTGTAAAGTAGATGTTTATGGGTAGTGTTGTGTTTTGTGGATACAGTAAGGGGTAAGGGAGGGGCCATGTAGGTTACCTGGTGGGGGGGGGGGGCGTACGATAGGAACGTACCTGTCTCACCTGGTTCCCATGTGCCCCCAGTGTGCATCACCTTACATTGCGTGCACTTTTGCGCCCTTACCACCTTACTCACTTGTCTGCTTCTTTTGTCTCCCACCTCCGAGGATCTGGCTTTGGGGTAGAGAGAGAGGAGAGAGGTGCTGGCTGCGCAGTTGTGGGCCTGCACTTTCGCTGTTTGCTGCCGGGATCGATACACCATATGGACCGCAATGTTTGTGGCCACCCACAATGGACCGCAGTTCGTTTGCGGCCAAGCACCACCCGGGGATGGACCTATGGGTCAACGTGGCACCTATGCCATAAAGGTGAACCACTGTTAATTAACACCACTGAAGGCCACACGAAGAGCAAGAGACACCTGCAGGGTTAGGGGTTGTCGAATTTATTTTTATTCCAATGAACAATGGTGACTGCACCGATTGGTGGTGGGGTGGTGCTTTTGATGCTCGGAAAGGGTGCTCTGCACGTTATTAAAGGCCGTCGGCCACAGAGCACTCGTGGGTTGGTGTATCGATGCTGGCAAGCGCGCTCTCTCTATGCATAACATCTGCATGTGTTCCTCCAAAGACAGGTCCTGGATCGTAGTGTAGATATCAGCGTAATCGTGTAAATAATGCTCCCTACCGGCTGTATGTTTAGTTTGAGGATTCTTTCCGGATTCGGTTATCCTGTGGGTGTGTTTCTGTGAGGAGAAGGGTGCAACGTCGCAGGGGGACATATTTACTCATTTGTGAATATCTGTAAAACTGTCGCACTCAGGGTAGAGTTAATAGTAGAGGGAACTACATTGCGTGCCACACTAAAGTAGGTAAAAATTTATCGGGTCGGGACGCCCCGAGGGTAGAGAAGGGTGCAATGTTGCGAATATGGAATTTGGCCTCCATATCCGCTTGTAAATATTCCCCTATTTTCTCCAATACTCCCCAACTTTCCCCAATCCCCCATTCCCTAGTCCCATTGCATGTAAATAACAATCAGTAGAGCCGACCTTCCCCTTATTCCCCCATTAAATGTCGTGCCCAGGTCCACCGCACCACACGTAGACAACTTTCGGACATCTTCCTAGTTATTCTTAGTCTATGTCAGTTAAGGCCTCGTCTCCATTAATTATGACTCTTCGTTGCACCAGAATGTGATTATATGGCATCAGTAGTGAGTTTAGGACCTTTCCCATACCTCCTTCCACCTTCTTCCCCAACAATTACAACAACAACAGAGGAGATGGCGGCGGAGCGGGGGAGGATGCGTCCTCACACCGGCTCGATTAGCGCCATTGACCACGCGCTCCACGGGGTTACCACGAAGGGGCTCCTTGTCAGCTCCTCGTCAAGGGCGGAGCCTGGTAAACCCCCCCGCACGCACCCAATGAGAAGCAACGTGCCGATTCCATCTGGGGCGGCGCTAACGAGCCGAGGGCGTGTCACTCCCCGCCGGATATACGCGGCCACGTAGCGGACGTGACGTCAGATGCGCCCCCAGCTGGAGAAAGAACGTTGCCTTGCCTACGACCGCTGAGAGGAAGAGAACCCGCCTGAGAAAGAACGTCACCTCTGAGCGCTGCGACGAGACCTCCCCGCATCTCTGGACCGGACCGGGTCGATTCTAACCTTTGAGCACAGGTGCACCTGGAGCCATCGCTACCCGCCTGTCCTTTCCATCAACCCCCGTGTGAGTCAGCCGTTGTCCCGTTTGCCTGTCGTCTGTTGGGGAATAATATAAGATTGTGTCTAAGTGCTTGTCTTTCTATGTTGTACCTCTAGCCCCTGTAATCTAACCCTTTCCGTAACGAATATAATCTCCTCCGGAGGTCTTGAGAACCGTATCCCTGGTGTCGTCATTTTATAACCCAGCCGGGTGTCTTCTTTTTCTTATTGAGCCAGCGTGGCGCGGCTTCGTCAACGTCGAGTATAATCGGTAACTTGTGCAGACGTGGTCATACCAAAACCGCTCGGTAAACTAACATCTAAGCCACGTCTGTAACAATATGCTAACTTGGAAGAGCCCAAGTTAGCACATTTTTACCTGACATGACCTCTGACCTTTGACCTCGGGACCCCCGAAATCTAATCAGTTAATCTTTACATCATTATCCATATCTGTACCAAGTTTGAATTATATCCCTTTAGTCATTCTCGGGTGATCGACCTATTACAAACCTCTTGACCCCAAATTCTAATTATTTAATCTTTACATCATTATACATATCTGTACCAAGTTTGAATTAGATTCCTTTAGCTATTCTCAAGTTATAGACCTATTACAGATTTGACCTTTGACCTTTGACTCCAAAATCGAATCACTTAATCTTTACATTATTATACAAACCTGTACCAAGTTGAATTATATCACTTCAGCCGTTCTCAAGTTATAGACTTATTACAGATTTGACGTTTGACCTTTGATCCCAAAATCGAATCACTTGATCTTTACAATATTGTACACTACCAGAAGTACATGGCGTTGCCGGTGGAGGAGGTGGGTGAGGGGGGGGAGGGGTCGGAGCTTGAGAATAGCATGAATCATGAAAAGCACTTGAGGATAGCATGAATCCGATCGAAACTTGAGAATAGCACCATGGCCAGACAGAAGCCTCTCCTCAGTGAAAGACACATGAAAGCCCGCTTGGAGTTTGCAAAAAAGCACCTAAAGGACTCTCAGACTGTGAGAAACAAGATTCTGTGGTCTGATGAAACCAAGATTGAACTGTTTGGCTTCCGTCTGGCCACTCTGCCATAAAGCCCAGATCGGTGGAGTGTTGCAGTGATGGTTGTCCTTCTGGAAGTTTCTCCCATCTCCACACAGGATCTCTGGAGCTCAGCCAGAGTGACCAGCTGGTCACCTCTCTTACCAAGGCCCTTCTCCCCCGGTTGCTCAGTTTGGCCGGGAGGCCAGCTCTAGGAAGAGTCCTGGTTGTTCCAAACTTCTTCCATTTAAGAATTATGGAGGCCACCGTGCTCTTGGGAACCTTCAATGCAGCAGAAATTTTTTTGTAGGCTTCACCAAATCTCTGCCTCGACACAATCCTGTCTCTGAGCTCTGCAGGCAGTTCCTTCAACCTCATGGCTTGGTTTTTGCTCTGATATGCCATGTCAGCTGTGAGACCGTATATAGACAGGTGTGTGCCTTTCCAAATCATGTCCAATCAATTGAATTTACCACAGGTGGACTCCAATCAAGGTGGAGAAACATCTCAAAGATGATCAAGAGAAATGGGAGGCACCTGAGCTAAATTTCAAGTGTCATAGCAAAGGATGTGAATACTTATGTCAATGTGATATTTCAGTTTTTTATTTTTAATAAATTTGCAAAACTTTCTAAAATCCTGTTTTCTCTTTGTCATTATGGGGTATTGAGTGCAGATTGATGAGGGAAAAAATGAATATAAACGATTTCAGCACAAGGCTGCAACATAACAAAATGTGAAAAAAGTGAAGGGGTCTGAATACTTTCTGAATGCACTGTATGCTGGTGAATGTGGCGTTCATCACGTTTCTGAGTTAAGTGTGATGCCGATCAGGAAGAAGAAGAAGCTGTACTCCCAACTTCCTACACTTCCGGAATTGTTTGATTTATTTTTATTCAAATGTCTGGTGATTGTTTTGTATTTATTTATGCAAATGTGTACTTGTATATAACTGTCATTAATTTAAAAAGGCTTCGGCACTATTGAGCGATTTTGTTTTTTAAACTTCAAAACAACGAACTTTTTTTTTCAATTTCTCTTTTTATTTTTGCCTTAAACATTCTCCAGCACTCCCTGATGAACCTCTGAAAGTTTGATGAAGATCCGTTCCGCCATTTCTGAGAAAAATTGTGACACAGACAGACAGAGAGACAGACACACACACAGACAGACCAACAGCTCTCTTATATAGTAGATACCCGTACCAAGTTTGAATTAGATCACTTCAGCCATTCTCAAGTTATAGACCTATTACGGATTTGACCTCGTGGTAACGAAAAAACCTGTCACGGATGGACGGTCGGAAGGACAGCCGGAAGGACAACCTGAAAACAAAATGCTTCCGGCGACTTTGTCGGCAAAAAGTGAGGGTGGAAGAAAAAAAAAGTAAGGGCCTCGGCTGACGATCCACAACATGGGCAAGGATTTTATGTGGATGCATATTATGAGTTTATAATATGAGTCGTTGTTTCAGATTTCTGCATTTAGGCTATAATGACATCTCCAAGTCAGACATCAAGTTATTAGAGCTTGATTTTGATAATTTGATGACACCAGAAATCCACAACAAATTAATGTCTCATTATTACAACTAATCAATGTGGGAGTGAAATTAGCAATGATATAATTAATTAATACCTCACATCAATACCAATGTAGAGGGTGACAAATAATAAAATGTCCAGAGTTGGTAGCGTCTCTCTTTAGCTCATGAACAAGCTGACTTGCAAGTTTCACTCTGACAGATAAAGTCAGTTTTGAGTTTGCGGAAGATGGAGGTGGATGCAAGGGGAGGCATGGGCTGTAGTATTATGGAGTATTCTGTTTTAAGTTTCGATTTAGATTTGATTATCTTACTATAATTCACCAAATGTCCGTCTGTCCGTTCGAAGGTACCACAAAAACGGCTGAACCGATCGCAACGATATTTTGGGTGGGTATTCCTGGGAGCCCTTGGAGTAAAATAGGCGTTTATTGTTTTTCCAATTTTTTCCCCAATTTTCCAGTTTTTCCAAACATGATGGAATAATATTTACCGATATGAACAGTGATGCGGCTTTTATTGAAATTCCACAAATACTGTTTAGATTTTGATGAGAATTACGATCCTGCCACGAATGCGGAAGTGGACAGATTACGGCAATGCGCGGGTTTGATAATATCCCAATACAACCGTCATTCAATCGTAATGTTTAATCGTTAATCGTTAAACGTTAATCATGTTAATCGTTTTGTTAAAGTATCAATGGATGATTGGAATTGAGTGAATACAAGTACGATTTTGAATTCGTAATTGTGTTCACCCACCCGTACGGAACTTCACATTAGGATTTAAATATTTGTTTATGTCACGAATGTTGTTAAAAGTTTATTATATTAATGTATATTTGTGATTGGAGTTATGCTGTTTGGAATGAAAAAAGATATCGAGTTCAAGTGAATGACGAAATGCAGTGACGGTTTTACGTTCTAAACGTGAAATTCGCGGATCGCCATATGAAGATCTGCCATTGACTGGGAATGGAACACACGTACCTGTTTGTTTGCGAATAGGAACGTTTTTCATGGAAGTCCTTCCCGAACTTGCTGTCCATGTCTGACGTGCGACTGAAGGTGCTACAGGAATGTGGAATTTATTGTTTTCATGCTTTAGCATTCGCCGTTTCTGCATTGTCTGTTTGCTTATGGCCTCCCACCCGTGCGAAGCACGGGTACCTCACCAGTTTATATAATGGCATCTTTGTTGTGCTGTTTGTGATAAAATCTGGTATTTCTAACTGTATTGTTGTCTACATGATGCTTGTCTTCATCTTTTGCCAACTCTTTGAGAGTTGACAGTTGAGTTGACACTTTGAGAGTTGACAATTTTCCAAAGACAGGTGTGAATAGAAGATGTTCACCTATGAAAACCAAAGGAGCAACAATTACAGCCCTAGCCATTGCCAACAAGACAAAATAAAAATATTGTTACAAATTTGGGTAGTGATATATGTAGAGCAGAGTAGATCTGAGTAGGTAACATGCTTCGACTGTCGCGATAGGTAATCTGCCTGTAATAAGTCATGTGTAGGCGTTTTGTCGGCTAAGATGTACGATTGTGAATCTACCAGGAGATTCGTGTGTTAAGTAGTGTAGGGAATATTGAGTAGAGCCCTTGTATGTCCGACCTGGTAGCCAAACCTTTGTCCCTTATGGCACTGCAGACCACATAGACACTAGTTAGGACCTTTAGTACAACATTAATGACGCCTTTCCCCCCTGACATGACTTAGGAAGAAATCGGACTAGAACACCGCCACAATTGGCCGCCACCATTTACACCTCTGAGAGGCCTACCCGCCTCGCATAGCACGTGCTGAGACCAAGGAAGAGGGGGCGGGAGTGAGAGTGGCGCAGTGGGCGTGCCCCTGGACGAGTCGGTGGAGGCTCTGATTGGCAGAGCAGTGTGCCAAAGCTGACGTCATCGGCCAGGGATATTAACAGCGCCGGACGCCTTTGCTGGGAGTTGGATCGAGAGTTCGTGTGCGCATTTGAGCAGGAGTTGAGGAGGGCTGAGAGTTGAGAGTCGCGCAGCCCATGAGTCACGAGTTGGTGTTTAGTTGAGACGAGTTCACTCCTGGCCCCTGGCAGATCAATAGAGAGTGACATTTGTCGTCGAGAGTTGGTTTTGCAGTGTGCAGTTGGCAGTGAGCAGTTGAGAAGCGAGTTGGAAGGACGAGACGTGCAGTCACACCTGCGTTCACTCCGTTCCTGTATTTTCGTGCTTCGTGTGGGGATCGGCCTTGTGTGAAGCCGCTGACCTGCGTTGGGTGCCTTGGAGCTTGGTGCACGGACCCTGTGGGCGGCGAGATGATCGGAGCTTGGAGCAAGGCCTCGTGGGTGCATCGAGGCCGAGCGGGGCCGTGGTGGATGGCAAACAATACAAGACGACAAAGACAGATAAGCCGAGCTCCGTGTGTACATTTTACATGACGTGTTCTTTTTATTAATTCATAATCCCTCGTTTTGTTTCTGAAGTCGGTGTGCGGGATCCCGATTTAGGATATTTATTACCGGCGCGTGTTTTTCCTGTCTCTGCCTTTATTCAATAAACCCTTATATTACTTTTTGTACATAATACCTGAACGCAGTTTAACGGGTGATTGATTTGATAGATAAGGCTGCGGGGACTTACGCCGCTTCCCTCCATTCCGCGCGCTTAGGTGTTTTAGATTTTGGAATCCGCCATTGAGTTTCCACCTCAGAGTTAAAGCCTTCGTGATCGGCATCCGCGACCGCCAGATATTAATTTCGGCGGTTGTGCGACAATATAAAACGAAATATCAACAGATATACACCGACAACTGGGAAAACGATAAAAGAGCAGGAAGGTATAAAAAAAAAGTTGGCCAGATTTGGTGTAGATAAAGAAGGCTCTTTGGAATGGCTAAGAAGAGAACAGCTCAACTGGGATGGAGAACAAATTATAAAAACTAGCAACCGTACCCACCCTACAGGGCGGGGCTTCAATTGGGAGGCCCATATGAAAAGGTAAAATATCAGAAATTGTAGACTTTAAAAAATTTTAAACGATTCATATAAACATCCGTTAAATCATATCACATGCAAATCATCAAAATCTAAACACTATTTGTAGAATTTCAATAAAAGCCACATCACTGTTCAAATCGGTAAATATTATTCCATCGTGTTTGGAAAAACTGAAAATTGAAAAATTGGGAAAAAAATTTGGAAAAACAATATAGCCTATTTTACTCCAGTGTGTCCCAGGATTACCCACCCAAAATTTCGTTGCGATCGGTTCAGCGGTTTTCGTGGTACCTGGGAACAGACAGACAGACAAACATTTGGTGAATTATAGTAAGATGCCCAGGACCAGGGACACTACACCAATGGATTTAAGAAAATGGCAGGAGTGAGTCAATCGGACAAGTGTAGGTTCTGCAAGGTAGAAACAGAAAGTACGAGGCACCTCCTATCAGGATGTAAAAAAAAAACTCATGTCAGAACAGCTGTAGTTTGGGGCTCAGTTCAGGTTTCCAATGTATGTACAGTAAAACATTGGCATATCTACAAAAATGTTAACATCCCGGTTCCAGAAAACTCATGGAAACATTAACCAAAAGCAATCACTGAAAAGGAGGAACTAATGCTCACTATGACCTAATGATCCTATCATGCGTGAACTTAGAAAACAAAGCATTGCGACCGGATATAGTACTGAGGTACAAAGGCATTGCTGATTGAGGTGTCAGTCCCCAGAGATTTTGGTGTAAACAACATAGAAATCAAGAAAATGACCTACATCTTTGGCCTCCATTTGGCAATCCATTCGGCTCCATTACGGATTTCACACATCTCGGCTCCATTTCGTAGACTCGAATTTAATCAACCTTTCACTTGATGGCCACCTGAAAGATCGTTCTCGTGTGCCGGGAAAATTGTGTCCACAGTGTAAACCGTAAGGCCTCACCAGCATTCACTGGTCGGCCTCACCAGCATTTCTTAAGTAAATGCGAGCTTCTTTCCGTGCCCGACCATCGTTTTATGTGTGTTACTTGTCACGTGGGGATTAACAACTACGATAGTGAAGAAGAAGAATACAACAGACTGTGGATGACCGAATGTGCAGGTAGTGAAGAAGAAGAAGAATACAACAAACTGGATTACCGACTGTTCAGGCAGTGAAGAAGAAGAATACAACAGACTGGATTACCGAATGTTCAGGCAGTGAAGAAGAAGAATACAACAAACTCGATTACCGACTGTTCAGGCAGTGAGGATGAAGAAGAACACAACTCTGACGTGAAACCTGAGCCTCATGCCTACGAGGTCAGTGCTTTTGGCATGGGGATTAACGACTACCCATTAACGATCAATGACTGTTATGAAGAAGAAGAGGAGGAAGCCAACCATGGTGTAGACCAGTAGCGTATCGAGGAAAAACGATGCTCGGGCGAGATGTCAAATTTCCGCCCCCTCGCAACTCACATACTGAATTAAACACAAAGCCCAATTAAATTACTTTACTAGCACCCTCCTGCAAAGCCGCAATGAGCCGGCGAAGACAAAGCCTCTTGCCACTATTTTACCCATCACTATGGCATAGGTAGGTTAGGTAGTTGGTAGTAGGTAGGTGTAGTAGGTACTGTAGGGCAAAGGGGGGCATTAAGCTCCAGGGGGCATTAGGCTCCACTACATTGTAAATCTTGAAGGTAAATATAATGCATTTACAATGTAGTGGAGCCTAATGCCCCCTGGAGCTTAATGCCCCCCGTAAAAGAGAAGCGCAGACAGTCCTCCCCAATACCTACATACAAAAAATGTCACAATAAGCTTAAGGAAGTAACTATACGATGTGCTCGCTTAGGGCCTATTTTAAGAAATTTTAACTGGGCTTAACATACGTTTTCACAGCATGTGTGTCGTCTTCTAACTTCAGTCGCTGTCAGGGCTGGTTCTCTCCGGGCACTGCGGCTTCCTCCACCAGAAGAAGTTAGCTTGCAGTAAGATCAGTGCCGACAGATCAGACGATAGCGCCGTTTCAACGGCAATGTGTGACTGTCGTTAATCAAACCGAGCTTTCTTTCTTTATGTAAACCGCTTTCACCGGTAGGTGCAGGACAACATCATAAATCAGACAAACCTACTGAGCATGGGAGCATGGGATTGAAGCCTAATTTGGCTTTTTAGGTCTACCACTGAAGAAGAGAAAAATTTCGAAAATGCCCCAGAGTCGTTACTGTTGTCGCGAAGGGTGCACTAACCGGAAGTTATGTCGTTCCGCGGGCGCCTATTTAACTTTTTCGCAATTTTTTATGCATACTTCTGCATCCGCAAGATGGCGGCCTCCATGGAGTGATTTGGTGCGTCAAAGCTTAGAAATTCTCAAAGGATCCAGCAAAATCTGGCTTTTCAACATAAGATTGTGAATCAAAAAAGACGGGTGAAACAAACTCCTATTGAACTTTTTCGCAATTGTTTATGCATACTTCCGCATCCGCAAGATGGCGGCCTCCACGGAGCGATTTGGTGCGTCAAAGCTTCGAAATTCTCAAAGGATCCAGCAAAATCTGGCTTTTCAACATAAGATTGTGAATCAAAAAAAGACGGGTGAAACAAACTCCGATTGAACTTTTTCGCAATTGTTTTTGCATACTTCCGCATCCGCAAGATGGCGGCCTCCATGGAGCGATTTGGTGCGTCAAAGCTTCGAAATTCTCAAAGTATCCCGCAAAATCTGGCTTTTCAACATAAGATTGTGAATAAAAAAAAGACGTGTGAAACAAACTCCTATTGAACTTTTTCGCAAATATTTATGCATACTTCCACATCCGCAAGATGGCGGCCTCCATAGAGCGATTTGGTGCGTCAAAGCTTCAAAATTCTCAAAGGATCCAGCAAAATCTGGCTTTTCAACAAAAGATTGTGAATCAAAAAAGGATGGGTGAAACAAACTCCTATTGAACTTTTTCGCAATTTTTTATGCATACTTCCACATCCGCAAGTTGGCGGGCTCCATAGAGCGATTTGGTGCATCAAAGCTTCGAAATTCACAAAGGATCCAGCAAAATCTGGCTTTTCAACAAAAGATTGTGAATCAAAAAAAGATGGGTGAAACAAACTCCTATTGAACTTTTTCGCAATTGTTTATGCATACTTCCACATCCGCAAGTTGGCGGCCTCCATGGAGCGATTTTGTGCGTCAAAGCTTCGAAATTCTCAAAGGATCCAGCAACATCTGGCTTTTCAACATAATACGTACGCGTTCATTCACAACACCGGCTTCGCCGGCTATTACAAATAAAATTAGGTCGAGTACATTTGCAGGCAAACAGTTAAAGTTTTGTTTTCTGCCTTTGTTTTGTTTTGCTTTCAAAAAATTGTGGAAATTATGTTTAAAAAAAGGATCTTTGATAAATTGTATAAAAATTGGCCCAGCTTATTCAATAATATGGCAGAAGTATTCCAAAAGCATAAATACAATGTCACTTCCACGTCCTCGCGTCAAGAGATGAAAAACATAGGGGCAATATCCCTGGTGCTCACCTGGTACAGTCACGTGAAAAAGTAAGTACACCCCATGTAAAGTTTTGACTTTTTCAACATATTTCAACATACAGCTATTTGATCTTCATTTCAACAATATTGATAGATAAAGGTGATATAATATAACAAATATCATGAAACATTTACATTTTGTAGGCCATTGTATAATTTAAATAAACATAAATGCAAATTTCGCATGTGGAAAAAGTAAGTGCACCCTTGCCTCTAATAGGTGGTATTGCCCCCTTTGGCAGAAACAACATCAAGTAGGCGTTTCTTATAACTGTCTACCAGTCTCTGACATCGACTGGGAGAATTTTTCGCCCACTCCTCCATGCAGAATTCTTTCAGCTGTGCGACGTTTGAGGGGTTCTTGCATGCACAGCTCATTTTAAATCCCCCCACAACATCTCGATGTGATTTAGATCAGGGCTTTGTCTTGGCCATTCCAGAACCCTCCATTTCTTTCTTTTCAGCCATTCCTTGGTGGATTTACTGGTATGTTTAGGGTCATTGTCATGTTGCAAGGTCCACCTTCGGTTGAGCTTCAACTTTCCGATAGATGGCCTCACATTATCCTCAAGCACCCTCTGGTACAATGAAGAATTCATAGTGGATTATATGATGGTGAGCTGCCCAGGCCCTGATGCAGCAAAGCTGCCCCAAACCATAATATTTCCACCACCATGCTTTACAGTTGGTATCAGGTTCTTGTGGTCAAATGCTGTCTTTGGTTTTCGCCAAACATGTCTCCTGGGACTGTGGCCAAATAGCTCTACCTTTGACTCATCTGTCCAGAGCACATTGTTCCAGTATTGCTGGTCTTTGCCGAGGTGTTCATTGGCAAACTTTAGTGTTGCCCTGATGTTCTTTCTGGACAGCAAAGGTTTCCACCTGGCACACCTCCCATGTCGATCAAATTTGTGCAGCCTCTTTCTAATGGTAGACTAGTGCACTTTGACATCAACAGTGGCAAGAGCTACCTGTAGGTCCTGTGATGACATTCTGGGGTTCTTAGAGACTTCTTTCAGCATCTTGCGTTCTGCTCTCGGGCTGAACTTGCTGGGGCGGCCGGGCCTGAACAAGTTGGCAGTTGTTTGGAATCTTCTCCTCTTGTAGATGATCTTCCGGACAGTCGAATGATTGATTTCAAATTGTTTGGAGATCTTTTTAAATCCCTTCCCAGACTCATAGGCTTCTATAACCTTCTTTCTGAAGGCCTCAGAGAGCTCTTTTGATCTAGGCATGGTAACGCCACACACTTCAACAACAAAGAGCAAACCAAACGAAATGTCTGAGGTTTAAATAAGACAGGTTCCTCCAAGATCCTCTCTGACGATGTTCTAATCATTTGCACCCGAGCTGGTGCACCTGATTCTAATTTTAGGTATTTGAAGTAGTGATAAATGCAGGGGTGTACTTACTTTTTCCAAATGCGAAATTTGCATTTATGTTTATTTAAATTATACAATGGACTACAAAATGCAAATGTTTCATGATATTTGTTATATTATATCACCTTTATCTATCAATATTGTTGAAATGAAGATCAAATAGCTATATGTTGAAATATATTGAAAAAGTCAAAACTTTACATGGGGTGTACTTACTTTTTCACGTGACTGTACAATAAACAATATACTTTTGGCTACTGCACTGTCTAAAGGTATTTTAAACCAATTTGAATGTTTGCTAGAATAAAGGGCAGCAGGTAGAGTCATGATGATGATGTCGAGTCTCCTCGGGCAATGATGGCGTGTGTCATCATATTGCCTTTCTCTGGCTGGTACACACGAGTAAGTGTGTGGTATAGACTGGGGGTCACCACTCCTCTCCATCCCTCTGCTGGACGTTGGGGAATCCACCCTCTTCCGCCCGTGCTGTTGGAGTCGACTGGACTCTCATCCACCAGATGTGCAGAGCCATCTGCCATTTAAACCGCATGGCTGCGGACCGTTACCCTGGTAAGGTGGGCTGACAGGTACTACACCTTGCCCACAGCAACTCTAGCCCATTCCATTTGCAGTTCATTTAACAATGATTTGTTGCGGAAACACAACAGCATGTAGTAACTCGTGTAATGTACTGTGAAATTGCTTATAGTATTGGTCTAACCAATAGTATTGGTCTAACCAAATTGCTTATAGTATTGGTCTAAGTATGCAGCCTGCGGTTGCTTGACTGAATTTTTTTTTCTGGGGGTGCGGTTGTGCCACACTGATGCAGTGTCACACATTATCATTAAGCTGGAACTCATTCGGCCGACCTTGGAAGGGTGACAAACTGAGTCAACCAACCAGGTGTTAATACAACGGCACGACAGGGGCTCGAACTCAGGACCCTAAAATCTCAAGCTAGCACCTCATGCGTTAAGCCAACACCAGGCTTGTTCTGATGTACTTTGTATATCGATGAAAGTTTACTTTCTTTGGTGCATTTGTTCATTAGGGAGTAATTCTGGGTGTGTAAATTAACTCGGAGCTCCAAAGATAATGTCTACATCCTTGATTTACTCGTTAATTGTGAAACTATCACCTTTTTGTTCTTCCCTGGAATCTGCAGGTGTGTCCCTGGAAGTTGTTTTTAACATTTTGTATGGTGTATGATGAACAGTTACAAAGCCATTTCTTGACTTAAATGCAGGAATTAATTTGGTCTAATGATTTCATTGGTTTTGAATGTCTCTGTCGGATGAATAATGGAACTTTTGTACTCTGTTTTCAATTGCAACATTTCAAATTGTAATTTTTTTGGAACCAATAATGGTTTACAATCATACGTCCTGGCCTCGGTATTGGAGTAGGGACACCCCTCTGAGCATTTCGTTTCAGGATCTTTGACACCTGACCTTGAGTGATGCCATACTGCCGAGCAATAGCACGCTGTTTCATGCCATAATTTCGTAAAGCCACCACTCCATGACAAACAGCATTGTCGAGTTGACGGACCATCTCCAGAGGAAGCGGCAATAACTTTTGGAGACGTGCAGCAGTTGTTTTCCACTAATACAGAACGCAACAACCCTTATATACCCGATTATGAGGCCAATCATCAAATGCACCTGTCCGTACATTTTGTCACGCCACCTGTGATATAATCCTGTTACTGACTTCTTGCTGCGACAGACAATCAGTGACATTGTTCTTTTAATAAAGAAATCACTAAAGCGAAAAATAAACTCACCAGATTGATATATTGAGTTCAGAAAGTAAACCCAAGTCAAGAAAAAAAAAAATTCCATATTAAATGCCAAGTCTGTATAGACACACACACACACACACACACACACACACACACACACACACACACACACACACACACACACACACACACACACACACACACACAAGCACACACACATACTGATCCTGATGTACCATACTCTGTTCCAAAGCTTTGTTGCTGCCAAAGGAGTTTCTTGACAAGAGTGATGCTGGGTGGTTTGCTTATTGCCTTCCCCGTTGTTTGCTATAGACCGATCCGACGGAGGGTTCAATGGACGGGCGCCCTCTATAGACGCCGCCATAGTTGGGAGGCGCCCGCTTCATTCAGCTTGCTCTCCAGCGTTCAGATTACATGCAGTTACCGGTCTCAATTCACTTTGCCGAAAGAATATCGATACAAAATATATTTGTTTGTTAGATTCATCAGAGAAGATGGAATCGTGGACAATACGACCGGTCCACCGAGCTATACGACCGGCGAGGAGCCGGTGTGGCGGCCCGCGCGGAGGTGGACTCTGAGGGAAGAATCCATGCGGGGCGGCAGTGATAGGCTACACCCGCCGTGACCTGGCCGTATGGAAGAGTCGATGAAGCGATAAGGAGCCGGTGAGGCGGCCCGCGCGAAGGGACGGAGGCCCAGTCGGGTCTGCCAGACGAGTCGCGACCCTCGTGATCAAGGAACTTGGGGCTCGGCAGCGGCCACTCGGGGCCTAGCCGTAGTTGCCAGAGGTGGCCGGCCCGGGCAGAGGTGGACTCTGAGGGAAGAATCCATGCGGGGTGGCTGTGGTACGACCGCCAAGACCTGGCCGCATGGAGGAGTCGATGAAGGGACGGGCACCTAGTCGGGTCGGTCAGAGGAGTCGTTATCGGAGTGGTCGAGAAACTCGGGGCAAAGGCGGAAGGGGGCTCGGCATGGCTGAGCATAGGGTACGCGGTTGCTAACAAAATAGGTTTGGTGCAGGTGGAAGTGGAAACCGGGTACCCCCAGGTGCCAGGTGCCTTCAGGGCGGCATGGCCGTGCGCCTTCGGCACCCGGCGATATCGCCGAAAACGGGGTTTGTATCGTGTGCCTTCAGGTGCCAGGTGTCCACGACCGCTCCACACGTACAGAGAAACACTTGAGAACGATTATCACGGACACTTTTCATGTACGATCGCGATGATAGTTGTGCTGGCGCAGCAGCCAGCTGGAGTTAAGTTTGGATCGGTACACCTCCCAGTAATGGCGGACGCAAGGTCGCCGCCTATCGGCAAAGGGGGCACGATCGTCCTTATCGGATCGATCTATACCCAAGCCTCAGTTGAGTACATGAAGACGTGACATTTGTGAACTGCGAGATCAAATGTAAACAGCACGTACACCTTGTTGACCAGTGAGCTGAGTTGATTAGTTTAGTCATTTACTAGACCTCGGTCTAGGAAGACCTCATCGCATTGCCAATAACCTGTATTTCTAATCGGCCTTCTCAATCTTACAAGAGGTTGATGGCAAATCGTTTTTAAATACCACGTGGTATCGTAGCGGCCACGAGATGGCGGCAAAGCTACATTAATTTGTAGTCAGGGCCCTTAGGGATATTTTGGTTCAAATTCTTCCAAAAGCATCAATTTTGGTGCAGATGTTGCCCATGCCATACTCTTTCGATTTTTGACGGGCGTCAAGGGCGGTATGATCCGGGGACCATACCGGTCCATCCCGCCATGTCACCTGACCTATGACGTCATAATTAGGATATGCATCCAATCACATGGCGTACTATAACTGGTCAAAGTTCAAAATGATCGATCGAAAAATGAAGGCAGGGATCCATTTTTAAGGTTTTCATAAAATCCAATATGGCCGCCAGTTCACATGACCTATGACGTCATATTTATGACATGTATACAATCATGTATACATGAACCCGGATCATGATCGCACAAAAATTAAACACAAGGATATGGCATACAGTTCATAAAACATCAAAATCCGTACCTTTGTAATTAGACTGATGAACTGCATATGCCTGAAAATTAGGAAATACACATGTAAATATTTCCTCTAATTGTCAAAAATAAGGTCAGTTCGATTACCCAACCCAGAAACATAAAATGGTGAACCTCGCGTAAATCTTGACAAAAAACTCATAAACCGACATGTTTGACTCAAAAATGACCTTTAAGATGACCTTGAGGGTTGACCTTGACATCGAATCATCAAAATAACATCATAATTGGATTTCTCGACCTCGAAAACCCCTGAAAAGTGGTATCATACATGTTTCCAACCCTTTTGGTTATTTAACTGATTTTCCTCTAATCCGGGTGGCGGCCATTTTGTATTTCGCCAATATGGGCCCCCCCAGGGGGGGGGGGGCGCCCGTCTTGGCGCCCGTCAAAAATCGAAAGAGTATGGCATGGGCAACATCTGGGCCAAATTTGTTGCTTTTGGAAGAATTTTAACCAAACGGCCCCAAAATATCCCTAAGGGCCCTGACTATTGGACTCTCTGGCATCGTCAATGTCCACGTGCTCAAATAGTGTCTAAAATGTACAAGCCTCATGGTCTGGGGTGCTCGTGTGCAGACCAGGATGATTACAAAAAGTTTCACACGTTTGTATCACTGCTGTATAACTGTTAGCTCGTCTTGGTTTGTAAATACAAGCGCCAGTAAAAGGTAAACGCCTCTCCTTCGTTCGAAGTGAATGTCCAACCAAAACACGTTCAGGCTTTGTTAATACTAGGGCATGCCCGTACTATATCTATATCTAAAATTATATCCCCCCCCTCTATTTACATGAAATGGTTTGGTCCAAAGCGAACGGCTTGCGAGTGGTGACAATCCCCCCCCTCTATTTACATGCAATGGTTTGGTCCAAAGCGAACGGCTTCCGGAGTTTGGTAAAGAAATCGCCATCGCGTGCACAAACGCGCAGGAAAGCGAATGAATCGCAAATTCGTTTTTATTAGTTGTAAAACATAGTTTAACGCCAACATAGTTTGCAAACGTGAAATAAATGAATACGCTCTCAAATGTGCCATCCGAGGCAGAGTGTGCCCGCCACGTTCGGCACACGCGATCGTTCGCTGCTCTCTGATTGGTTGAATCGTTTTTTGGACATAGCTCGGTAAGTAATTGTCCGATTAATATGAAACCTTGAAAAGGCACATCCTCGGGTCCCCAGCAATATACCTGGCAAGTTAAAAGTATATCGGACCCGTGGTTGTCGAGAAACAGCGGTCACAGACAAACAAACGTACAGACAGACAGAGATTACTGGAATTATAGATAGATAACATCAGCATTTAATCACCACACTTTGTCGGATGACGAACCATGAGGCAACAGTACACCAAGATGAACAAGACACCGGAACCGCCGGACCGCGCATGCGCAAATAGCGACGATGCATATGCCTACGTCACCAACAGTAATCGCATTAACATATAATGGCGTGACGACTTTTTTCTCTTGCTGATCACCATAGTGCATACAACCGGATCTACAATTTTATACTAGATCGGAACTAAGGAAATATATAACACTTAATGAGAGCTAATACGTGTGGTTATAGAGTTAAGTTTGTCAACTCGGTCCGGAACACAGAAGCAGGGACACATGAAGGCCAACAGCAACACCGAGCTGCAGTCAACCCAACCACCATATATACATATACTTATACATACAATGGCGAGATCATATTTCCCTTTCACTTCTGTTTCAACTCCGACGCACAATAACCAAATGAGTACGTATTAGTCAGGAGAGTTCAATAGCAGATAACCATATTATACATAGCAGTTGAGATGTTATTCATCATCTATATATATAAAACACAGTTTGTGTGTGTGTGTAATGTTACCGATAGACTCCGAAACGGAGAGGCTCACGTGCTTGATATTTGGCATAGTCATGGCCATTGAGCCTGGGACGAACATGGCTGAGACCATATTTGACGAGATCCATATTTTAAATTGATATTTACCTCAGCGCATTTCAGCGAAGTACCCGCTAATCTCAGCCGGTGCCAGAGCAGCTCGCTGATTCGCTCAGAGCGATCACGTGATCTTCCATCCCTGCCGCTAGACGGATTCGCTCAGAGCGATCACGTGATGTTCCAAACCCACCGCGAGACTGATTCGCTCAGAGCGATCACGTGATGTTCCATCCCCGCCATCAGACTGATTCGCTCAGAGCGATCACGTGATGTTCCATCCCGATTCCCGTCACACGTCACACGTTTGCACGTAATTCAGGGCGAAAAGCGATTGCGATTTTTGACCTTTATGCGATCGTGTTTTGTGTCGATTTTGTGCGATATGAATTAAATTTTAATTCATATTTCGTGTTTACGAATTCGAATACGAAGGATTTCCCCTTTCCCCTTTCGATTTCGAATACGAATTCGTCTTTTAAATTTTAATTAATTAATGTCTTTGAAACAGCTGTGAAACGTCTTTCCACAACCCTTCCGTAACCGATTGGAGCAGTTTATTGCCGCACAAAATGGCATTTTAACAGTTGTCTGGCTTTTAAAATCTGGGACACGTTCAAAACAAACGAGATCCGCGAAGCGAGTTGGTCTAGTCGTGCTGACCAAGATGGCGACACGGCGGCTTCAGTTTTCGCGGAGTATGAGCGTTCTATATATTTTCAATTCAGTGCGCCCGACTCGCTCACGTACTTGATTTGTGGCATAGACATGACCATTGGGCCTTCACGGTGTAATTTGTGCGAGGCTTTTGTCCGAGTGAGCTTGAGTCGAGAGGGTGAATGTACTGGTTGGGAATGTACGGGTCTCCCTTCCCCCGCCCGGCAACGCCGGTACTGGAGGGCGTGGGTCACAGGATCGGGGAATCTCCAAAATCCGCTTCGTGCTCTTGCGAAGATGCAGGACGATGTCGCGATTGTTGTGCTGCTCTCCGACCATGAGAACTGCAACCTCATTGTTGACTGCCCCTCCCCTTCCCTCCCCCTTCCCCCTCCCCCCTCCATCCTCCCCTCCCTTCCCCCTCCGTCCTCCCCCTCCCCCCTCCACCCTACCCCTCCCCTTCTCCCCTCCCCCTCCCTTTCCCCCTCCCCCTCCCTTTTCCCCCTCCCCCTCCCTTTTCCCCCTCCCCCTCCCTTTTCCCCCTCCCCCTCCCTTTTCCCCCTCCCTTTTCCCCCTCCCCCTCCCTTTTCCCCCTCCCCCTCCCTTTTCCCCCTCCCTTTTTCCCCCTCCCCCTCCCTTTTCCCCCTCCCCTCCCTTTTCCCCCTCCCCCTCCCTTTTCCCCCTCCCCCTCCCTTTTCCCCCTCCCCCTCCCTTTTCCCCCTCCCCCTCCCTTTTCCCCTCCCCCTCCCCCTCCCTTTTCCCCTCCCCCCTCCCTTTTCCCCTCCCCCTCCCCCTCCCTTTCCCCCC